>NC_048582.1:58751978-59086978 GCF_013265735.2 Oncorhynchus mykiss | reverse complement strand
AAAATTTGTAGAATTGCAGGAAATTAGCTTTAAAACAGCAATAATTTCTCTAATCTTAAAAATGTACAAATTTCTCTACACAGCCAAGATGGGGGGCCTCTAAAATTCAGCTGCGCTCCTTTCTGATGCTGAAAAAAACCCAGCAGGTGGGAAAAAAAATAATGGTTGCATTCTAAATCGCACTCTATATCCTACATAGTTCACTACTTTTGACCAGTACCCCATGGGCCCTGGACAAGTGTATTGCACTATATGGGAATAGGGTGCCATTTGAAATGCAAATCATGTAATTTTGGAGAATCTCTGGCATCCACCGAGACAGTAATTGGCGAGAAATTTGCAGCGCAAAAGTTTTTCCGGTTCTTGTGTGCATCTGGCTCGTCATCATTATGGATGATTATGCAAGTAAACACAGTGTATAAGGATGACTAACCCCATTGAGGAAACCACTGAAAATAAACCTTAGTATATACAGTACACAGTTTATTAGGTACACCACCCCATTCACGAAAATGGTTTGCTCCTACAGACAATGAGTCACGTGGACGTGGCTTGCTCTATAAAGCAGGCAGACAGGCATTGAGGCATTTAGTTACTGTTCGCTTGAATGTTAAAATGGGCCAAACGAGTGACCTAAGCAACTTTGAGCGTGGTGCAGTGGTATGATCGCTGGTGCCAGGCGCGCCGGTTACAGTATCTCAGAAACGTTCTGGGCTTTTGGGCTTTTCACAAACAACAGTGTCTAGGGATTACAAACAAAAAAACACAATCTTGTGGGCAAAAACAGCTTGTCGATGAGAGGTCAAATGAAAATGTCAAAAATCGTGCAAGCTACAGTTGTGTGCAGAACGGCATCTCGCAATGCACAACTCGTCAGTCCTTGTTACGGATGGGCTCCTGCAGCAGACGACCACACCAGGTACCACTCTAAAAACAAGAAGAAGCGGGCCCAGTGGGCACGTGATGGCCTGGTCCGATGCATCCCAGTTCCTGTTGAATCAGGATTTGGCGTAATCCTGCCACGTGTCAACAGTACATACTGGTGGCGGTGGTGTCATTTTAAAATTGTATTTATTTAACCCTTATTTAACCAAGTACGTTGACTGAGTGTGGGGAATGTTTTCCTGGCACGGGTTAGGTCCTTTCATACCAATTGAGCAATGTTTCCATGCCCGAAGAATTCAAGCTGTGCTGGAGGCAAAGTGGGGTCCGAACCAGTACTAGATGGGTGTACCTAATAAACTGGCCCCTGAATGTACATACAGTATATTTGCTGTATAATAAAATTATGTATTATTACAATTATACTGCGCTTAACTGTGAGATACACAGCTTAAATCTGTATTATCATTCATATTACAAGGGGGAATAGAAATTATAGTATTTTTAAATAGTAGTTCATTAAAATAACTGAATAACTTAAAATAACAGTAAAGGTCTTCACTCAGGTCTAAGTGGATTTATAACAACCATTTTATCCTCTACTACTGGGAAAACACTTAAATCACAGCCCCTGAATTAAATAAGAACCACAGAAAAAATGACTTTTCTGACTCAGTTATTATGACATGAATCAATAGCTATGAAATTGGGGCAAACTGACTAAATGAAGTGAGTGAAATAGGAAATGTGTATTTCATAGTTGAGCTATGAGCATTACTGCTGCACTTCTGGTATGAAGTATTGGAAACCACTGGAGTCGAACTGTGCAAGCCCTGAATGTAAAATATTTCCCTAATGTAACTGGCTGCAACACACACATGCATGCATGCACACAGACACACACACATACAGACACACACACACACAGACACACACACACAGACACACACACACCCACCCACCCACCCACACACACACACACAATATCAGTGTGTTATTCACAGTACAACCCATCTGGTCCAAGTTAAGTGTAACATAGAAAGCTCATTCAGATATAGTGAGTGTAGATGCAAACTTGGCAAGGCCCTCTCCTCCACTCTCCCCCACTCTCCCTCTCCTCCAGTCTCCCTCTCCCCTGATTTCACGTCTAGACATCATATTGGAAAATGGCTAGCACACCACAAATACAAAAGGAATGCGGCAGCAGCAGCACGGCTGATACTATCCTTTATGGAAGAGAACACGTCTACCTGTTTTCGATAGAAGGGTGTATAGGTGGATTGGGTTTATATTGGTGGTTACGTCACTTAACTGTAATGGAAAACAAATGCCAGCGTGGTCTAAAGTATAACCTCAGTGTTTCATTAATGCCTAATCAGGACAATATGGCGAGCTGTGCTGGGAAACAGGACCAAGTAGAATCAGGACAATATGATGAGCTGTGCTGGGAAAACAGGACCAAGTAGAATCAGGACAATATGATGAGCTGTGTTGGGAAACAGGACCAAGTAGAATCAGGACAATATGATGAGCTGTGCTGGGAAAACAGGACCAAGTAGAATCAGGACAATATGATGAGCTGTGCTGGGAAACAGGACCAAGTAGAATCAGGACAAGCTGTGCTGGGAAACAGGACCAAGTAGAATCAGGACAATATGATGAGCTGTGTTGGGAAACAGGACCAAGTAGAATCAGGACAATATGATGAGCTGTGTTGGGAAACAGGACCAAGTAGAATCAGGACAATATGATGAGCTGTGTTGGGAAACAGGACCAAGTAGAATCAGGACAATATGATGAGCTGTGTTGGGAAACAGGACCAAGTAGAATCAGGACAATATGATGAGCTGTGTTGGGAAACAGGACCAAGTAGAATCAGGACAATATGATGAGCTGTGTTGGGAAAACAGGACCAAGTAGAATCAGGACAATATGATGAGCTGTGTTGGGAAAACAGGACCAAGTAGAATCAGGACAATATGATGAGCTGTGTTGGGAAAACAGGACCAAGTAGAATCAGGACAATATGATGAGCTGTGTTGGGGAAACAGGACCAAGTAGAATCAGGACAAGCTGTGTTGGGAAACAGGACCAAGTAGAGGAACCCAAGTCTGTGTGTGTCAGGCCAGGGGCTGGATGGGCATCAAATATTACACTGAATACAGACACACACCATAGCTTTTAACACACAGTCTGAATACAGATACACACACACCATGGGCTTCACACACAGTGTGAATACAGACACACACACACCATGGTCATCACACAGTTTGAATACAGACAAGCAGGTTAGAGTAAATATCTAACACAAACTGATGGGGTTTCATTGACTTTGTACAATAATGGGTATGCAGGGTCTGAAGGCAAAATGAAAAGAACTCGACAGATAGACATAGTCAGACACAAAGGGAGAGAGGAGGTAAAGGACTAACTAACTGACAGAAAGACACGGACAAAAAAGAGCAAGACATTTACTCAGACAGGAGAGAGAGAGAGAGAGAGAGAGAGAGAGAGAGAGAGAGAGAGAGAGAGAGAGCATTTACTCAGACAGGAGGGAGAGAGAGCATTTACTCAGACAGGAGAGAGAGAGAGAGAGAGAGAGAGAGAGAGAGAGAGAGAGAGAGAGAGAGAGAGAGAGAGAGAGAGAGAGAGAGAGAGAGAGAGAGAGAGAGAGAGAGAGAGAGAGAGAGAGAGAGAGAGAGAGAGAGAGAGAGAGAGAGAGAGAGAGAGAGAGAGAGAGAGAGAGAGAGAGAGAGAGAGAGAGACAGTCACTCTATGTGAGTGCAAGGTGATATAGACGATATCAACCCACCAGGAGGAACTGGGTGAACTCTCCATAGCTGAGGTGCTTGGTCCTCTCCGTGCCGAAGTGCAGACGCATGAACTCAGAATCCCAGTTAAAGGGGATGTGCTGATGGTTGGTGGTCTGGCTGAAGACCTGCTTCACATCCTCTGAGGAGAGACCAGACAAGACAGGCACCTTTAATGAAATCAGTCCCCTTTTTATTCTGACCCTGTTGACAAACAGACTATTGTAGATGGCTGGTTAGCAGTAGCATTGCTTCACAAGACTCAGTTACTTGCAGACATGGGAGACAATGTTGTGTATTATGTCAGGAAGAAATGTGCTATTATTTTCTATGAAATCGTAGAAATTATCCTCATTGACCAGTTTCTTTTTTATAGATCTCATATTAGAAAAGTATGTGTTAATAATTACGAAGGTTACAGGTCCCTGAAACCATAGGTCTAAACAACGATGATGGATAGATATCTGATGGAAGCATTAGACAGTACTGTAGGCCTACCGTAGCTATAAAATATGCAAAGCTATGTGATTATACGCTTTTCTAATTCTGTAAGAGTCTCATTCAGTAGAGGTAATGTAGGTGGGAGACATTGAACACCAGCCCAAATGATTACAGCCTCATCAGAGAAACCAAAACAACAGATAGTCAGAAAGAAACCTATTTTTTATTACACCACTAAACAAAAAACGTGTTTCATACCCTAGCATGTATCAGTGAATGAATAACTTAAAGAGAAATGAGAGAGGGGATCCGTACCAAATTGCACCCTATTCCATAAATACCTTTGATCGATAGTAGTGCACTATTTAGGGAATGTGTCATTTGGGACACAGACCAGAGAAATGGTAGTGAGATTTTTTTCCCCAGACAGATCAGGCCATACCTTTCGGAACAAGACAGCTCCAGCAGGTTTTACACTTTAATGAGGCAATAAAAATGCTGCATTTACTGGGCAGTGTAACACTGCAGTGCCATTCCCCATTCCAGACCTGCCGTTTATATTATCAGCCTTTATGGACCTGTCAACATTCAGGCAACCTTTTATTCTTCTATTTTTTGGTCTCTCTGGCTGAAGTACAATCCCGTTTTAATGTGTGTTGCATGTCACAGTTTAATTAACTCTATTCCACAAAATGATGGATTTACTTTTTATAAAACACTTAAAATTAACATCCCTTCATGTAAAAATATCTGTTTTTTCCGCGATCACTTAATAGGAATTACACAGGTTATTAACAAACAAGAAAACAACGTACAAAAATGTAATAAAAATGTATAACAAAAACCCATTTATGATGTGGAAAAACAAACTGTCTTTAATGCAGCTAAGCCACAGCAATTCCTGCTTTCAATACGTTATAAAGGAGTGACTTGTTATTTTGGTTGAGATGGAGAAGGCCATTTCATCTAAGGAAAAATTGAAGAAAGAGATGAAATCATGTAATGGATCACAATAAAGCGACTTTGACAAGACCATAATCTCAATCACAAGTTATTTGCTTTCGGTGAAATGGTAGCTGAACGTGAGCGATAAACAGCAGCGTATGGGCATGTGTAATGTTTTTCATGCAATTTTCCACTTCTTGTTGCATCTCCTAGCGTAGCCACGGTAGCGTCGGGGTAGGCTATATTCATTAACCTTTCAGAAGGCAGAAAAACAACAGAGCTTTTAATTACCAAACCAGATACACCACGTCACTGATAAATAGTGTAATTGCTCCTTTTAAATATGAACATTTACATATGTGCATACATAATCAACCACAATGATCTTACTCCCTGCCGACTACCAACAATTAGAACTGAATTTACTTTCTCTCTGTTTGTGCCCAAGATATGTGCGCCGCATTTCAAATCAGTCCTAATGTGCTAATTTGGCATACCTACAGAAGGCAAAATTAAGGTTGTTTAAATCAATTAGGGAAATGTGAATCACGTACAAATGTCTCCTCTTCTCACCTCTGGGCTTGGAGCCTTCTAGGTAATGGTCCCAATCACAAACACACTCCCCTCCTCTCCGACAGACAGACATGTCTTCCCCCCCCCCCCCCCCCCCCCCCCCCCCCCCCCCCACCCCTCCAAAACCAATATCTGTCATCTCCATAGGGGTGCTTACACTGTCACCTTCATAGGGGCTAAGGTTACTGTCATTGATTCTGATGGTTATATGTGACAATATTATTTTTTAGGTCATTTTGTTTTTTAGTAAAAGTGATGTCTTTTTACCTCTTCCAAAATAAAAAAAATAAAAAATGTCCAATGAAATAAATAAAATAACTTATAGTGTACTTGAGAACAGCTTTAAGAATTCCTCCTTCACTTCAATATAATATCCTAGCTATAAGTGTCCACATTGTTTTGTACTTCAGCGGTCACTAATCAAACCTGGGGGTTGGAAATAGAGCTGTCAATCAAATCAGAGGGAACGTTACGTACCGTAGGTGGCTGCTCCTTTGCCCGTCTTGTCGAACAGCAGGAAGGCAACCACGTAGAGAGCATCTGGGGCACAGAGGACCGACTCAAAGGCCACAAACTCCTGGAAGGAGATCAACCTGATGGAAAGAGAGAGAGAAAGAGAGAGAAAGAGAGAAAGAGAGAGAGAGAGAGACAGACAGACAGACAGACAGACAGGCAGACAGGCAGGCAGGCAGGCAGGCAGGCAGACAGACAGACAGACAGACAGACAGACAGACAGACAGACAGACAGACAGACAGACAGACAGACAGACAGACAGACAGACAGACAGACAGGAAGGTGAATGTTAGGATATCCTAAAGGTCTACAGATAATGGCCTGTTCCACAATGAAAAAGCAGAGGACTATCAGTTAAACAAGCAAAAAAATGGATACAAACGTAGTAGTTTGTACTTGTTCATACTTGACACATTTTACAGCACGTGTAGTGTAATCATTAAGAAGAGAACTATACAATTCCAATGTATAACACTGGGCTTTACTGGGTGACAAAACCAAACAACAGAACAGCCTATCAATATATGTCCATCTTAATTCAAGTAGGCCACTTCTCAGCTGAGTGAAATGTCCTAAATCCAATGAGTATGACTGTAGGAAAATAAAAACATTAAACAAGGTTTTGAAAGAACTCTGTTCTTCATGTCAGTATAGTGTGCCAGTCTGAGTTGGCTGCTATAACGTTGACGGGCAACTTTACACATGTAAAAAGGATGAAATACGACGTTTTACATTTCCCCCTCTGCCATTATAAACAGGTGTACAAGCACAAAGGGAGTTTTGAACGGATATCCTTTCACTATATTTCAGCACAAAAATATACATTTGTGCACAAGCCCAACAATGTATTAGGAAGGGTGAATTCTCTCTTGCTCTCTCTCTCTATCTCTCTATATTTTTCTTTATTTTTCTCTCTCCCTTTCTCTTCTCAATCTTTTCACTCTCTCTCTCTCTCTCTCTCTCTCTCTCTCTCTTTCTCTTTCTCTCTCTCTTTCTCTCTCTCTTGATGTGTAGGCTACAGAATGTATGTGTCATTAATACCATTGTACTACACTTCTCTCTAATATGCCCACATCATCTATAACAAAGGGAGAATACACCAACTGATCCATGGGAGCCCTGGGGACCCCGGCGCAATCTAGTCTTAATTCATGCTCGGTTCAAAGTTGCCTCAAGTCCATTATGAATTTCACAAATGGATACTATAATTACGCAGGGTCAGTCCTAATGAGCAGTCCCCTGAGCATGCATCTGCAATCTATTTCAATTTCCAGGGGAGCGATGATTACATTTTTCTGGCTACTCTAATTAATTTTGTTACTGATGAAATTCAAAGATGGATTCATTTGGAATTTGTAGGCTTGTAGGCATGCTCTGCCTGCCTTACAGTGTAGAAAAAACTGCCGTGTTGAAAAGTCAAGAGTAATTGTTATATTAACTAAGCGAGCTGACAGTTTTAGAACAGGGGCCTGTTGGTAGGGAGTGGGTGGAGGGATACAAAAGTGTGCTGCTGAGTCCATGCATCGGCTGTTAGAGGAAAGCTAACATATTTACAACTCTCGCGGCTGGAAGCATATTGAACATTTAAAAGGAACATTTTCTCAAACATAACAATTACCCATTTGGAAGGTAATTTCATGAGTTACTGTTTGACAATAATACAGACGAGAGCAGGGGAGAAAACAGATACTGTCTAAAATGCCTGAAATAAGACGAGGAAGTACAGTATGCATATCAGCTTACATTCATTTATGTTGTTAGCGTTTCAGTATTTTTCTAGACATGGCTTATGAGCATTTTACTGAAACTTACACTGCTGTTGATTATCAGGGGTATTCAGATGACACACACAGACACACACACACACACACACACACACAGTGGTGATTGTGCCAGGGATGAGGCTTATGATGGTTGATTAGCATTGCTATGACTACTACAAAACAATTACCCCCCAAAAAGAGAGGGCATCACTTTGCAATGCAGACTCCAATAATCAAATCAACCAACAGTATCTACCAACCATCAACTTATATGGCACGGGACCAGGTTTTTTCTAGGCATGTCCATGGTCTGGGTAAACAGTGCACAAACATATGCATTTACGAACATGAGACTATGTTTCTGGGAAATGTAAGACGTACACAGTTAATGCTATACCACATGTACGGGATTGTTATTCACTTTAAATCTTAGTCTGAGAGTCAGAGGTCAACAAAGGTTGAAAGTGTCTCTCTGTACGAAGTCAATGTGGAGGTAGACATCCTTGATGTCTTTGTTTGAAGGTGTCTATGAAAGTCTAGACTTTACTGTCATCTTCAACAGCTAGCGAGGGTCTAGAACACTGTTTACAGCATAAACACTTGGGCGGATTAGGCTGGAGCGACAGCTTTTATCCCTTCTAGTAAAAGGAAAGACGATCCCTTCAATAAACCCCCTGTCCCTGCTATTGTCACTGACAGCCTTCCACCCAGAGGTGACTGCTGGCTAGCTGACTGACTGGCTGGCTAGCTGTCCGGCTGGTGGGCTGGATGCTTTGGGTTCTTCCAAGCAGACCACACCAAAATGCACATGGCTGGCTGGGAGGACTGCTATTTTCCCAGCATGCTCTCTTTACAAAGTTTTAACCCCAGAGACTAACCTCAGAGGGTTTGAAGAGGTTTCCATTGGAAAAAAAGAGAGAAAGAGAAAAATAAGTGTGTGAGAGAGAGAGAGAGAGAGAGAGAGAGAGAGAGAGAGAGAGAGAGAGAGAGAGAGAGAGAGAGAGAGAGAGGGAGAAAGAGAGAGAGAGAGGAGGGAGGAAACATCTCTGACACATCTTTGAGACAGAAGTAGGGATGTCTACATGTGCTGAATGAGTAATTTGCAGACATAGAGAGGGAGTGTATCTATCTCAGCCAGCCAAGTCTGGGGAGGGTGAATAACAAGAGAGAAAAGTGATTTCCAGGCAGAGAGACTGTGATGGCTGTCAGTGAGTGTATCACCTGATTTACACAGTCACAGAGGGAGGCAAAGAAATGCATTACACTGTTTACGTACATCCAAACCCCCTCTACTCACAAAAACGATTACCCCGCCCTGACTCATCTCTGTGAAATGGAATCCTACCTGGGGTAAAAACAGAGGCAGACGCATTGGCAAGAAAAAATGTATGCAGTATGCATATCCTGAAAAAGACTCTAATTTTAACTAGAGGGAGTATATCATAATATGATTGTGTAAGTGGCTTGTTTCCTTACTTTCTTTTTTGTCAGGGAGGTCACTCAACAGGTTCTTGCCAATACTTGAAAAACAATGCGTTCCTGTTTTCCGTGAACATAAAAGGGGGTGATGTTGACACGCGTAGCCATTGTCTGTTCTCTCTTCCGCACTAGGCATAATCATCCATCTCATTGTCTGGTGAAATCAGAATGTCTTAAAAAAAAAAACGAGCTAAAACAAAATACATGACGACTAACCTACGATGCCAACTGTAAACAAAATGGAGGCATTCAAACAAAGGTTTCTGATTTCGTGGCTTTGATCAAACCATCAAAGCAGACATTTCTGCTTCCTTATCATTTGGTATCCCCTACCCACCACCCGACCACACCAAATTAAGTTTAGATACAGAGACCAAGCCATGGTTTCCTAATAGATTTATCCCTTAATAGCAGTTTTGCTGCAGCCATTTATCTGGCTCGCAAAGCCGCACAATGCAAGAGTGCTGAATGGCATGGGCAATTACAGTGCATGTGTGCAGCCAGCCTCCACTCCATTTTAAAGCAGGCTTTCATAATGTGAGCAACATGACCGCATGCACTCTGCTCTTTGCCGGAGCCCAGGTGGTTGCCATGGCAACACACTTTTTCTTTTTGACTTACCCTAACATTTTATTGCCCGTCATTATGTATCATTAAAAACATACATATTAATGCAAAACACAGGGGTGATGGGGGTTAAGGGGAGAGGGGGAAAGATGAGATGAATTAGGGTACAACAACCAACAGGAGGAACAGAACAACACCTGACAAAGGGCCTTTGAGGATTTCTAAGAGTTTATTTTTGAAACATAATAAATCAAATAAATAAGTGGTAAATAAATTCATCATGAGCTAAAAAAAAGTATAATATTTGGGTTGCATCCTGTGCATTAGAAAATAAGGGCTAGGCCCTATCTATAACCCTAGCAGTACTCCAGGCCCTATCTATAACCCTAGCAGTACTCCAGGCCCTATCTATAACCCTAGCAGTACTCCAGGCCCTATCTATAACTCTAGGAGTACTCCAGGCCCTATCTATAACCCTAGCAGTACTCCAGGCCCTATCTATAACTCTAGCAGTACTCCAGGCCCTATCTATAACCCTAGCAGAACTCCAGGCCCTATCTATAACTCTAGCAGTACTCCAGGCCCTATCTATAACTCTAGCAGTACTCCAGGCCCTATCTATAACCCTAACAGTACACCAGGCCCTATATATAACTCTAGCAGTACAAAAGGCCATATCTATAACTCTAGCAGTACAAAAGGCGAAATATCTATAACCCTAGCAGTACTCCAGGCCATATCTATAACCCTAGCAGTACTCCAGGCCCTATCTATAACTCTAGCAGTACTCCAGGCCCTATCTATAACTCTAGCAGTACTCCAGGCCCTATCTATAACCCTAACAGTACACCAGGCCCTATATATAACTCTAGCAGTACAAAAGGCCATATCTATAACTCTAGCAGTACAAAAGGCGAAATATCTATAACCCTAGCAGTACTCCAGGCCCTATCTATAACTCTAGCAGTACTCCAGGCCCTATCTATAACTCTAGCAGCACTCCAGGCCCTATCTATAACCCTAGCAGTACTCCAGGCCCTTTCTATAACCCTAGCAGTACTCCAGGCCCTATCTATAACCCTAGCAGTACTCCAGGCCCTTTCTATAACCCTAGCAGTACTCCAGGCCCTATCTATAACCCTAGCGGTACTCCAGGCCCTATCTATTACTCTAGCAGTACTCCAGGCCCTATCTATAACCCTAGCAGTACTCCAGGCCCTTTCTATAACCCTAGCAGTACTCCAGGCCCTATCTATAACCCTAGCGGTACTCCAGGCCCTATCTATAACCCTAGCAGTACTCCAGGCCATATCTATAACCCTGGCAGTACTCCAGGCCCTATCTATAACCCTAGGAGTACTCCAGGCCCTATCTATAACCCTAGCGGTACTCCAGGCCCTATCTATAACTCTGGCAGTACTCCAGGCCCTATCTATAACCCTAGCAGTACTCCAGGCCCTATCTATAACTCTAGCAGTACTCCAGGCCCTATCTATAACCCTAACAGTACACCAGGCCCTATATATAACTCTAGCAGTACAAAAGGCCATATCTATAACTCTAGCAGTACAAAAGGCGAAATATCTATAACCCTAGCAGTACTCCAGGCCATATCTATAACTCTAGGAGTACTCCAGGCCCTATCTATAACTCTAGCAGTACTCCAGACCCTATCTATAACTCTAGCAGTACAAAAGGCGAAATATCTATAACCCTAGCAGTACTCCAGGCCATATCTATAACTCTAGCAGTACTCCAGGCCCTATCTATAACTCTAGCAGTACTCCAGACCCTATATATAACTCTAGCAATACTCATGGCCATATCTATAACTCTAGCAGTACTCCAGGCCCTATCTATAACTCTAGCAGTACTCCAGGCCCTATCTATAACCCTAGCAGTATTTCAGGCCATATCTATAACTCTAGCAGTACTCCAGGCCATATCTATAACTCTAGCAGTACTCCAGGCCCTATCTATAACTCTAGCAGTACTCCAGACCCTATCTATAACTCTATCAATACTCATGGCCATATCTATAACTCTAGCAGTACTCCAGGCCCTATCTATAACCCTAGCAGTACTCCAGGCCCTATCTATAACTCTAGCAGTACTCCAGGCAATATCTGTAACCATATCTGTAATCCAGGCCCTTGGTATAACCCTAGCAGTACTCCAGGTTGTTGTTGTAACCAACCTTTAGCTAGGCATAAAGCCTGGAGTTTTTCCTGGTCAGGGCCTGTATTCACAAAGCTTTGTGAGATGGTTAAAAGGCCAAACTGATCCTAGATCAGCACACATTCTCTGATACGCTTTGTGATACGAGCCCTGGTCGTCTGTCCATCATACCCACCCATCTTTCTTCTGGTCCACCACCCCAGCCAGCAGTGAGGTGGCCTCGTCAGACAGCCTGATGTCAGTGTGTGCATAGAGAAACCGGGCCACAAAGTCCTCTGGAGACATGAAGGCCTCATTGTTCTTCTGGATGCTGGCATACTGCAACAGCACACACACACACACACAGACAGACACACAGACAGACACACAGACAGACACACAGACAGACAGACAGACAGACAGACAGACAGACAGACAGACAGACAGACAGACAGACAGACAGACAGACAGACACACACACACACACATAGAGAGAGAGAGACAGACAGACAGACAGACAGACAGACAGACAGACAGACAGACAGACAGACAGACAGACAGACAGACACACAGACAGACAGACAGACAGACAGACAGACAGACAGACAGACACACACACATAGAGAGAGACAGACAGACAGACAGACAGACAGACAGACAGACAGACACACACACACACACACACACATAGAGAGAGACAGACAGACAGACACACACACACACACACACACACACACACACATAGAGAGAGACAGACAGACAGACAGACAGACAGCATAATTGATTTGTTAATAAGTGATCTATTGGTCAAGAAAGACACTGACGCTGACTGTTTCAATCCTTTGGGCAGACACCTAACTTGCGATCATTCACACGTAACTCAAGACTTTAATAGGCATAAATCATGCAATGATGTCAATGGTAGAAATTCAAGCTGTGTGCAGGGATCTCAAGTTAGGATTCAGACCTCAATGGAGAAACATGGAGAACCCGAAATGTGCTATTGACTCTTGTTTTTGTGACTTGAACCAGAAGAAGCCTACAAATAAATGCAATATTAGTAGTGGCTTTCCAGTACACGAAGTTGGCTTGTATCCAGTGAGCTAAGGAAATGTTGTTGATCCATAGGCAAATTGATTCTTACACAACTGACCTTTATGAAAATAGCTTTCAGCTCAGTAGGGTCAGCCCTCTTTTGTCCCTGGAGAAAGAAATTACATACACATTATCATCACATAATCAACAACCAAGTTCTGTGGTAATAACCTGAAACGAATACACTTCTTTAATTTACAAATCTGTTGAAGCACTCATTAAAGCCCTCTTGGGTGTCTTCACCTGCACACCATCTTATCTGTTTTTTATCTGCACTGTTATTTTTAATCCCAGGCCCCTGTCCCCGCAGGAGGCCTTTTTCCTTTTGGTAGGCCATCATTGTAGATAAGAATTTGTTCTTAACTGAGTTAAATAAATAAGTAAAAATACAAAATAAAATGGATAGGCCTATAGGCATAGGCTACTAGGATAATGTTATGTCTTGTTACAGTAAGATGTTTTCCCCACTTTGCAATAAAAGTAAGACACGCTAATCTTGTACTTATAATAACATCCCCCTGTTAAACTGTTAATAATTACTTAGGAAAAAAAAATTAAAAAATGTATTAGGATATGCAGCATTATTGAGACCTTTGATATTTATGACTCAATGAATTCCTGAATGTCTTCATTTTAGTTTTATGCTTTTCAACTTTATTGTGCTCTTTTTGTTTATACCTTTCATAGTAGACATTCAGTGGCTTGTGAAAGTATTCACCCCCCTTCACATTTTTCCTGTTTGTTGACTTACACGCTGGAATTAAAATAGATTTTGGGGGGATTTGTATCATTTTATTTACACAACATGCATACCACTTTTAAGATGCAAAATATGTTTTATTGTGAAACAAACAAGAAATAAGACAAAAAAATGAAAAACTTGAGCGTGCATAACTATACACCCACCATACCATCTGAATACGCCACCACATCGCCCAGGGGACTGTGCTACTGACTTACTCCCTGGAGGGTCCCCATCGAAGGGCCGAGTTTACCCCCTATTTATCCCGGAAAATGAGGCAATAGAGAACTACATTGATGAAACACTCAAACGGTTTTATTCGTCCTTCTTCCCCGGCTGAGTCCAGCTTCTTCTTCTTGGAAAAAAGGATACCCCCTCCGATCATGTATTGATTAGCGTTCTCTGAATGATGTCAAGAACCGTCTTCCTCTGATCCCAGCAACCCTTGAACAAGTGGACCGCGCCAACATCTAAAAAAAACTTGACCTGCAAAGTGCATATAACCTTGTCCGTATACGTGAAGGCGACGAATGGAAGACGGCCTTTATCACCGCACGAGGGCACTACGAATACCTGGTCATGCCCTATGGCCTTACTAACGCCCCCGCCGTCTTCCAATCCTTTATGAACAAGGTTTTCCAGGATATGATCAACAGCTTTCTCATCCTGATTTACTCCCTAAAGGAACACATACAGCATGTGCAAAGGGTACTTTAACAGCTCCTTGACCATAACCTTTATGTGAAGACTGAAAAGAGCACCTTCCATGTAAACTTCCTCGGGTTCGTACTGACACCTGGAGGGGTCAGCAGATATGAGAACAAAGTCCCCGCCATCAGTAACTGGCCCAAACCCACCCCCGCTAAGGAACTCCAACGTTTCATTGGGTTCTCCAACTACTATCGGCGGTTCATTCGAAACTTCAGTTCCACTGCCGCTCCCATCACTGCCCTTACCAGCCAAAAAGAGCCGGACCCTTCAATGGACTGATACAGCCCTGAATATTTCCAACAACTTGAAATGTCGCTACAGCTCAGCTCCTGTCCTTCTCCAACCTGATCCGACCCTTCCTTTCACCCTGGAGGTGCTTCTGAAGTAGGAGTAGGAGCCATACTCTTTCAGCGGGTGGGAACACCTCCAAAATCACATCCCTGTGCCTTCTTCTCCCGGAAGTTATCCTCCGCTGAGAGGAATTACAATGTGGGGAACAGAACTCCTCGCCATCAAGCTGGCCCTCGAGGAGTGGCGCCACTGGTTGGAGGGCGCACAACATCCTTTTCTCTTCCTAACAGATCATTGTAATCTGGAATATATCAGAGGGGCCAAGAGGTTAAACTCCAGACAAGCCTGCTGCGCTCCTCTTCACACACTTTCATGTTACTTACATCCCTGGAAAGAAACGTAAAAGCTGATGCTCTCTCCCGCCAGTTTGACCTTCCGACCAGTAAGTCCGGTCCTACACCCATTCTTCATTCCTCTTGCATTATGGGGCCGGTACAGTGGGAGGTTCACTCTGCCATACAAGAAGCCCTCACCTCAGACACAGCTCCTCCTGAGACACCAGCTGGGAGGAGTTACGTACCAGCAGCTGTTAGGCCCCAACTGATGCAATGGTGTCACATCTCCTTTGGGTCAGGACATCCAGGCATTACACAAACCACCAAACTTCCAGCCCGAAAGTTCTGGTGGTCCTCACTGGCATCTGACGTAAGGGATTACATTCTCTCCTGTCCATTCTGCGCCCAAACCAAAAGCCCTCGTTATCTCCCTTCCAGTATAAGCTTCAACCTTTGCCAATCCCTCACAGACCCTGGTCCCACATAGCTGTTGACTTCATCACAGACCTTCCTGAATCCTCTGGTAACACCACCATCCTTGTCATAGTAGACCATTTTTCAAAAATGTGTCATCTGGTTCCTCTTCCTCATTTACCTAACACCATGGAATTGGCTGAGTGTAAGTTCCAGCAGGTGTTCCGTCTTATGGGATCCCGGAGGACATCATCTCTGACCGCGGGCCCCAGTTTGTCACCTGGGTGTGGCGAGTCTTCTGTGACCCGACCGGGGGTCGCCCTCAGCCTCTCCTCCGGGTACCGTCCCCAGACCAACCGGCAGACGGAACGCCTGAACCAAGAAATAGGGAAGTACCTCCGCCAACAATATTCTGCCTTTCCACACGACTGGAGTCGGTATATCGCCTGGGCCGAATATGCTCAGAACTCACTCATGCATTCATCCCTCCGCCTTACTCTGTTTCAGTGTGTACTTGGTTACCAACCCCCCATGTTTCCCTGGGAGGTGGAGCCTGGTACTGTCCCAGCTGTCAACGACTAGTTTCGGCGTAGTGAGCGGGTATGGTAGACCGCTCACCGGCATCTGCAGGAGGCCTCTAATGCCCAGAAACGCTTTGTCGATAGACGCAGCAGACCTACGCCACTCTTTCACCCCGGACAATGTGTGTGGTTCTCTACCAGAGACATCTGCCTCCCCTGCAAACAGTTCTGTCCTTGTTTCATTGGTTCCTTCAAGATAACACTATCACGTACCACCTCCAGTTACCCCGTCAGTATAAAATCTCCTCGTCCTTTCATGTCTCTGTTAAAACCGGTCACCTACAGTCCTCTTCATCCTCTTCATCCTCCAGTCTCAACCAGCAGTGCACCAACACTGTTGTACGTCGGAGGGGAACCCTCCATCAGGCCATCCTTGATTCCAAATACCTGAGAGGTCGCATCCACTATCTAGTGGACTGGGAAGGTTATGGGCCAGAAGACCGGTCCCGTGTCCCCAACCAGGATATCATCAACCCAGAGATAATTCAGGCATTCCACAGTGATGGTCCCGCTCCCCGACCTCTGGGTCGACCCACCCCCCTGAACAGACCCACTGGACATCAGCCTCGACGCAGAACATCGGGTCAGTTCACAACCTTGTCGAACCAGCCTGACCTCGCCCCTGAGGTATGCGGCCGCCTCTGCTCCCCCGCCCACTC
This sequence comes from Oncorhynchus mykiss, assembly GCF_013265735.2. NCBI lineage: Eukaryota > Metazoa > Chordata > Actinopteri > Salmoniformes > Salmonidae > Oncorhynchus > Oncorhynchus mykiss. Next base: position 59,070,016 of record NC_048582.1, on the reverse strand, counting down.
CACCCTCCGGTGCCGTTGGGTCGTCAGGAGTATTCATTACAGGCACATCTAGCCACTGGGATTATTGCCCTTTCTTCAAGGCAAAACTTCTCCAGCTCCTTCAAGTTGAATGGGTTCCGCTGGTGTACAGCAATCTTTAAATCATACCACAGATTCTCAATTGGATTGAGGTCTGGGCTTTGACTAGGCCATTCCTAGACATTTAAATGTTTCCCCTTTTAAACCACTCAAGTGTTGCTTTAGCAGTATGCTTAGGGTCATTGTCTGCTGGAAGGTGAACCTCCATCTCAGTCTCAAATCTCTGGAAGACTGAAACAGGTTTCCCTCAATAATTTCTCTGTATTTAGCACAATCCATCATTCCTTCAATTCTGACCAGTTTCCCAGTCCCTGCTTCTGAAAAACATCCCCACAGCATGATGCTGCCACCACCATGCTTCACTGTGATGGTATTCTCAGGGTGATGAGAGGTGTTGGGTTTATGCCAGACAGGGTTTTCATTGATGGCCAAAAAGCTACATTTTTGTCTCATCTGACCAGAGTGCCTTCTTCAATATGTTTGGGGAGTCTCCCACATGCCTTTTGGTGAACACCAAATGTGTTTGCTTATTATTTTTCTTAAGAATTGGCTTTTTTTATGACCACTCTTCCGTAAATCCCAGCTCTGTGGAGTGTACAGATTGAAGTGGTCCTATGAAAATCCAAACCCGCTGTGGAAATTTGCAGCGCCTTCAGTGATCTCAGCGATCACTGCCTCATTGCCTGCATCCGTAATGAGTCTGCTGTCAAACGACCACCCCTCATCACTGTCAAACGCTCCCTGAAACACTTCAACGAACAGGCCTTTCTAATCAACCTGGCCTGGGTATCCTGGAAGGATATTGACCTCATCCCGTCAGTAGAGGATGCCTGGTTATTCTTTAAAAGTGGTTTCCTCACCATCTTAAATAAGCAGGCCACATTCTAAAAATGTAGAACTAGGAACAGATGTTCCTGGTTCACTCCAGACCTGACTGCCCTTGACCAGCACAAAAACATCCTGTGGCGTACTGCATTAGCATCGAATAGCCCCCGCGATATGCAACTTTTCAGGGAAGCTAGGAACCAATATACACAGGCAATTAGGAAAGCAAAGGCTAGCTTTTTTAAACAGAAATTTGCATCCTCTAGCACAAACTCCAAAATGTTCTGGGACACTGTAAAGTCCATGGATAATAAGAGCACCTCCTCCCAGCTGCCCACTGCACTGAGGCTAGGAAACAATGTCACCGCCAATAAATCCACCATAATTTAGAATTTCAATAAGCATTTTTCTACGGATGGCCATGCTTTCCACCTGACTACCCCTACCCCGTCAACAGCCCTGCACCCACCTCCCCACAGCAACTTGCCCAAGCCTCCCCATTTCTCCTTCACCCAAATCCAGATAGCTGATGTTCTGAAAGAGTTGCAAAATCTGGACCCCTACAAATCAGCTGGGCTAGACAGCTCTTTATAAAATTATCCGCCGCAATTGTTGCAACCCCCTATTACTTGCCTATTCAACCTCTCTTTCATATCGTCTGAGATCCCCAAAGATTGGAAAGCTGTCACGGTCATCCCCCCCTCTTCAAAGGGGGAGACACTCTAGACCCAAACTGTTACAGACCTATATCGATCCTACCCTGCCTTCGAAAGGAAGGTCTTCGAAAGGAAAGTTAACAAACAGATCACCGACCATTTCGAAACCCACCATACCTTCTCCGCTATGCAATCTGGTTTCCGAGCTGGTCATGAGTGCACCTCAGCTATGCTCAAAGTCCTAAACAATATCCTAACGGCCACCGACAAGAGACAATACTGTGCAGCTGTATTCATCGACCTGGACAAGGCTTTCGACTCTGTCAGACTCAACACAGTTCAGTGTGTCAAATCGGATCTCTGGCCGACTCTTTTCTCTGTATACATCAATGATGTCGCTCTTGCTGCTGGTGATTCTCTGATCCACCTCTACGCAGACAACACCATTCTGTATACTTCTGGCACTTCTTTGGACACTGTGTTAACTAACCTCCAGACGAGTTTCAATGCCATACAACTTAAATGCAAGTAAAACAAAACGCATGCTCTTCAACCGATCGCTGCCCTCCCGTCCAGCATCACTACTCTGGACGGTTCTGACATAGAATATATGGACAACTAGATGACTGGTTAGATTGTAAACTCTCCTTCCAGACTCACATTAAGCATCTCCAATCCAAAAATACATCTAGAATTGGCTTCCTATTTAGCAACAAAGCATCCTTCACTCATGCTGCCAAACATACCCTCGTAAAACTGACTATCCTACCGATCTTGGACTTGTCATTTACAAAATAGCCTCCAACACTCTACTCAACAAACTGGATGCAGTCTATCACAGTGCCATCCGTTTTGTCACCAAAGCCCCATATACTACCCACCACTGTGACCTGTATGCTCTCGTTGGCTGGCCCTCGCATCATATTCGTCGCCAACCCCACTGGCTCCAGGTCATCTATAAGTCTTTGCTAGGTAAAGCCCCGCCTTCTCAGCTCACTGGTCACCATAGCAGCACCCACCTGTAGCACGCGCTCCAGCAGGTATATTTCACTGGTCACCCCCAAAGCCAACTCCTCCTTTGGCCGCCTTTCCTTCCAGTTCTCTGCTGCCAATGAATGGAACGAATTGCCAAATTTACTGAAGCTGGAGACTCATATCTCCCTCACTAACTTTAAGCATCAGCTGTCAGAGCAGCTCATAGATCATTGCACCTGTAAATAGCCCATCCAACTACCTCATCCGCATATTGTTTTTAGTTTTTTTGCTCATTTGTACCCCAGTATCTCTACATGCACATTCATCTTCTGCACATCTATCACTCCAGTGTTTAGCAATTCAATTATAATTACTTCGCCACTACGGCCTATTTATTGCCTTACCTCCCTAATCTTACCTCATTTGCACACACTGTATAAAGATTTTTTTTATATTGTGTTAATGACTGTATGTTTGTTTATTCCATGTATAACTCTGTGTTTGTGTCGCTTTGCTTTATCTTGGCCAGGTTGCAGTTGTAAATGAGAACTTGTTCTCAACTGGCCTACCTGTTTAAATAAATGTAAAAAATTATTTTTTGTCTCTTTGTTGCCTCTCTGATTAATGCCCTCTTCGCCTGGTCTCTGAGTTTTGGTGGGCGGCCCTCTCTTGGCAGGTTTGTTGTGATGCCATATTCTTTCCATTTTTATTAAATAATGGATTTAACGGTGCTCTGTGGGATGTTCAAAGTTTAGGATATTTTTTTTATAACCCAACCCTGATCTGTATTTCTCCACAACTTTGTCCCTGACCTGTTTGGAGAGCTCCTTGGTCTTCATGGTGCCGCTTGCTTGGTGGTGCCCCTTGCTTAGTGGTGTTGCAGACTCTGGGGCCTTTCAGAACAGGTGTGTGTGTGTATACTGAGATCATGTGACACTTAGATTGCACACAGGTGGACTTTACTTAACTAATTATGTGACTTCTGAAGGTAATTGTTTGCACCAGATCTTATTTAGGGGCTTCATAGCAAAGGGGGTGAATACATACATATTGTTTTTGTGACCCCAAAGTGTCCAGTCCCCCCCCCCCCCCCCCCCCACGAGTACTCTGGAGCGAGGCTGTGCTCGGCAATGCTTTTGGGACCACCACCTGCCACCTCTCTTCTCCCGTAGCTGACTCCTTCCATGCCCGCTGTAGCACGCCATCAGCCAGCCGCAGTCTCACAAACTTTGACCACAACCATTTGGTCGCGAGTGAGAGCGCTGTCACCACTGTAATACCGGCTGTAGGTCTGTGTCCCGTCCCTGCTGCTGCCCCCATTCAGCCACGTCGACAGTCTGCAGCTCACAGCAGACAGGCCCGCTCGCCCGACACACTGTGGCACAGACCCCCTCTGCACACAGTTCTCTCTCCCGTCACTCTCTCCACTCACAGTGGAGGCAGCCGCCTGCAGTACAGGACCGACGGGACATGGCGTTGGAGTGGCGTGCCCCTGCCCTGTGCACTACTGTGAAGTCATACGGCTGAAACTCCTCCAACCAGTTAGCCACCTGCCCCTCTGGCTCTCTGAAAGACATGAGCCACTGGAGAGCAGAGTGGTCAGTCCTTACAGTAAAGGGCTGGCCACACAGGTAGTACTTGAAGTGTTTGGCGGAAGCCACAACAGCAAGGAGCTCCCGCCGGGTGACACAGTAGCGGCGCTCATGTTTGTCAAATGTTTTGCTGAAGTACGCCACCACTCTCTCCCCCTCTGGCCCCACCTGGGCCAGCACCCCACAAAGGCCCACATTGCTTGCGTCTGTAACCAGGATAAAGGGCAAGGTGAGGTCAGGGGGGGCGAGCACGGGGGCCTCGATCAGTGCAAGTTTGAGGGTGTTGAAGGCCTCCTCACACTCCACTGTCCAAGTGAAGGCCTTGTCCTTCGGCAGCAGGCGGTTCAGGGGAGCAGCGACGCTTGAGAAGCCCCGTACAAACCTCCTGTAGTACGAGGCCAGGCCCAGGAAGCTCTTCAGCTGACGCTGGTCGGTGGGGGTGGGCAGTCTCGGACAGCCCCCACCTTGTCCTCCATGGTTCTGATCCCCTCCTTCCCCACTCGGTGGCCCAAGAAGGACACCTCTCTCCTCATGAAGTGGCACTTTCGGGGTGGAGCTTCAGACCTGCGGCAGCCACCCTCTCCAGCACATGCCGTAGCGCCCCCAGGGCTGACTGGAAGGAGCTGCCATGGGCCAGGATGTCATCGAGGTATACTAGACACTGCTGTCGGGGGATGCCATCCAGCACCCTGTCCATCAAACGCTCAAAAGTAGCTGGAGCTTTGCACAGGCCGAAGCACAGGACCTTGAACTGCCAGTATCCTCTGTTAGTGGAGAATGCAGTTTTGGCTCTGGCCTCTGGGGAGAGGGGCACCTGCCAGTAGCCACTGCGGTCTAGTGAGGAGAACCAGGAGGACCCCTTAACCAAGTCCTGCGACTCATCGATACGTGGTATGGGGTATGAGTCCTTCCTGGTTACCTCATTCAGCCACCTCTAGTCCACACAGAACCTCAGCTTGCCCCCCTTCTTCGGAACCATTACGACTGGCACCACCCAGGGGCTGTCTGGGGGCTCGACGAAGTCTGCCCGCTGCATCTCCAACATAGCCTTGTCTGCCGCCTCCTGGCGTGCCCGCGGGATACACAGTAGCGGCGCTCATGTTTGTCAAATGTTTTACGCCACCACTCTCTCCCCCTCTGGCCCCACCTGGGCCAGCACCCCACAAAGGCCCACATTGCTTGCGTCTGTAACCAGGATAAAGGGCAAGGTGAGATCAGGGGGGGCGAGCACGGGGGCCTCGATCAGTGCAAGTTTGAGGGTGTTGAAGGCCTCCTCACACTCCACTGTCCAAGTGAAGGCCTTGTCCTTCGGCAGCAGGCGGTTCAGGGGAGCAGCGACGCTTGAGAAGCCCCGTACAAACCTCCTGTAGTACGAGGCCAGGCCCAGGAAGCTCTTCAGCTGACGCTGGTCGGTGGGGGTGGGCAGTCTCGGACAGCCCCCACCTTGTCCTCCATGGTTCTGATCCCCTCCTTCCCCACTCGGTGGCCCAAGAAGGACACCTCTCTCCTCATGAAGTGGCACTTTCGGGGTGGAGCTTCAGACCTGCGGCAGCCACCCTCTCCAGCACATGCCGTAGCGCCCCCAGGGCTGACTGGAAGGAGCTGCCATGGGCCAGGATGTCATCGAGGTATACTAGACACTGCTGTCGGGGGATGCCATCCAGCACCCTGTCCATCAAACGCTCAAAAGTAGCTGGAGCTTTGCACAGGCCGAAGCACAGGACCTTGAACTGCCAGTATCCTCTGTTAGTGGAGAATGCAGTTTTGGCTCTGGCCTCTGGGGAGAGGGGCACCTGCCAGTAGCCACTGCGGTCTAGTGAGGAGAACCAGGAGGACCCCTTAACCAAGTCCTGCGACTCATCGATACGTGGTATGGGGTATGAGTCCTTCCTGGTTACCTCATTCAGCCACCTCTAGTCCACACAGAACCTCAGCTTGCCCCCCTTCTTCGGAACCATTACGACTGGCACCACCCAGGGGCTGTCTGGGGGCTCGACGAAGTCTGCCCGCTGCATCTCCAACATAGCCTTGTCTGCCGCCTCCTGGCGTGCCCGCGGGATACGGCGGGGACGCATCTTTATTGGTCGAGCAACACCTGTGTCAATCTCATGCTATACCAGATGAGTCTGACCCACCTCCTCCTCACTCAGCGCAAAGCTGTCTCTGAATTTAAACAGCAACTGCCACAACCGTTCCTGCTACTCGGGGTCAAGACCAACACAGTTCCTCCCCCATATCTCCCTCACTGCAGACAGTGTCCTCTCCTCTCCCATCTGGGGTTAGCTGGGCAGGGGGGGCGTGGCCCGGGCTCACAGAGGGCTGTGTCATGGAGGTAGTTGGGGGAATGTAACACACAGCCGTAGATGACAGGGGGGCTGGGGAAAAGTCACACACAGATGTGGGGGAGGGGGTGCAGCCATGAGTCTCTGCTGTTTTAACTGTTGGAGTAAAGGGTTTGTTGGGTTGAGTGAATGTGACATTAGGGGGGACCATGGTGACTGCCGGCCCTCCCTGGAAGCTCAGTGTGCCCCCATTTAGGTCTAACTGGCAGCCTGTGCTCAGAAAAGTCCAACACCGGTATACAAGGGTCCTGCACAGCTGCCACCCACACAGGATGACGCACAGTCCTGCCCCCTACTGTCAGAGTCATTAGTCCCTTCCCTTTCATGGCTGCCAGCTCACCTGTGACTGTGCGGAGCTGCACAGTTGTGGGCTCACACTGAGTCCAACCTGGCACAATGTCTGGCCTCACCAGGGTTACTGTGGACCCAGTGTCCACCAGGGCAGAGCAGGGCACCCCCTCCACAGTGACAGGGACATGACAAAAGTCCCCAACACAGGTCTGGCCCACCACAACAACAGGCTCCATCCACTTGCCCTCGTCTGCTTCTTGTGGAAGTGGAGCCTTGCTTCCCCGTCTGTGCCGGTGGGCTCCTCCTGAAGAAGATGGTGGTTGGGATAGAAAACCAGGGGTCCGCACTACCCGGTCTATGCGGACCCCGAGCCGTTTCCCTGAGCTCTGGGGGACATGGGGCAAACTTGACTCAGATGGCCTGGCTGGCCACAACCCCAGCAGACCCTGGGACCAGGGCGTGTGTTTCGTGTCGCCTGTAGCGACACAGCAAGAATGAGTTCTGTCATTTCAGCCACCCCATGCAGGCTTTTCCGTCTCCCTGCACCCCCACAAAAGCCCCAGCCCACACCAGTTCCCTCTCCAAAGCCATCTTCAAGGCTATCTGCAATGACTCAGGATGAGCCAGCTGGGTCTGTATGCGCAGCTCCGTAGGAGAGAGCTTCTGTATGAACTGGTCCCGTGCTAGCTGGCTCTGCACGGAGGGGGGCATGTGTGCATATGCCAGCCGAGAGAGGCTCTCAATGTCACTAGCTAGCACCCGTAGAGGCTCTCCAGGCTGCCTGTGTCTATTACTCAGTTCGGATCGCAGTGGCCCGGGCTGTACACACTGTCCATAGCGCCTCCTCAGTGCTCCCACTAAAGCACCATAATCACGTCTGTCCTAGGGGCTAATCATTATCAAACAGGCCAGAGCGTCATCCGTGAGGCATAAAGCCAACTGCAGTGCCCTATATTCATCCGACCACCCCCTAAAATGAGCTAACAGTTCAAACTGAGCATGAAAAGCTTCCCAATCCGCCTTACCGGAATACTTCAGGGTCTTAACAGATACGGACGCAGCCGGGAACCGGGCGCCGCCATGTTTGTTTACATCCTGAGCCCCAGATTCCTTGTCCCGCCGCATCGATGTCACCCCTTCGGTCCGCCCACCAGAATCCGTGCGAAGCACAGTCGACGAAGGACTCATGCACGCTTCAGACGCCATCACTCTAACGTCCTCACTCAAGCAGCCTCTGGGCTCCGACGCCCTAGCAATCTCCTCAGCCAGATCCTCCGACGTCCATGCACACGCACCTCCTTGGCCATAATCGTCCCCTACCTCCACTTCACTTTCGGATTCCCTCGAAGCATTTTCAACCCCCGTTCTCACCTACGTTAGCTAGCCACAGAAGTCAGCTAGCTAGCTGGCTAACTTTTATCAACGTTTTTACTTCTGACACCAATGTAATAACCTGACTAGATCATAAAGGAACAATTGTCAGACAGAGGATTGAGTTTACGAATTGACGGTTTATTAACCCAACTTTACACATGCTACTGTTTGGCCGTAGCCCACGCCAAATAAATGAAAGATACCACACAAGCCAACCGTGACCTTCTCTTGTGAAGGCCAGACGTAAGAGGAAGAACAATGGCTAAACCTGGTCTTAACTTCCAATGCTCGATCCCCCTGCCCAACCCCCCTCCACGCCACTCCGCCAACCACCAGGATGCCCGTCATCAGAACATTCCAGGCATTCCCGTGATTGGCAGATAGCAGGTTGATTGGCATGTCGTTCCCCGCGAACACTGGTAAGTACAACACAACCCACTAATAGCCTAACACATAACACACCACTGTCAGTGCAGGTTGCTACAATATGCACACACCACTTTTCCGTTTTTTATTTTAAAGCATTTTTTTTTCTTTTTTTCACTTCACCAATCTGGACTATTTTGTGTATGTCCGTTACATGAAATCCAAATAAAAATCTATTTAAATTACAGGTTGTAATGCAACAAAAGAGGAAAAACGCCAAGGGGGATGAATACTTTTGCAAGGTACTATAAGTCTCAATGACGATGTGCAAATGTCACCTGTATCATTTGACAATGTTAAGATTCAACAGGTCAATATTGCTGTCTTTATATGGAATTATTATATGAAACGGGGCTGTACATAATAATAGGAGATTCAGCTGTGAGTTTATAAGTTATTACATTTTGGGGGGAGGGAACACTTTCTTCATTCAATAACGTGGCTCGAGGTAGATGACGGCACTAGACACAGGGCACAGAAAATTTGCAGCTAAAGTCTGGCTGCTGAGGAGGAGTTAGTTTCACTGTTTGTGAAGGTACATTGACTCTGTCCACTGCTGAAATGGCCTCTTCCTGCGGAGATATACTGGTTAAGGAGATTGACAAACGTGCGTCTGGCTAGGTGTTCGAGGTGATCCTAGGAGCTCCAGCTCCAGACGCCAAGGGAGAGTTCCCCCTTTCTCCCCCCAAGAAGAAGGACCTGTCCCTGGAGGAGATCCAGAGGAAACTAGAGGCTGCAGAGGAGAGGAGGAAGTCCCATGAAGCGGAGGTTCTGAAACACCTCACTGAGAAGCGGGAGCACGAGAAGGAGGTGCAAAGGAAAGCCATGGAGGAGAACAACAACTTCAGCAAGATAGCAGAGGAGAAGCTTAACCAGAAGATGGAGGCTAACAAAGAAAACTAGGAGGCCCTTCAGGCAGCCATGAGTGAGAAGTTCAAGGAGAAGGACAAGAAACTGGAAGAGGTGCATGCTAAGAAGGAAACCAAAGAGGGCGGTGCCGAGACATCAACAAACTGAACAGTTCAGTCTATGGGGGAATTGTATACTATAGGGTTTTTTACGTATCCAAAGATTGATTTATATTTAGTTGATGGCCAGTATTAATGTTCCCTGCCACCCACTTTATGAAGAAAAATAAGTTCTCCCCATTTGTGAATTTAGCTTCTCTGCTATAAGTGTACTTGCTATAGTTTTACATGTGGATATTGGTCTCCTTGTTGCTTCTACTCCACGGCTGTCTAAATGTTACTAGCCTTCAAATCCTCAATTCCTTTCAAATGGCATTGGAGGATAGGATCCAAGGCAATATCCTTATACCACCAATGAAGCTTTGAGAGATGAACGAAAAGAGGAAGCAAGGATTTGACCTCTAGTAACTGTTTCATACACAGCCCATGTCTTTGGATATGTAGCTTTTGTCATGGCAGCTTCTGACCTAATGAAAAATAGCCGTGTACGTAGTTGTCCTCTAAGGAAGCATGTGCTGTGCATAGGCCCTCGACATGATCTCTCTATTCCATAGTGCCGCCTTGGAACAGTGTCCCCGTGTATCTCACACCTGACTGTTCATAGCACTTATTGATCACTGTTTGTTAACATATTGATTGGTTTCACCTTTTCTCACAGCATCAGGTGTCGTATTGCAGCTTTTGTTGTTCAGAGATCTGCTAGTCTTGTTCTTTAAAAAACTAGGGTTGATATGGCATCCTGATCCTATTACACTACCCAAAAGTAGTGCACTATATGGAATAGGGTGCCATTTCAGACACAGCCTAAATCTAATCTTTGTGCCACTGCAGATTTTAGGCGTTTGTAATGTGGAGTTTTGTCTCAAAGCACATGACTTAGTGCTGTTGTAGGGCAATAAAGTAACTTTGCCAGACTTTGAATCATCTAGGATGTTACTGGAAGTGGGTCTACACATGGAATGCAAAAGAGGAATACACTTTGGATTCTTAATAGATGTTACTAGTTGACTTAACTGTTGTACTAAAAAATACAATTGTTAAATGCCATTCATTTATTTATTTATTTTTTAACACGGGGCACGTGCCTAATCTACATTGTAGAATTTGATCACGTGAATTAATAACTGGCCCCAGTGGAGCGAGCAACAATAGAAGCCTTATATTACTGTAGTGTATGTGTACGGGGAGAAGCTCGTGTAGCATTATGCTAACCAAGGTTACTAGGCTACAGTCGGCTTTAAATCAATGACATGCTAATCAGCCGGCCACACGGGACGTGGGGAAAGGGAGGGACAGAGACCACTGGTTTCACTGACAGGTTGGTCTGATAACCGGCTTCCGCATAGTGCATCACAGGGAAAAGATGCATCCCATTACAACCTTGACTTCTGCAAGTAGCCCCGTCCTCCTACACTGTAAAGCCCAATGTCATTGCCACTGGCTAATGTTAACCTCGAACATCCTCTTAGCAGGCTAACTAGTAGCTAGCTGGCTAGCCATCTATCAATAGATGGGGGGGGGGGCAGTATGTGAGAAAGTCTTCCCTGCGTTCGAAGGTGTCGTTATCTATTCCGACATTGTCTAGTTCACCTACTGACAAAAACTGTATTTTTTTTCCTCGAAAAGGTGAGCTTACCTTTGCAGCCATAGCAAGATTACTGTCAACCAACCAAGCCCACTGACCAAGCAAACCCGGTAATTTCCTTTTGCGTGACGACGTTCCCATGGAAATCACGCGCGGTTGTCTAACGGTGCAGTGAATAGAGGAGATCAAGGCAGCTAAAGTGTTCACGTGGTATGGAGCGGTAGAGAGGTAGTCAGTGGCAGGCATCGTTATGTAACCATCCATATTACTAACCATCCGTATTACAGTCTATTCATATTACATGAATACGCTGTTACTACACAGGTATTAGAGTAAGGTGTTGGCAATCATTCCTTATTTCAAAGTTCTCTGTCTTTCTTATCATCATCATAAGATCTCTGTATCCTCCCAGTACACCTATACTAGGATATGACTGACATTGGCTCTGTGCCTACACAACCTATGACGCATTTAGTTAAACATGATCTGATACTATACATTTTGGTAATAGGCTTATGTACCTTTCCTGGCTGCCATTGAGTGAAGAATGTAAAAACCTTGTTCCATCCATATCTATGTACAGTGCCTTCAGAAAGTATTCACACCCTTAAGTTTTTCCACACTTTGTTGTGTTACAGCCTGAATTTAATGTATTAAATTGAGATTGTGTGTCACGGGCCTACACACAATACCCAATCATGTCAAAGTGAAATTGTTTTTAGAAATTATTACAAATAAATAAAAAATGAAAATATTAAATGTCTTGAGTCAACTCCTTTGTTAAGGATAGCCTAAATAAGTTCAGGAAGAAAAAAGGTGCTTAACAAGTCACATAATAAATTGCATGGACTCTGCGTGCAATAATAGTGTTCAACAAGACTACCTCATCTGTACCCCACACAATTATCTGTAAGGTCCCTCAGTCGAGCAGTAAATTTCAAACACAGATTCAACCACATAGACCAGGGTCTTCCAATGCCTCGCAAAGAAGGGCACCTATTGGTAGGTAGCTAAAAAATAAAAAAAACAGACATTGAATATCTCTTTGAGCAAGGTGAAGTTATTAATTACACTTTGGATGATGTCTCAATACACCCAGTCACTACAAAGTTACAGGTGTCTTTCCTAACTAAGTTCCCAGAGAGGAAGGAAACTGTGCAGGGATTTCACCATGAGGCCAATGGTGGCTTTAAAACAGTTACAGAGTTTAATGGCTGTGATAGAAGAAAACTGTAGATGGATCAACAACATTGTAGTTACTCCACATTACTCACCTAAATAACAGAGTGAAAACAAGGAAGCCTGTAAGGAATACAAATATTCCAAAAAATGCATCCTGTTTGCAATTAGGCACTAAAGTATGAATACTTCCTGAAGGCACTGTTGTAATGGTCTTTTGTATTTCTCCAGTGAGTAGAGCAGTTCTTCAATTATTTTCAGCATCAGACGTATAGCTTCTGAGAAAGAACCTTTCCTATAGATCTAAGGCAGAAAGGGGGCATTTATGGAAGAGAGCATACAAGGTTTCTCCTTCTCTTCCCCACAGTAAATGGTTTCGCTACTTTATTTCCAGCCATTCCATCCCTCCATCTATGCTTTGTGTCGGGAAGAGAGAAAGAGAGAGGGAGAGAGAATTACATGACTACAAAAGCAAAGGTTAACATTACTCATAGCATAAAAACAATTTAAAAGGGAGCAAAAGGGCCCTAATGGCACATGGTCTTCAAAGAAAATGCATTTTGCGCTTAAAATAATTCATAGCTTTTTGCCAGTGGCTTTTCGGATTCCCGATCACCAGCATGAACCCCTGTATTTTTCTCAGCAGGCTGTCTGCTCCTCTCAAAATGGCCTTCGCCAGGGCATAGCCCACATCCCTCCCAAATATTGATGGCACACAGTTTATCGTTTATTGGAAAAATGGCTGTGAGTAACGTTTTATGAGCTAATGCAATCTCATAACCTGTATTAAATTTGGTTGTAGGACAATATTTGAGAAGATTTAAACATGAATGATTTGGTCCTTTGACACGGCATTATCTATCTCTGTCAGTCTTGTATTAAATGACTTATTTGTGACATTTACTGTAGGTAGAACACAGAGGTGTGTTATAGCCGGTTGCTGTCATGATTTGCAGCATTTGTGAGCTGTGAGACTGCGCTGTTTTGCGTACAGGCCTACATCCACTATTTGTTCATGTAAAAATAATTGATCTATAATCGAATTGTGAGGGATTTTACATGAGAAATAGTCCTTTGAGAAACACAATGTTACTAAATCATTAAATTCCCTGGTCTGGTTTCTCTGTTTTATTTTTAGGAACAGAATTGCATGACAAAAACAAATCCAAAAGCCCGACTGGTCTTCGTCCAAGGTCCCATGAGTGATTGAATAATGGGGATAAACTCTGGAACCTCTGAAACCTCCTGACCTGGGGGGTCACCTCTCCCGGCCTCTCAGTCCCAGAGAAACCACGCATCCTGACAGAATGAGCGAGGAGTGATGGACGACAATCTTCTAATTTTAACCATCTAAACACAGCGTTTCAAAAATAGACCCAGAGTTATAAACAAATTATTATACCACTTTGGGCCTCTCCACCGACTACACAGTCCCTATTAACGGTCAATAACTGTGGACCCTAGAGGTCAAAGGGGGTTAAAGACTTTCTATTAAAAGTAACAGAGGAAAGGAGATGTGTTCTTGAAAAGTTGTGTTTTGGGTTTGAAATGCTGACAGGTTAGTGGCGGCCTCTCAAATAGCGCTGTAAATGACCAGTTTGGGCTTACTTATTGCCGTCGTCTGTCAGTCACTCAAATGTATTTTTATTTATCTTTAAGTGTATTCACATAGTTATTCTTGTATAAGTCACTTGTTGAAGACTTTATTCTCCTATTGTCTCTCCCTTGTGTTTTTTTCTCTTGTAGGATGTGCCTTTCGATTGCATTTTTAGGATGAAAGATATCATGGAAGATCAGAGGGGAGTGTAGTGGATGTGGTCATGTGGACGTTGTTGACCTGAAGGAAAGGGTCACCTTTTGGCAGCAGCTTCACAGTTTTCCATTAATGAAGTTATAGAACCATTTTTGGTACACCTGAACGGCCTCTGGATATAAATATAAATCATCACATTAACACAATCTCTACCAGTCAGAGCTTACATAGCCTAACTCGTATTTAAAAAATACCCCAACATTTTTTGTTAAAGGCCCAGCACAGTCAAAAGATTTTTCCTGTGTTTTATATATACTTTCCTACTTTGAGGTTGGAATAACACTGCGAAATTGTGAAAATTATAATGCCCCTTTAGTGTAAGAGCTGAAAAGACTTTATACTTAATTGTTACCCAGAAATGATTTGATATTGAGATAAAAACAGCTGCATTGGACCTTTAAAGAGAATATTCAAGTCCAGATGAATTTGTCTAAGGCCTAGCCTACTATCACAGAGAAAAAGGTTTTAAAACCCTCTGTAAGCCAAGGCCTCACCAGTTCCAGTTGTGTTAGCTATGTGACACGCAATGCAAACATCAAGTGTCTGCAAACTGCTAAGCCTTGCATTGTACAACAAACCCTGCAAACCAACAGCATGCAAAAATAGGTTTTATATAACTTTGTTGTACCAAACCACAATACAAACAAGCTGCCAGATAGTGTGGATGGGAGGACTGAGAGAAATAAATGTGCTTTGCATTAAAATAAGAATATGATTATAATAGCCATTTGAAGGCAATTTATGAAATTACTTATTTTATAATTGTTATAAAATGTTATTTACGGTATCTATAAATCTAAAACCACATTTAAGATGAGTACAGGATCTACATTTTGGGGCGACAGTGGTTAGTGGTTAGAGTGTTGGGCCAGTAACCAAAAGGTTGCTGGATCGAATCCCGAGCTGACAAGGTAAAAATCTGTTGTTCTGCCAACTGAACAAGGCAGTTAACCCACTGTTCCCTGGTAGGCCGTCATTGTAAATAAGAATTTGTTCTTAACTTACTTGCCTAGTTAAATAAAGGTTAAAAAAAAAACATTTAATCTCAAAACATTCATTGATTTGTGTAATACTTTGGTCTCCCAAAGTATAAGCACACATCTTTCTGCCTAGCAACCAACAATGTATCTCTCCATCTGTCTCCATATCTATCCAATCAGGGGGATGTCAAACATAATGCAGGAATATCATCTGTAACATGCAATGCTTTATGTGTAATAGACCATGACAAGCGCTTTCTTGTTTACGCTGAAATAATTCTGTGTTAGAATAACATCAACAACTTACTTAACCAATCAAACTCACTCTGGTTCCATTCAAAGACCAGACTGATAAATAGTTCTGACGTTAGACATGGGATGGAAGATCGAATAGGAACGTTTACACTTACAGATGTCCGGCTCATAGAGATTCGTTGCTAAGACCTGACCCCAGAGCAGATTAAAGGAGCTTTTTAAAGACTATAAGAGGGAGATGATAACGTTAATTGACCTACATCACTGGGGATTTGATTCTTGCATTATGGATTCACTATACCTTTATTTATTTAGTTTTCTACTCATTCCATACTCCACTAACTACACACACACACTCAGGCATACACACACACAATTGCAGACTCAGTCCTCCCCTTGCCCTCATCACCACCGTCCACCCACTCCTTCTTCTCCAAACCTCAATGAGACTGCTGGCTTCTGGATGAATCTGTTTAACATCTTTCAGTTCAGATAAAGAGCTGCACTAAACATGTTCAGGGGCATCTGGGATGGGCTGGAATTGGTCCTCTGGAGGGTTGGGCGGATGCTCCCGCCTGGGCAGTTTGAGAAGGTCCAGGCGGGCAGTGGGGCTTGAGCCCCTCTCCAAAACAACAAGGCCCCACACTCAAGCCTGCAACCTGAGAGGACATTGGTCCCCCTCCTAGGCCTGGCTAAATGAACCCAGATGCTGCCTACAAACACAGGGTTGAGGCATTCTGGTTAGAGAGGGATGGAGGGAGCAGGAGAATTAGACAGGAGGAGAGGGGTCTCGCTTTCTCTCCCCTCAGTATAAGTAGTTGTCTCTCAGATTTCTGGTTTTTCTCATAATTGCTGATCACAGGGGCTGCCAAGGAGCATTGTGGGGAATTATCAAAGGGGAGTTTGTCTTTGAACCAAATGAGTACACCAGCAAATCTTTAAGTATTTTCCATTTCCTGAGGAGTTGCCACCTGGCCGTTAGAGTGAAATGGGTGCGGAATGTGTGTGTGCGTGTCCATGCGAGTTTGCGGCCAGCACAGTGATTACATCTTGGATTTAAGGGGATTAAACCAGGGAAAGGAGATATTGATCTGCAATCACAATTGATTGAGGAGGATGTCAATGACCAGGGTTGATTAGGGACAGGGCTGGTCCAACTCGAGGTGTCATAACAGGCTCAGTTATTCAGGAAAGTTTAACAGCGTTCTGCCACCTTTCAGATCCGAGCTGCTTTTCTTCAACCTAGAACCTAGCACTTCAATATAGCCTATTTGTCATTTAACGTTTAAAATATATTACCTTTTATGTGTGGCATAAACACAACTAGTCACATTGTTTTAATCTGATTAGGCTATTTCAAAAGTCTCCTGTAGGCTACCTGCTCACGTTCATCAACTCCACTCTAATATAATTCCAGCATCCAAACTGCGCAATAGCCATTTGATTAATGGAGGCAGAACGCATGTTAAGCTTTCCTGAATAACTGGGCCTGCTGGGAGCATATGCCTATGTGAATACGCTATATAGATGACTTGGGAGAATGATGATCGGCAACAGACAGCGCAACAGTATCAGAAGTAAAAAATACAGTCAGACTGTCCAGTACTGTGCCTTTCTATAACCTGTCGAGATTACACCCACAATTGATCCCAATTAAATTAATGGAATGAAACATTCAAATAACAGGGCTTTTGCACCATCATTCAAATTACATTTTCACTGCAGTTTACAGGCTAGAGTAGAATTGTACTCAATTGTACAAATTTAAAAACAATAATGCAATGATGTATTGTATTGTGGTGTTGTAAACTGGTCTAGGGAGGAAAATAGGGGAGCTTTCTGAGCTGCTGTTGCTCTATCTTGTGGATTTATTTTGAAAATTGGTGCAGATTTTAATGCTTTTATTTGTAGTATGATTGCCAGTTAACCTATGCCAGATTTGGACAAACGATCCAACTACCACTATTGTCTCTATGGATAGAGGGCAGGATAGACAGTTGACTGGTAGACTATATTGACCTGTGGATTTGTAATCGAGCAGAAAAGTTTAGTGCATAAGGGACGTACCAAAACCCCTTGATAGGGGAGGTGAATGCAAGCAGATGGAAATGTGGCTATATGGAACACATTATATAGTCAAACCTGCAAAAAGGCTAATTGAAAAATAGTCACCAATATAGTATATACATACACAGAATCTCAAACACCACACAAACATAAAAGTTTGACAACCTTACCCTATTTTGGACCAGCATTCTCACCCCAGTACATGTCAAACTGTCCCTTATGCAACACATATGAAACACTTTGTCACAACCTGCAAGACACAGCTCTGCTATCACAAATAGCGGAGTGGTATGATTTTAGAAACAAACAGAACATTTTGAAAAAGAAGGGAATACCCATGCGTACATCCGCTTCTAGCCCGGGATTCAAAGCTCCTTTTTCCCAGCAGGCTTTAGGGGTGTTTCTCAGTAAAGACCCCTGGAGTAACCTGTGTCAGTCCTAATTGGTCTGCCTCGCCTGATGCCATCCAGACACCCCACTCTGAAACACACACCCGCTCTTTGTTTGCTTGAGTTTGAACTCCCCACGCCCCCTTTCCCCCAATCCCAAGCAGGGGTTGCATTGAGGGAATAAACAACAAATTTCCTATTTCATTTCAGTAAGCCCTCACCTGCTTTAGCTCATACCTAAACTGCTTTGCCACACAGAAGACGAATAGTTAAATTAAATGCGCCTAAATGTGAAATGAAAAAGCTCATTTCAGGTTTTGTCCATCTGTCATCTTGAAAGAGAGTAATAGAAATGTCAAAAACTCTCTATTGCGATTCAGAGCAGCAATAAATATATAGTAGGCCTCAAACGTTTGACATTGCTCAGTGAATGCATGTGGCAATATCCATCCATTTCTATTGAATGTAAGGACTTGCTAGGTGATTAAGATCTGTTTGAGACTTGAAAAGTGAGTCGGAGTTCAACACTCAGGTCATGACAGCTAGCAAGTCCTGATGACATTTGTCTGATAGATCTGATGTAGCATAGGCATGTGTGTGTGCGTGTGTGTGCATGCGTATGTGTGCATCAGTGGAGGCTCTTCAGTAGAGGAAGGGAGGACAATCCTTTTTTAGATAAAACTATACTAAATATATTCACGTCACCAAATAATTTATTGAAACACAGTTTTGCAATGAAAGTCTACAGTAGCCTCAACAACACTCTGTAGGGTAACACCATGATGTAGCCGGAGGACAGCTAGCTTCCGTTCTCCTCTGGGTACATTGATTTCAATAAAAAACCTAAGTAGCTCGTGGTTCTCAACCCCTTCAATAGACTTACACAGTAATTATGACAACTTCCGGAGGACATCCTTCAACCTATCAGAGCTCTTGCAGCATGAACTGACATGTTGTCCACCCAATGTTGAAAGCAAAAGCTACAGCTAGCTAGCACTGCGGTGCATAAAATGTAGTGAGTAGTTGACTCAAAGAGAGAAAAACAATAGTTGAACAGTTTTTAACAAGTTAATTTCTTTAAAAGTGAAGGAGAAGCAAGATGGAGAAAGAGAGCTAGCTATACTTCTTTTGTATTTATTTTTTCACTTTTGCTTACTTAGCTGGCGAATGCAGCTAGCTAGTTCAGCCTACTCAGTCACCTGGCTCAAACAGAGAGGGATGCTATGTTAGCTAGCTGGCTATGGCTATCCAACACTGGAACACTTCCAAGTCAAGGTAAGCTATTGGTTTTATTAATTTATTGCCACTAGGGCCCGCCGGTGTAACTCCTAAATTCTTTGCTGACTGTACACTGTACTGCATGATTTTAGCTGGTTTACTAAAACATTAGTTCTAGTAGCTATGTTGACTATGACGTTAATATGGTGACACCGATGTAGGCTGTGTGTAGTGGTTAGCGGTCAAGATATGAAGGTTGGGCTTGGAAAGTTTTTTTTTGCCTCGTCACAGACAGCTGATGTGTTGTGCACTGAAGTCCACAAGCAAAGGGAAAAGTTGAGAGGAGGAAAGCGCGTAGATGCGAGAAGCAATTATTAAATGATCAAAGGGATCATGCTGTTTGTACAGTGCCTTGCGAAAGTATTCGGCCCCCTTGAACTTTGCGACCTTTTGCCACATTTCAGGCTTCAAACATAAATATATAAAACTGTATTTTTTTGTGAAGAATCAACAACAAGTGGGACACAATCATGAAGTGGAACGACATTTATTGGATATTTCAAACTTTTTTAACAAATCAAAAACTGAAAAATTGGGCGTGCAAAATTATTCAGCCCCTTTACTTTCAGTGCAGAAAACTCTCTCCAGAAGTTCAGTGAGGATCTCTGAATGATCCAATGTTGACCTAAATGACTAATGATGATAAATACAATCCACCTGTGTGTAATCTAGTAACCGGAAGGTTGCGAGTTCAAACCCCCGAGCTGACAAGGTACAAATCTGTCGTTCTGCCCCTGAACAGGCAGTTAACCCACTGTTCCCAGGCCGTCATTGAAAATAAGAATTTGTTCTTAACTGACTTGCCTGGTTAAATAAAGGTAAAATAAAAAATAAAAAATAAAAATCAAGTCTCCGTATAAATGCACCTGCACTGTGATAGTCTCAGAGGTCCGTTAAAAGCGCAGAGAGCATCATGAAGAACAAGGAACACACCAGGCAGGTCCGAGATACTGTTGTGAAGAAGTTTAAAGCCGGATTTGGATACAAAAAGATTTCCCAAGCTTTAAACATCACAAGGAGCACTGTGCAAGCGATAATATTGAAATGGAAGGTGTATCAGACCACTACAAATCTACCAAGACCTGGCCGTCCCTCTAAACTTTCAGCTCATACAAGGAGAAGACTGATCAGAGATGCAGCCAAGAGGCCCATGATCACTCTGGATGAACTGCAGAGATCTACAGCTGAGGTGGGAGACTCTGTCCATAGGACAACAATCAGTTGTATATTGCACAAATCTGGCCTTTATGGAAGAGTGGCAAGAAGAAAGCCATTTCTTAAAGATATCCATAAAAAGTGTTGTTTAAAGTTTGCCACAAGCCACCTGGGAGACACACCAAACATGTGGAAGAAGGTGCTCTGGTCAGATGAAACCAAAATTGAACTTTTTGGCAACAATGCAAAACGTTATGTTTGGCGTAAAAGCAACACAGCTGAACACACCATCCCCACTGTCAAACATGGTGGTGGCAGCATCATGGTTTGGGCCTGCTTTTCTTCAGCAGGGACAGGGAAGATGGTTAAAATTGATGGGAAGATGGATGGAGCCAAATACAGGACCATTCTGGAAGAAAACCTGATGGAGTCTGCAAAAGACCTGAGACTGGGACGGAGATTTGTCTTCCAACAAGACAATGATCCAAAACATAAAGCAAAATCTACAATGGAATGGTTCAAAAATAAACATATCCAGGTGTTAGAATGGCCAAGTCAAAGTCCAAACCTGAATCCAATCGAGAATCTGTGGAAAGAACTGAAAACTGCAGTTCACAAATGCTCTCCATCCAACCTCACTGAGCTCGAGCTGTTTTGCAAGGAGGAATGGGAAAAAAATTCAGTCTCTCGATGTGCAAAACTGATAGAGACATACCCCAAGTGACTTACAGCTGTAATCGCAGCAAAAGGTGGCGCTACAAAGTATTAACTTAAGGGGGCTGAATAATTTTGCACGCCCAATTTTTCAGTTTTTGATTTGTTAAAAAAGTTTGAAATATCTAATAAATGTCGTTCCACTTCATGATTGTGTCCCACTTGTTGTTGATTCTTCACAAAAAAATACGGTTTTATATCTTTATGTTTGAAGCCTGAAATGTGGCAAAAGGTCGCAAAGTTCAAGGGGGGCCGAATACTTTCGCAAGGCACTGTATGTGGCTTCTATGAAAGTGAACTGATCAGGGATGTATTCATTCCTACGATTCTGTTGATAAATTCTTAAATGGAACGAAAAGGAGATAAACATACCTGAATTTGTCCAATAGATTTCTACAATCTCATTTGCAACTGTTGGACTAATGATTACACCCTAGATCAGGTAGACGCAGGCAGGCGTGTGCAAGGTGGTGTTGAATGTGTCAATGTCTTTCACTTTGATTACAAAAATGTATCTCGACCTGTGAACCTACAGTTGAAGTCAGAAGATTACATACACTTAGGTTGGAGTCATTAAAACTTGTTTTTCAACCACTCCACAAATTTCTTGTTAACAAACTACAGTTTTGGCAAGTTGGTTAGGACATCTACTTTGTGCATGACACAAGTCATTTTTCCAACAATTGTTTACAGACAGATTATTTCACCTATAATTCACTGTATCACAATTCCAGTGGGTCAGACGTTTACATACACTAAGTTGACTGTGCCATTAAACAGCTTGGAAAATTCCAGAAAATGACTTCTGATAGGCTAATTGACATCGTTTGAGTCAATTGGTGTACCTGTGGATGTATTTCAAGGCCTACCTTCAAACTCAGTGCCTCTTTGCTTGACATCATGGGGGAAATCAAAATAAATCAGCCAAGACCTCAGAAACAAATTGTAGACTTCCACAAGTCTGGTGCATCATTGGGAGCAATTTCCAAATGACTGAAGGTACCACGTTCATCTGTACAAACAATAGTACATACGTATAAACACCATGGGACCACGCAGCCGTCATACCGCTCAGGAAGGAGACGCGTTCTGTCTACTAGAGATGGACATACTTTGGTGAGAGAAGTGCAAATCAATCCCAGAACAACAGCAAAGGACCTTGTGAATATGCTGGAGGAAATGGGTACAAAAGTATCTATATCCACAGTAAAACAAGTCCTATACCAACATAACCTGAAAGGCCGCTCAGCAAGGAAGAAGCCACTGCTCCAAAACAGCCATAAAAAAGCCAGACTACGGTTTGCAACTGCACATGTGGACAAAGATCATACTTTTTGGAGAAATGTCCTCTGGTCTGATGAAACAAAAATAGAACTGTTTGGCCATAATAACCATCGTTATGTTTGGAGGGAAAAGCGGGAGGCTTGCAAGCCGAAGAACACCATCCCAACTGTGAAGCACGGGAGTGGCAGCATCATGTTGTGGGGGTGCTTGCTGCAGGAGGGACTGGTGCACTTCACAAAATAGATGGCATCATGAGGTAGGAAAATTAGGTGGATATATTGAAGCAACATCTCAAGACATCAGCCAGGAAGTTAAAGCTTGGTTGCAAATGGGCCTTCCAAATGGACAATGACCCCAAGCATACTTCCAAAGTTGTGGCAAAATGGCTTAAGGACAACAAAGTCTAGGTATTGGAGTGGCCATCACAAATCCTTGACCTCAATCCTATAGAAAATGTGTGGGTAGAACTGAAAAAGCGTGTTCGAGCAAGGAGGCCTACAAACCTGACTCAGTTACACCAGCTCTGTCAGGAGGAATGGGCCAAAATTCACCCAACTTATTGTGGGAAGCTTGTGGAAGGCTACCCAAAAAATTTGACCAAAGTTAAACAATTTAAAGGCAATGCTACCAAATACTAATTGAGTGTATGTAAACTTCTGACCCACAGGGAATGTGATGAAAGAAATAACTCTCTCTACTATTGTAAACTTTAATTCATAGGCTAGGTTGTAGCAACCTCATGATGGGTACAGGGAAAATTAGAGTATCATATAGTAGCCTAACCCTCTCCATGTTACATTGAGCTGGGTGAATGGAAAATGAATGACAGTCATCCAATATGCTGTAATAGAAATAAGGCCATGCTCATAAAAAACTGTATCGTCCTCCCTCATATTAAATGGTACTGACCGCCACACGCATGCTTGTATTTGTTTATGGCTGTCTGTCTTCATGCCAGACAGTTTTTGTGACTGTGTGCATCAGTATTTGTGTGTCTGTGTGTGAGGGACCGCATGCCTACATATTCAGCTGGATGTGTGTCCTGCCTCAGGCTTAGGCAGAGATTTGGAGCGTTGTTGTTGTCTTGCAAGCAGACAGCCATTCACACATGATTAATAGTTTCCTTGTTGGACGCAGTACAATTGACTGTAGCTGTGCCAGGCCTCCCAGGCTCTCCAATCCACTGCCGCTCGCTGGCTGTTCATAACTTGTCTGTGTTTGCCTGTTTTTCTCCCATTTGATGTGTTTGTCAGTCAGTGGGATGATCCTCCTCAGTACATATGTGATAGCCTTTAGATTGAACACAGGGAACAAGTGGTCAAAAATCTAATCGTATTTCAATAACATAAATAAGTTCTGTGTGATTCCTATAGGATATCATACTTTTGTGACTTGGTATAAATTGTATGATAATTAAGTCTGCTTAGTGGCATTACTTATTTGTTGATATTGTAATCAGGCCTATATGTCAACATACAGTGGGGAGAACAAGTATTTGATACACTGCCGATTTTGCAGGTTTCCCTACTTACAAAGCATGTAGAGGTCTGTAATTTTTATCACAGGTACACTTAAACTGCGAGAGACGGAATCTCAAACAAAAATCCAGAAAATCACATTGTATGATTTTTAAGTAATTCATTTGCATTTTATTGCATGACATAACTATTTGATACATCAGAAAAGCAGAACTTAACATTTGGTACAGAAACCTTTGTTTGCAATTACAGAGATCATACTTTTCCTGTAGTTCTTGACCAGGTTTGCACACACTGCAGGGATTTTGGCCCACTTCTCCATACAGACCTTCTCCAGATCCTTCAGGTTTCAGGGCTGTCGCTGGGCAATACGGACTTTCAGCTCCCTCCAAAGATTTTCTATTGGGTTCAGGTCTGGAGACTGGCTAGGCCACTCCAGGACCTTGAGATGCTTCTTACGGAGCCACTCCTTAGTTGCCCTGGCTGTGTGTTTCGGGTCGTTGTCATGCTGGAAAACCCAGCCACGACCAATCTTCGATGCTCTTACTGAGGGAAGGAGGTTGTTGGCCAAGATCTCGCGATATATGGCCCCATCCATCCTCCCCTCAATACGGTGCAGTCGTCCTGTCCCCTTTGCAGAAAAGCAACCCCAAAGAATTATGTTTCCACCTCCATGCTTCAGGGTTGGGATAGTGTTCTTGGGGTTGTACTCATCCTTCTTCTTCCTCCAAACACAGCGAGTGGAGTTTAGACCAAAAAGCTATATTTTTGTCTCATCAGACCACATGACCTTCTCCCATTCCTCCTCTGGATCATCCAGATGGTCATTGGCAAACTTCAGACGGGCCTGGACATGCGCTGGCTTGAGCAGGGGGACCTTGCGTGCGCTGCAGGATTTTAATCCATGACGGCGTAGTGTGTTACTCATGGTTTTCTTTGAGACTGTGGTCCCAGCTCTCTTCGGGTCATTGACCAGGTCCTGCCGTGTAGTTCTAGGCTGATCCCTCACCTTCCTCATGATCATTGGTGCCCCACGAGGTGAGATCTTGCATGGAGCCCCAGACCGAGGGTGATTGACCGTCATCTTGAACTTCTTCCATTTTCTAATAATTGCACCAATAGTTGTTGCCTTCTCACCAAGCTGCTTGCCTATTGTCCTGTAGCCCATCCCAGCCTTGTGCAGGTCTACAATGGCCAAGACCAGCTCTCTGGTCTTGGCCATTGTGGAGAGGTTGGAGTCTGTTTGATTGAGTGTGTGGACAGGTGTCTTTTATACAGGTAACGAGTTCAAACAGGTGCAGTTAATACAGGTAATGAGTGGAGAACAGGAGGGATTCTTAAAGAAAAACTAACAGGTCTGTGAGAGCCGGAATTCTTACTGGTTGGTAGGTGATCAAATACTTATGTCATGCAATAAAATGCAAATGAATTACTTAAAAATCATACAATGTGATTTTCTGGATTTTTCTTTTAGATTCCGTCTCTCACAGTTGAAGTGTACCTATGATCAAAATTACAGACCTCTACATGCTTTGTAAGTTGGAAAACCTGCAAAATCGGCAATTTATCAAATACCTGTTCTCCCCACTGTATATTTATGAATAAATTGGTTATTCAAATGGGAGTGGACAACTGCACATTATAAATTGGCTTGTTCGAGCCCTGAATGCTGATTGGCTGACAGATGTGGTATATCACATTACTACCACAATTGATATGGGCTAAAACAAATGCATACCCTGCTTCTTATAGGTCACCGGTGCTCTAGTTCACATTTCCAGTGTGTAGGAGCGCATGAGTGACTCAGATGATTGATTAATTACAATGATCAGAGCACTGATAATAAGTCACCAGCGATGATGATAACACAAGTGCCTAATTAGCCTGCAAAAGCCTCTCTCTAAATGGTTCTGTTAATGTTTCTTCCTTCACTGTCCAATGCTATTAGGCTCAGTAGAATGGATGACTTGATATGGGAGCTATAAATGTTTACAAAGATGGTCAGTGGGTGGGGGAGGGGATTGGAGTAAAAATAGAAAACAAAACCTAATTGCTGGGTATTGGTGTCTGTAAGGACAGTGGATGGAGTCACAGTGGGGGGCTTGTTGAGGACGTCACTGTAAACTCAAAATCTTCAGAAAGCCCTTTAAGGCTTATTGCACATTGAGGTTTATGTCTTTACACAGGATCAAATGTAATTAAGGGTGAACTGATAAACTCTTAACCAGTGTTCCATAAGAATTATATTAATACTATCATTAAAGGAATATGATAGGCCTACGTGCTGAGGGTATTGTAGCGAGATCCTCTAAAGTGATTGGCTTTATCTATTTCTATTTACTTCTACATTTTGTCCTGATACTACTGCTGTCATTGACACAGGTTGGGTCATGATTAAACAAATCAGTCAATACGACCGTAGTGACCAGTCAGTAACAGGTTGAGACATGATTACACAAATCAGTCATTACGACCGTAGTGACCAGTCAGTAACAGATTGAGTCATGATTAAACAAATCAGTCAATAAGACTGTAGTGGTCCATCAGTAACAGGTTGAGACATGATTACACAAATCAGTCAATACGACTGTAATGACCCATCAATAATAGGTTGAGTCATGATTACACGAATCAGTCAATACGACTGTAATGACCCATCAGTAACAGCATGAGTCATGATTACATGAATCAGTCAATATGACTGTAGTGATCCATCAGTAACAGCTTGAGTCATGATTACATGAATCAGTCAATACGATTATAGTGACCCGTCAGTAACACATTTTTTTCTCACCTTTATTTATTCAGGTAGGCTAGTTAAGAAAAAGTTCTCATTTACAACTGCGACCTGGCCAAGATAAAGCAAAGCACTGCGACACAAACAACAACACAGAGTTTCACATGGAGTAAAACAAACATACAGTCAATAATACAATAGAAAAGGTCTATATACAGTGTGTGCAAATGAGGTAGGATAAGTGAGGTAAGGCAATAAATAGGCCATAGTGGCAAAATTATTACAACATAGCAAATAAATGCTGGAGTGATAGATGTGCAGAAGATGAGTGTGCAAGTAGAGATACTGGGGTGCAAAGAAGCAAAATAAATCAAATTAATAACAGTATGGGGATGAGGTAGTTGGATGGGACATTTACAGATGGGCTATGTAAAGGTGCAGTGATCTGTGACCTGCTCTGACAGCTGGTGCTTAAAGTTAGTTTGGGAGATATGAGTCTCCAGCTTCAGTGATTTTTGCAGTTCGTTCCAGTCGTTGGCAGCAGAGAACTGGAAGGAAATGCGGCCAAAGGAAGAGTTGGCTTTGGGGGTGACCAGTGAAATATACCTGCTGGAGCGTGTGCTGCGGGTGGGTTCTGCTATGGTGACCAGTGAACTGAGATAAGGCGGGGCTTTACCTAGCAAACACATAGATGACCTGGAGCCAGTGGGTTTGGCGAAGAATATGAAGCGAGGGCCAGCCAACGAGAGCATACAGGTCGCAGTGGTGGGAAGGATATGGGGCTTTGGTGACAAAACGGATGGCACTGTGATAGACTGCATCCAGTTTGCTGAGTAGAGTGTTGGAGGCTATTTTGTAAATTACATCAACGAAGTCAAGGATCGGTAGGATAGTCAGTTTTACGAGGGTATGTTTGGCAGATGACTGAAGGATTTATTGTTGCAAAATAGGAAGCCAATTCAGATTGAATTTTGGATAGGAGATGCTTAATGTGAGTTTACAGTCTAACCAGACACCTAGGTATTTGTAGTTGTCCACATATTCTGTGTTCCTTGTTCTTCATGATGCTCTCTGCGCTTTTAACGGACCTCTGAGGCTATCACAGTGCAGGTGCATTTATACGGAGACTTGATTACACACAGGTGGATTGTATTTATCATCATTAGTCATTTAGGTCAACATTGGATCATTCAGAGATCCTCACTGAACTTCCGGAGAGAGTTTGCTGCACTGAAAGTAAAGGGGCTGAATAATTTTGCACGCTCAATTTTTCAGTTTTTGATTTGTTAAAAAAGTTTGAAATATCCAATAAATGTCGTTCCACTTCATGATTGTGTCCCACTTGTTGTTGATTCTTCACAAAAAAATACAGTTTTATATCTTTATGTTTGAAGCCTGAAATGTGGCAAAAGGTCGCAAAGTTCAAGGGGGCCGAATACTTTCGCAAGGCACTGTAGGTCTGTAACAGTTTGGTTCTAGAGTGTCTCCCCCTTTGAAGAGGGGGATGACCGCTGCATCTTTACAATCTTTGGGGATCTCAGACGATACGAAAGAAAGGTTGAACAGGCTAGTAATAGGGGTTGCAACAATTTCTGTGGATAATTTTAGAAAGAGAGGGTCCAGATTGTCTAGCCCGGCTGATTTGTAGGGGTCTAGATTTCAGATCATCAGCTATCTGGATTTGGGTGAAGGAGAAATGGGGGAGGCTTGGGCAAGTTGCTATGGGGGGTGCAGGGCTGTTGACCCGGGGTAGGGTTAGCCAGGTGGAAAGCATGACCAGCTGTAGACAAATGCTTATTGAAATTCTCAATTATCGCGGATTTATCGGTGGTGACAGTGTTTCCTAGCCTCAGTGCAGTGGGCAGATGGGAGGAGGTGCTCTTATTACTCCATGGACTTTACAGTGTCCCAGAACTTTTTTAAGTTAGTGCTATAGGATGCAAATTTCTGTTTAAAAAAGATAGCCTTTGCTTTCCTAACTGCCTGTGTATATTGGTTCCTAACTTCCCTGAAAAGTTGCATATCGCAGGGGCTATTCGATTCTAACGCAGTACGCCACAGGATGTTTTTGTGCTGTTCCTGGTTCTACAATTTTGGAATGGGGCATGCTTATTTAAGATGGTGAGGAAAGCACTTTTAAAGAATAACCAGGCATCCGCTACTGAAGGAATCAGGTCAATATCCTTGCAGGATACCCGGCCAGGTCGATTAGAAAGGCCTGCTCGCTGACGTGTTTCAGGGAGCGTTTGACAGAGATGAGGGGTGGTCGTTTGACAGCAGACCCATTACGGACGCGGGCAATGATGCAGTGATTGCTGAGATCTTGGTTGAAGACAGCAGAGGTGTATTTGGAGGGCAGGTTGGTTAGGATGATATCTATGAGGGTGCCCGTGTTTACGGATTTGGGGTTGTACCTGGTAGGTTCATTGATCATTTGTGTGAGATTGCGGGCATCAAGCTTAGACTGTAGGATGGCCGGGGTGTTAAGCATGTCCCAGTTTAGGTCACCTAACAGCACGAGCTCTGAAGATAGATGG
This sequence comes from Oncorhynchus mykiss, assembly GCF_013265735.2. Lineage (NCBI taxonomy): Eukaryota > Metazoa > Chordata > Actinopteri > Salmoniformes > Salmonidae > Oncorhynchus > Oncorhynchus mykiss. The sequence goes on along the minus strand of NC_048582.1, from coordinate 59,041,038 downwards.
GGGGCAATCAATTCACATATGGTGTCCAGGGCACAGAAAATGGTCTATAGCAAGCGGCAACGGTGAGAGACATGTTTCTGGAAAGGTGGATTTTTAAAAGTAGAAGCTCAAATTGTGTGGGCACAGACCTGGATAGTAAGACAGAACTCTGCAGGCTATCTCTGCAGTGGATTGCAACTCTACCCCCTTTTGCAGTTCTATCTTGTCGGAAAATGTTACAGTTAGGGATGGAAATTTCAGTTTTTTTGGTGGTCTTCCTGAGCAAGGATTCAGACATGGCTAGGACATCCGGGTTGGCAGAGTGTGCTAAAGCAGTGAATAAAACAAACTTAGGAGGCCAAACTTACGAGGCTTCTAATGTTAACATACATGAAACCAAGGCTTTTACGGTTACAGAAGTCAACAAATGAGAGCGCCTGGGGAATCGGAGTGGAGCTGGACACTGCAGGGCCTGGATTAACCTCTACGTCACCAGAGGAACAGAGGAGGAGTAGGATAAGGGTACAGCTAAGGTTATAACTGGTCGTCTAGTACGTTCGGAACAGAGAGTAAAGGGCGCAGGTTCTGGGCACGGTAGAATAGATTCAAGGCATAATGTATAGATAAAGGTATGGTAGGATGTGAATACAGTGGAGGTAAACCTATGCAATGAGTGATGATGAGAGAGATATTGTCTGTAGAAAAATCATTTAAACCAGGTGAGGTCACCGCATGTGTAGGAGGTGGAACTAAAGGGTTAGCTAAGGCTTATTGAGCAGGGCTAGAGGCTCTACAGTGAAATAAGGCAATAATTACTAACCAAAACAGCAATGGACAAGGCATATTGACATAAGGGAGAGGCATGCGTGGCCGAGTGATCATAGGGGTCCAGTGAGCAGCTCGGCGGGCCGGAGACACGGCGATTCAGACAGCTAGCGGGCCGGGGCTAGTAAGCTAGCAGAAGGGCCTTAGAGGGATGTTGCAACGGGAAAAGTATTTTGTAGCCCCCTCGTGCTGTTACGTCGGCAGACCAGTCGTCATGGATCAGCAGGGCTCCGTGTAGTAAAAGGGTCCAGGCCAATTGGCAAAATAGGTATAGTGGGCAAAAAATTTGTCCGATGGGCTTCTTCAGCTAACAGTCCGATTTGCTCTAGACAGCTAGCGGGCCGCGGCTAGCAGGATAGCAGAATGGCATTCAGAGGATGTCGCGACGGAGGAGCCAGTTGAAAAACTCCCTCAGGCGAATTACGTCAGTAGTCCAGTCGTGATGGGTCGGTAGGGCTCCGTGTTGGCAGTTAAAGGGGTCCAGGCCAATTGGCAAAATAGGTATTGTAGCCAAAGGAGTGGCTGATGGACCTCTTCGGCTAGCTGGGAGATGGGCCTAGCAAAGGAGAGCTCCAGGCTAATTGGTTCTTGCTTCAGGACAGAGACTTTAGCCAGGAGTGGCCACTCGGATAGCAGCTAGCTAGCTGCGATGATCCAGGTGAAAAGGTTCGGAGCTTGTGGTAGGAATCAGGAGATATGGAGAAAAATAAGTCCGATTTGATCTGGTTTGAGTTGCGCTGTGCAGACTGGCGAGAGTTGTCTGGGCTAAAGGTAGCTGATGACCACTAGCAGTGGCTAGCTGACTACTAGCTAGTAGCTAGTTAGCTGGCTAGCTTCTGTTGGGGGTTCCGGTTCAAAAGTAAAGAAAATAGCAAATCCATAACACATTGGGTGAGGCGGATTGCAGGAGAGTAATGTTGAAGTTGAGGTTAAGAAAAATATATGCGAAGAAAGAATATATAAAAAGATAAATACACGGGACACGACAAGACGAGGACAAAATACTTTTACGCCATCTTGGATTTAAATCGAGTCATGATTACACAAATCAGTCAGTACGACTGTAGTGATCCATCAGTAACAGGTTGAGTCATCATTAAACAAATCAGTCAATACAACTGTAGTGATCTGTCAGTAACAGGTTGAGTCATGATTACATGAGTCAATACGACTGTAGTGATTTGTTAGTAACAGTATGTGACAAAATGTCACCCAGATGTTGGGCAATTATTAATTTTTTCACTTGGATTAGCACCCTTCTATTTTCCACTTTTTCTCAATTTTACCATGGCATGTTCTTTACTGTATTGTAGGCAGACGTGATGGAGCTATAGCATAACATATAGTGAGTAATGAATACTGTCTGTCCTTTCCACGTTCTTTTATTACTGTATTTTTGATTCGGCCCTTGCAGTCAAGTCTTCATATAAGGTAAAGTATAGTAGTACCATCAGCAGCTCCATGATGCTCACACTGAATTTCACTGGCTGCATAGCAAATTACAAAAGTAGGGCACTATATAGGGAATATAGTCACATTTGTGGGACACTGTTTTCTACCATTGTCTATGCAGGACCATGCATGTCCATATCACATTAGGCTGAGAGTGACCTCTTGCTCAATGTCTTTGAGAGATTATACACTCATTCCCTCAAAATTCCTCCCAGACCAAAGAGAAGAGGAATGTCAAACTGCTCTGCTGCAGCAGGGAAGTCCATAATCCACACTGACATCAAACTAAAGTCTGTGTTTTCATAGTGATCAACCTCCACTGATGGCGTTAAAAAGAAACATTCCCTTCTCTTTCTCTCTGTGTGAGAACACGTCAGATGTGTTTAAGGCCTGTCCGCTCTTGAACGAAACTGAAGCTCCAGTATGATCCTACTGTCTGAACTGTCCAGTGTCATGTTCTATGGTCTATGACGAGTCTATCCCCTTTGAACTTAACTTTAATATGTGTGATGGAGAAACAGATGGGAACTAGACTGGTTGTAGAGTAAAACACATGGAACAAAACAAAACTATTTATCAGGGCTACCTCACTTTAATGTCCAACTTATCGCCATACTGAAAACCCACCCGGCCCACACTCTCAAGGTCAATCCCCATTGAGGTGACGAAGCACACAAATTACTCGGGCTAGACATTAAAAAAGCAGGGTCCTCATTGAAAGTGATGTCTGCCTTGCTCTGGGGCCACTCATTCTTTCTACCCTATCCTGAGGTTGTTTCAGCCCCACAATAAACAGGCCAGACATTGTCACATGAGGGAGCCCTCCTCGCTATTATTTTCTAAAGTAATTACACCTTATTATCTGTGTTTACTTTAGCGAGGGTGAGTGCAGGTGTGGGACGACGCTTGGCCGTGGGCGTTGATGGGTCTCTCTCTCTGGTGAATGACTCGCCCCCTCGTGACACTTTAAAAAAAAAAATTTAACTCAAGGTTTTTTTTGGGGGGGGGGGGGCATTGTATATAGCAGTGTCTGCCACTAATTTCAGCCCCACAAAAGAAACGTGCAATTAGGCCTATTATTGTAGCAGCTGCGTGTCCCCTGCCTGCACGACTACGACGGCCCTGTCTTTCTTGGCTGGTGGTGGAGGCCTGCTGCGGTCGCAGAACCCTGGAACGACAGCAGTACCCACCAGGGTCTGAAGGAAGTAAAGTATAACCTGGGAGGATGCAGCATGTCCCCTCTCTACAGTGTTGACACAGTGGGATGGATCCATACGTCGCCCACAGCCACCAGGCCAGAGGAACAATAGAACTGTAATGTTACAAAATGTGATGTATTCAGTAGTATTTTCACTGTTTTTATAGAGACCTCTTGCTGGTTATATTGCCAGCACATAAGACAATGCTCAAACCATGATCCAGGGTTTTATGTACAGATGCTCTTTTTTTGACAAAGTGGACAAAAAGCAACTGGAGCAGTCTATTGATGAAACAATGGTTGAAATCATGTTACCGTCCAAAAATAAATCCTCATTGGGGTTCAGTTCAAACAAGAAATGTGATTGTTGACACATCAATAGTGGTCAAAGTGGGCAGACTGCCCATGTCAAGATGAATTATGTGGGATATAAATGAATGACAAAAGTTAGGTAATTGAAAAGCAATTGGGGGGGGGGGGGGGGGGGGGCAGAGGCCCTGCTCAAACCCCAACACAATGAGACAACCTGCCGCTCTCAGCACAAACAAAATGGCTGTGTTCTCCATTTCTCGCACTTACCGATTCTCTCACTCTGTTGCCTTTCCAACAATTAAAATAATGATCCGGCTCTTGGCACTTAGCTTAACTGCATAAGTAAATGTGAACATCTTTGTGTAATGTGTCAATCTTAGTCCCACATCCTAAATTTAAAAATGTATACATTTTATATTGCACTAGTAGTACCCACAACTGCAAGTTCAAATGGGGTCTATAAAGTCTAAAGACACCAAATGTTCATTTTGGACTAATTGAAATTCCATTCTGAACAGTTGGCAAAATCAGAAAGTGTCACAAGGGCTTTACACACAAGGGAGCGGTTGGATTGTGGTCTGCAGACGAGTGTTTGGCATAATCACTGGTGAAGAGGGAGCTATAACCTCTGGGGAGATACCCTCTCATCTTGAGGACCTACACCTGTGCAACTTCACAAATATCAGAGAACATACCTTAAAAAGAGACACGCCATTACGAACAGCAGCCATGAGCAATAGATCAGAGATGTAAAATCATCTGGCAAAGACAGGATGGTCTGTTTTGCCTACAGTGGTGGAGGATAGATTAGATAAATCAACCCATTTTGGTTTGAACAGGAAATCAGGACTGTATCTAATAATACAACCATAATCAATAATATGTAGAGAAACACTGGAAAACAGTACGTGTGAGACTTTCCTAATGGCTATTCTAACAAGCCATCGCAGGTCTACCAGCAACATATAAAGAGCAGAGGGAGCAACACTGGAGGAGAGGAAGCAGCTCTCCACTCCACAGCAGGCTGGCAGGCAGCAGGTTATACTGGCATCCATTTCTTCTCATTAAGATTGTGGGACTGAGAGTCCACAAATGCAGCGAAATCATTTTGCCGGGGCGAGTGTGGCTGGGCTAAATTGGCCTCCGGCTCAGTGCGAGGGTCCCTGCTGTGCGGAGCCGGAAAAGCAGGGCCTGGTCGGGAGTAGGGCAGGCCCAGGCAGGGCAGGGGCCCCCATGCTGAGACCACCTCCCTGCCCCTGACAAACACGGCAGTGGATAATCTCTCCTTGAGACTGAGACCCAGCCCAACGCCATGAGCTCAAAGGGCATGTAGACAGCAGAGGGGAACACGCATCCCTGTGTGTGGATCATTCTACACACACCCACCCACACACTGTACACACAATTTATGCACAAATCTCACTGCATGTGTGTGTCTCTCCATCCACTTCTGACTGACACACACCTGTTCATTGAATGGTTTAATATTGGAGAATGACCATGTGAAAAATGGGTGGTAGTTTTCAAACTAAGAGCATTACAATGGAAAAATGTGCAGTGCAGCACTTGACTCTTTACTAACATCATGCAACATTCATATTGTGGATTAAAATAGATGGAGTGTGTCACACAGGCCAATAATTACTGGACCATTAAAACGTAGGTTAAGTGTTGCGCAGGCAGTAAAGCTACATTTTAAATCAATGGCTCTAACAAAAAGTGGTATTTAAATGGATGTTAAACCAAAGCCCTGGACCAAAGTGGTCTTTATAGTAAAAACATAACACTGTAAAATATGGATTTATATTAAAGCAGTAACTGACCAGCTGATTATATATAAAGAGATGGAAAATGTGCATAAATAAGAGTATGTGAACGAACGGGTACTTGAACAGAACCATCTTTATTGTCTACATAACTCTGGGGGGGGGGGGGGGGGGATTTACTCGTGAAACACCTTATTCTTGCTAAGGTTTCGTACAAAAATGTGTGCGAGTTTAGCATGTTAAACATCCTCCATTTTAAGCATGATGTTATAAATATTAAAAAACATCAAGTCCATCCCTATCCAATCTCAACAGCCGTGTGGACTCAGCGGCTACTGCGACGTCTCCATCTTGTACCCATGTTTCTCCAGCTCCGCTCTGCAGAGAGAAAAAAAGGATCAGCCAATTGAGGTGATTACAAGGGTTATGTCCCAAATGGCCCACTATTCCCCATTTAGTGCATTACTTTTAACCAGAACCAGGGCCCTGATCAAAAGTAGGGAAAGGGATACCATTTGGAACACATCTAAGCAGTGCCGGAGGTTAAAGTACAAGTGGCCATCTATGGTGATTGAGAAAAGAGTTCTTAATATACGACTGAAGAAATACAACGCAGGCAGCTACGGCCTACTTGTACTAGGTTATAGACTTATAACATAATCATATATGAGGTCCTCTATAAATGTCTTAATAGCAGCCATCAAAGGTTTGAATAAAACAATGCAATATAATTGTCTGAAGTAGCTTACACTCAAAAATGAAAACAGACAGGCCACTTCAAGTCAATACAACAGTTGAATATTCAACAAGAGTAGCCTAAACATGTCCATAAATAAAAACACATATTGCTGACAATTACTCAAGAAGCACACATTTTAGACGGTCCGTATTATTCAAAGCCTGCATAATCATTAACAAATGACACGCAATTATGCTGACAAATGTCTCTCTATGTAAGAAAAGAGACACCACGAAGATGAACAGCTGGAAGCAGGAGCCTTCATCAGGCCTATCCAGACAACAGAATGCCTCATCCACCAGAAAATATGCATTCTCGTAACGCTCAGTTGGTGAACTCTGAAACATGTCACGAAAGCATCAGAGGTTCTTTTGAAATCGGAACAACTTCTACCAAATGAGAATTAATCTTGAATTTAGCTAGAGGAATAGGATGGCTAACATTGCTAATAATAATAATATTAATATTATTATTATTATTATTCAGTTGGCTTGCTTACTTTTGACAGTATGTCAAACAATAGATTGGATGGATCAACTTAAGTAGGCTACATCATCATGGTTGTAAATGGCTGTGTTTTACCATCTTCTTGGTAAGAAAGGTGAAAGCTCAGTGATGAAACGTCACAACTCGTGAACTCGGGTATCATCATTCTGGTTTGAGTTTCCCACTTAGAACTCTGATTTAGGAGGGTAATTTATAGAGGTTTCGGCTATTTCCGACTCGGGAAGTCGAATTTCTACGAGAGTGTCCGATTGAATCCTCCTGGTACGCTCGGATGCGATCAACTCAAGAATCAGATCACCACTCACCATTCATGAAGCATTGATAAAAAGACTACATGAAAACACATTTTGGTGATGAAATTTCACTCCCTTATGTCATTAAATACATTTTACCAAGACAAATGTGATTCTTTATGTTCTGAACCATTCAGTGGGGACTTTCTCTGACGTTTCATTAACATTATATCCTAAATGTCAGATTTCGTAAACTAATACATTAGATAATAAACACTGAGCTCGGTTGACATAGCAAACCTTTCTCTTAACAACTTTTGAGAATTTCACATTTTGTGGCCGTCCACGTCAAAGTTGTTACCGCGGGTCGCAAAAAGCAGAATTAGCATGAAATGAGCTGAATTAAATGTAAAAGCTTGGTATACGCTCAGTGCTCATTGACATTTCAGAGATACAAAAACAAGCGTGAGAAATCTTTGAAAAATAACAAGAATTTCAAATATGAAAAGCATGTTGTAAAATGAAAATACTATGCCATGTCTCAAAATTGATATCTATCTTGCCTCTATATTGTTATGTCCAGCCGATTCGATAAGAAATATGACGAGTTCAACAGGAAAGTGAGCCTGTCAGGTAGCCAGCAGCCTTAATTCTTGCACAGAATCCAGCCCAGCTGACGCGATGCAGTTTTCCAGGGTTTTTACCACTTTTTTTGATTTAGTCACCCTAATTCTGACCATCATACAAGGGCAAAAACTCCAATAACTTTTGAATGGATTATGATAGACATAAAAAAAATGTTTGTAAAGGACATTTCTGTAGAAAAGTCAAAGGCTTGCACTCCTTTTTAGTTTTTTCCTCTATTGGCGGTAAGTGAAGTTGATTCAGAAGCCCTGCGCACCGGGTAGGCAAAGTGTTCTATTTTGGAAACATAATTTGTATGAAAAAAATGTAAATAAATAACTGTCTGCCCAATGGACCAGGAGAGCTGTGGCTAAATCGAATTCGCCTACTGCGCTGGCCAATCGGATAGCTCAAATCACCGTTCCTACAGCTTCGACGACCATGGCCACAGAAGTTTGATACTAGCCTACGTGAGATTTCCTAACTTTTAAAACCATGACCAGAGAGACTGTCAATGAATACCGCAAAGAGCTGCTGTTTCTATGAGTGAGTTAAAGTTAAAAGCAGTCATTGTTTTAGTTCAACACTATTACAAAGCATAAAACTCGCGCTGCAGCTGCAATGACTGAGTAGCCAAGTGTATCGATATCCCTGCGCTTTTATAAATATTAACAGCTTGACGTGTTCATTTTAATATGGAGGAATATTTCCCTTTCTCTGGTAATAGGAACAACATGAATTTGTGCCTGAGGCAGGTTCGGTGCGACTAGAATTACACCATCAGGTGGAAGACAGTGTCCCCTCTCTCTGGTCAGTCTCACTGGAGGAAAGGAAGGAGAGAGCAGAGACTGTGAAAGTCACTACTAATTATGATTTTTACATTACATTATTACATTGCACAACCTAAAATGTTATGTCATAATTACGTAAAATTCTGGCAAATTAAGTGGCCCAAACGGTTGCATATACCCTGACTCTGCGTGCAATGAACACAAAAGTGACACAGTTAAACCTGGTTAATATTGCCTGCTAACCTGGATTTATTTTAGCTAAATATGCAGGTTTAAAAAGATATACTTCTGTGTATTGATTTTAAGAAAGGCATTGATGTTTATGGTTAGGTACACATTGGAGCAAGGACAGTCCTTTTTCACGAATACGCACCGCATAGATTATATGCAACGCAGGACAAAGATAGATAGCTAGATAAACTAGTAATATTATCAACCATGTGTAGTTAACTAGTGATTATGATTGATTGTTTTTTATAAGATAAGTTTAATGCTAGCTAGCAACTTACCTTGGCTTACTGCATTTGCGTAACAGGCAGGCTCCTCGTGGAGTGCAATGAGAAGCAGGTGGTTAGAGCGTTGGACTAGTTAACTGTAAGGTTGCAAGATTGAATCCCCGAGCTGACAAGGTAAAAATCTGTCGTTCTGCCCCTGAACAAGGCAGTTAACCCACCGTTCCTAGGCCGTCATTGAAAATAATAATGTGTTCTTAACTGACTTGCCTAGTTAAATAAAGATTAAATAAAAGGTGTAAAATATATATATAATAATATTTTTTTTTTAATTGGCCAAATCGGTGTCCAAAAATAACGATTTCCAATTGTTATGAAAACTTGAAATCGGCCCTAATTATTCGGCCATTCCGATTAATCGGTCGACCTCTACTACTAATGCAGTGCTCAAAACAAGTGAGAACTCGGAAATCTTCAACTTCCAAGTGTTAAAGACAACTGGGAAGTCAAATAAAAATTTGAGAAAAATCCTTCTGAACATCCTCCAACTCGGAATTCCAAGTCGGAAACTCTGGCATCTTTGTTGAGCTTGCGAGTTCCCAGTTGTCTTGAAAACACCATGACCATCAGATGCAGGTACCATCAGCACAGTAAAATAAAAAAGCGAATTTGAAAATTACTTCAATTTAGTCTCAGCTGTACCTCTGAAGTGATACACCAACTGATCTATTTTCTTATCAAAGCTCGAGTTTTGAAATATAATAGAGTTTGAGAAGAACAATATTGGCAGGCCAGGCAGATAATATTGTATTAATAATAATGTAATAATGTAATGATGTACGAGGCCTATTGCACAAACCTCCTTCCTACAGAACTGATATTAGGTTATACAGTGCCTTGCGAAAGTATTCGGCCCCCTTGAACTTTGCGACCTTTTGCCACATTTCAGGCTTCAAACAAAGATATAAAACTGTATTTTTTTGTGAAGAATCAACAACAAGTGGGACACAAGCATGAAGTGGAATGACATTTATTGGATATTTCAAGCTTTTTTAACAAATCAAAAACTGAAAAATTGGGCGTGCAAAATTATTCAGCCCCTTTACTTTCAGTGCAGCAAACTCTCTCCAGAAGTTCAGTGAGGATCTCTGAATGATCCAATGTTGACCTAAATGACTAATGATGATAAATACAATCCACCTGTGTGTAATCAAGTCTCCGTATAAATGCACCTGCACTGTGATAGTCTCAGAGGTCCGTTAAAAGCGCAGAGAGCATCATGAAGAACAAGGAACACACCAGGCAGGTCCGAGATACTGTTGTGAAGAAGTTTAAAGCCGGATTTGGATACAAAAAGATTTCCCAAGCTTTAAACATCCCAAGGAGCACTGTGGAAGCGATAATATTGAAATGGAAGGAGTATCAGACCACTGCAAATCTACCAAGACCTGGCCGTCCCTCTAAACTTTCAGCTCATACAAGGAGAAGACTGATCAGAGACGCAGCCAAGAGGCCCATGATCACTCTGGATGAACTGCAGAGATCTACAGCTGAGGTGGGAGACTCTGTCCATAGGACAACAATCAGTCGTATATTGCACAAATCTGGCCTTTATGGAAGAGTGGCAAGAAGAAAGCCATTTCTTAAAGATATCCATAAAAGGTGTTGTTTAAAGTTTGCCACAAGCCACCTGGGAGACACACCAAACATGTGGAAGAAGGTGCTCTGGTCAGATGAAACCAAAATTGAACTTTTTGGCCTGAATGCCAAGCGACACATCTGACACGTACTGTCAATTTTTCAGCGGCAGGGACTGGGAGACTAGTCAGGATCGAGGCAAAGATAAACAGAGAAAAGTACAGCGAGATCCTTGATGAAAACCTGCTCCGGAGAACTCAGGACCCCAGACTGGGGCGAGGGTTTATACCTGTCAACAGGATAACGACCTTAAGCACACAGCCAAGACAATGCAGGAGTGGCTTCGGGACAGGTCTCTGAATGTCCTTGAGTGGCCCAGCCAGAGCCCGGACTTGAACCCGATAGAACATCTCTGGAGAGACCTGAAAATAGCTGTACAGCAATACTCCCCATCCAACTTGATAGAGCTTGAAAGGATCTGCAGAGAAGAATGGGAGAAATCCCCAAATAAAGGTGAACCAAGCTTGTAGCATCATACCCAAGAAGACTTGAGGCTGTAATCACTGCTAAAGTTGCTTCAACAAAGTACTGAGTAAAGGGTCTGAATACTTACAGTGCCTTGCGAAGGTATTCGGCCCCCTTGAACTTTGCGACCTTTTGCCACATTTCAGGCTTCAAAACATAAAGATATAAAACTGTATTTTTTGTGAAGAATCAACAACAAGTGGGACACAATCATGAAGTGGAACGACATTTATTGGATATTTCAAACTTTTTTAACAAATCAAAAACTGAAAAATTGGGCGTGCAAAATTATTCAGACCCTTTACTTTCAGTGCAACAAACTCTCTCCAGAAGTTCAGTGAGGATCTCTGAATGATCCAATGTTGACCTAAATGACTAATGATGATAAATACAATCCACCTGTGTGTAATCAAGTCTCCGTATAAATGCACCTGCACTGTGATAGTCTCAGAGGTCCGTTAAAAGCGCAGAGAGCATCATGAAGAACAAGGAACACACCAGGCAGGTCCGAGATACTGTTGTGAAGAAGTTTAAAGCTGGATTTGGATACAAAAAGATTTCCCAAACTTTAAACATCCCAAGGAGCACTGTGCAAGCGATAATATTGAAATGGAAGGAGTATCAGACAACTGTAAATCTACCAAGACCTGGCCGTCCCTCTAAACTTTCAGCTCATACAAGGAGAAGACTGATCAGAGATGCAGCCAAGAGGCCCATGATCACTCTGGATGAACTGCAGAGATCTACAGCTGGAGGTGGGAGACTCTGTCCATAGGACAACAATCAGTCATATATTGCACAAATCTGGCCCTTATGGAAGAGTGGCAAGAAGAAAGCCATTTCTTAAAGATATCCATAAAAAGTGTCGTTTAAAGTTTGCCACAAGCCACCTGGGAGACACACCAAACATGTGGAAGAAGGTGCTCTGGTCAGATGAAACCAAAATGGAACTTTTTGGCAACAATGCAAAAGTTATGTTTGGCGTAAAAGCAACATAGCTCATCACCCTGAACACACCATCCCCACTGTCAAACATGGTGGTGGCAGCATCATGGTTTGGGCCTGCTTTTCTTCAGCAGGGACAGGGAAGATGGTTAAAATTGATGGGAAGATGGATGGAGCCAAATACAGGACCATTCTGGAAGAAAACCTGATGGAGTCTGCAAAAGACCTGAGACTGGGACGGAGATTTGTCTTCCAACAAGACAATGATCCAAAACATAAAGCAAAATCTATAATGGAATGGTTCAAAAATAAACATATCCAGGTGTTAGAATGGCCAAGTCAAAGTCCAGACCTGAATCCAATCGAGAATCTGTGGAAAGAACTGAAAACTGCTGTTCACAAATGCTCTCCATCCAACCTCACTGAGCTCGAGCTGTTTTGCAAGGAGGAATGGGAAAAAATTCAGTCTCTCGATGTGCAAAACTGATAGAGACATACCCCAAGCGACTTACAGCTGTAATCGCAGCAAAAGGTGGCGCTACAAAGTATTAACTTAAGGGGGCTGAATCATTTTGCACACCCAATTTTTCAGTTTTTGATTTGTTAAAAAAGTTTGAAATATCCAATAAATGTCGTTCCACTTCATGATTGTGTCCCACTTGTTGTTGATTCTTCACAAAAAAATACAGTTTTATATCTTTATGTTTGAAGCCTGAAATGTGGCAAAAGGTCGCAAAGTTCAAGGGGGCCGAATACTTTCACAAGGCACTGTACTTAAGACGTTTATTTTTTATTTTATTTTTATCTGTGCGGTAGATCTCAGCTTTCTCAGCTGACTCAGAAGAGGTTGGTGACCACTGGTGTAGACTAACAGTGATATGCTTACTTATGGGCCCTTTCCAACAAAGCAGAGTAAAAAAGACAACGAAATATAGAATGAATGAGGATAACTTGGCTATTTACACAGGGTACCAGTACCAAGTCGATGTGCAGGGGTACGAGGTAATTGAAGTAGATATGTACATATGGGTAACTGACGAGGAAACAGGAGAGATAATAAACAGTAGCAGCAGTGTATGAGGACTCAAAAAATATATAATAAAGGGTCAATGCAGATAACCAATAGCTACCGGGACTAACTATTTAGCAGTTGGTTCCAGACTTGGTGCATCGATAGCGCTTGTTGTGCAGTAGCAGATAGAACAGTCTATGACTAGGGTGGCTTGAGTCTAGGGCTGACCCCATTTAATCGACGGGCTGTTGGGTCCACCGAGACATCTTTAGTCGTGCAATAGCAAAAATAATATACACCTCCGTTCAAAAGTTTGGGGTCACTTGGAAATGTCCTTGTTTTTGAAAGAAAAGCACATTGTTTTGTCCATTAAAATAACATCAAATTGATCTGAAATACAGTGTAGACATTATTAATGTTGTAAATGACTATTGCAGCTGGGAACAGCTGATTTTTTATGGAATATCTACATAGGCGTACAGAGGCCCATTATCAGCAACCATCACTCCTGTGTTCCAATGGCACGTTGTGTTACCTAACCTAAATGGCCAGAAACAAATAACTTTCACCTAAAGGACTCTCAGACCATGAGAAACAAGATTATTGTCTGATGAAACTAAGATTGAACTCTTTGGCTTGAATACCAAGCGTCTGGAGGAAACCTGGCACCATTCCTATGGTGAAGCATGGTGGTGGAAGCATCATGCTGTTGGGATGTTTTTTTGAGGCAGGGACTGGGAGACTAGTCAGGATCGAGCTAGGCTGAAACACCTGCCTTACTGAAGAAAGCAAAAAACAGACCATGTTTTTATGGAGGCTGTATTAACACAATGATATATATATATATATATATATATATACACACATTGTTTGCAAACTGATATGTGACACGTATTAATGCCAAAATTACATGCAAAACCGGCAACCCACCCCCCCACAAAAAAAATATGTACAAAAAAATATGGGCTCTGCCCTACCTGCCCTGAATGATGAGTTACCACTGATTAGCTTAAATGATAAATAAAACATTTCCCATTTGGAAATTGCATTCACGAATGAATGTGATCAATTTGTCGTTATACTATAATAAAAGCTGAACATAAAAACCTCTGGTACGATTTCAAATGCATTTAGTGTTGTTTACATTGTTCGAAACGGTCAGAAATGTATATTGTAATCTAACAGCACCTGTTTGGCATATAATATGCACACAGCGCTTGCTCCTTGCCTTATTTTTCTTGATCTCCAGTATTTTCCACAACTAGTCAAATGTATTACACACATCTGACTTCCCCTTTACCTCAACCAGTAGGCTAAACATTCCCCCGTTTCAAGTTTATTTGTCACGCCCCCTGCATCCATTTTTATGTTACGGTGTTCAGAGTTTGTTATAACCAATTTATTGTAGTGATTATGATATGCTATAGGTCAGGCCCTATTGGTCACGTAAAGAGAGCAAGGGTTGAGGGAATAGGGAAAGTTTTCAGTAAGTCAGAAATGGCTGTAATTATGTTGCAGATTCAGCAACACGTACAGCGCAATTAACACTGATGGTCACTGCAGCAGGGAGGACAGAGAGGCAACTGGTGCTAGTCACAGTCACTTACACAGTGCAGTAAGTCTGAGCCCCGCCTGGCACAATCAAATCAATTACCGGTCAGGCTCCCTCTATTCATTTGTGTGTCTTAAATATTTAATCAAAGTGTGCTTAAAGCATCACACAAGCTCAGTGAATATAGTTGATTTGATTAAAACACATAGGATGTGTCTATAAGGAAAAATACCCATTTTAACATTTAGACAATCGATTGGTCAAAAGAACAGACGACTCTTGGTAAGCCAAGATTTTTTAAGTTTTGGACCGCCCTACTGGAATCTGACCATTTTAGGGCAGGGAGCTCGGCCCCAGTGATGTACTGGGCCGTACGTACTACCCTCTGTAGCAGTTGCCATACCATGCTGTGATACACAGTCAATATGCTCTCAATGGTGCAGGGTTTGGAACATTGGTTTTCTTAGAGGATTATCTACACAATTAACATTATTTTACCCATTGGTCAAAACATGCATTTTTGATTGGACACCCTACAACTACCAAGTACTCTCCTCTCCTCCCAGACTCTCCGTCTAAAGCCTGATGAAATCTGCTGTGGCTAAACATTTAGCATAACCATTTTTACTGTTTAGTTACCATTGCCATATCATGTCAAAACATATAGGTCCACTCAAAAATCAAAGCATCATGTCCCTTAAACGGAGTGGTACTTCTTATTTCTAGGAATGAGATGCTGAGTGGGGTAGAATGATTTGTCATAAGTAAAAGGTGGGAGGTGGCTTACCTTAGTTGATTAGAGAAGTCGTCCTCTACATTGTCATCATCCCAGTTGTCTTCCCACACGTGGGCATCTTCATCCTCATCCAACCCAGTCCAATCTGAACACATAAATACAATTATGAGAATTACAAATTATAAAACGTTAGTTGACAAGCAACTACCGAACAAGTAACTCTTACTCAACTAGTTACTACGCTAGCTAGTTAGATAGCCAACGTAGCAAGCTAACTAACATTAAAGTTAATTAACTGGCTTTTATATGTTATGTGCTGTTTACTTTATAGTTGACATTAGTTGGCTAACGTTTAACTATGTAAAGTTGTCGCCAGTACAATCGCTAATTAGCTATCAGTGAACATAAGTATCTAACTAGCTGGTTAGCTGCTAGCACACTAGCTGGTTAGCTGCTAGCACACTAGCTGGTTAGCTGCTAGCACACTAGCTAGTTACATTTTTATTCAATGATGTTAGCATAACTAGCTAGCTTGCTAAACTAGCTAGCCGAGTCACTGTTGGGCCCAGTCTAGTAGTCGCTAAATAAGACAATTCCGTGAAAACGGGTTAACATTAGTAACATATAGAACTAGAATTAATTTACCCTCGGCTGGGAATTCTTCAAACTCATCGTCCTCCTCTAATAATCCCAAATCTACAGTCTGTTTCTTGTCAGACATGTTAACTGCCTTTTCGTTGCGCGGGTCTATCGTGAACAAATGGACTTCCAGCGAAAGGGTTTATGGGATAGTGGAGGTTCAAGAGAAGGCTGGTTGCTCATGGGCAGAGACTGCTCTGCCAACAGAATCCCATGTCACACGGTGCTCCTGATTCTGCACGACGGTAAACAATGTAAGTCAGCATACTGTATGTTGATGTGTAGCTATGTTGAGTTATGTTGAGTCTGTTTTTTGCATAGGCTAAAATAGGCAATGTTTTATTTATTTTGATTTTCACATACACCGGATAGGTGCAGTGAAATGTGTTGTTTGTTTTACAGGGTCAGCCATAGTAGCACCCCTGGGATAAAATGGGGTTTAAGTGCTCAAATCAAATCAAGTTATTGGTCGCGTACACAGATCTATCTCCAACATTGCAGGAATAATATCTAGAAAACGAAACAATACACACATAATCCAAAGGTAAAAATAAATAAATATCAGAACGAACAATTGTCAGAGCTTGGCATCAAGGACACATCGACTCGGGTATTCCAACCAGCGACCTTTCATCTCCTACAAAGCCCTCCACAACCAACCACGCACCTACCTATCTGACCTTCTCCCAGCCTATCCCCCCTCCTGCTCCCTCCGCTTCAACTCTGCTGGTCTCCTTGTCATTCCGCCTCTCCGCCGTGGGTGCCCGGGCCTTCAGCTGCTCTGCCACCAGGCAACTGGAATGCGCTCCCCCCACACATGCAAATGCATTCATTTAATTAAAAAAACTTCCTAAAAACACACCTCTTCAAGGATGCCTATAATCTATAGCCTATAGTCTATGATTTACCCCCCCCCCCCCCCTTCTGTTTCTTCTCAGTATACTGTACATACAGTGCCCTCCATAATTATTGGCACAGTGAAGCATTATTTCTTATTTTGGCTCTATACTTCAGAACGTTAGATTTGAAATTAAAAGTATTGGGACAAACTTTAATATGTATTAAACAGTTAAGTATTTGGTTCCATATTCATTGCATGAAATTACTATGTCAAGCTTGTGACTCTTCAAACTTGTTGGATCCGTTTGCTGTTTGTTTTGGTTATGTTTCAGTTTGTTTTGTGCCCAATAGAAATGAATGGTAAACAATGTATTGCTTCATTTTGGAGTCACTTTCAATGTAAATAAGAATATAATATGTTTCTTAACACTTCTACATGAATGTGGGTGCTACCATGATTACAGATAATACTGGATGAATCGTGAATAATGATGACTGAAAAAATTATAGACTCACAAATATCACCCCCTCCCCTCAAAAAAGCTAATCTCCCCTGTTATTGTAATGGTCAGAGGTTTGCATGTCTTCAGGGTATGATATTTTTGTGTCTGTAACTTTCACACTAATCATTATTCACGATTCATTCAGGATTATCTGAAATCATGGATAATTAATGTAGAAGTGTTAAGAAATGTATTCTATTCTTATTTAGTGAAAAAGTGACTCCAAAATGACACAATACATTATTTACCAATCATGTAGGCCTACTGTTAATGTAAGATGTCCTTGAGTACCCTGAAATGTGTCTGCTAAATAAAATGTATTATTATTATAATATTATTATTAAAAAGTAGGCTAAATAATACTTTCCTGTGGATATTTTGTAAAAAATGTCGACCATCTGAAGGACCTACCGCACAGACAACTGGTAGAGTGGAGAGTAAGTTCAAATGTAATCTTATTCAACATTCTGGCTTGGAAAGAAACATTCCAGGTTTTTTTGCAGTGCTTTGTTCCAGACTGTCTGATTTTTTAGGCAAGGACCAGGTAAATGATCTTGTCAACTGTAGCTCACAATCATTTAAAAATTCAACTAATTCAGACTATTTAATATCAGTCAGTCAAACTTATGATTTGTGAAAAAGTAAATACAGCATTGTCAAAGCATAATCACACTCAAATCCTTCTTACTTAAAACACAAAGCCCTGCGCAGTCCTTCGGTCCCACAAAAAATACACAGAAATCACACAAATTTAAGTGAAGATTTTTCATTGAGGAACAAACGTGCATTCTTGTCCATGTTGCCTGTTTGAATAATGAACCAGCAGCCACAGCTTAGTATGTAGTTTAGATAAATGAGAGCACATCTACCACAAAACCACACTCACCACATGAAAATTGCCCCTGCAGATGTCACCATGCTGACAGACGATGAACCTCAACGTAGGCTGCTCACTTATTCTATTTTCAAATTATTTTGTAATCATCCTAAACCCTTACACATGATGACAATGCCACAACATTAAGAGGAAGGGGATTAGAGGGAGGGAGAACAGAACAAGGAAAATAAGAGGCCAATGCTGTACTACACAGCAACAAGTTGGAGGAAATACTTTCATGTTAGATTTGATGTGAGAATTCTTGTTTGATGTGAGAATACTGTATCGGGATTGGGGAAAAACCATCAAAAAAGGCTTTTCCAAAAACCGTCATACACCACATACAATGAATAGAATAGATTAGCTTAGTAGGAGGAATCGAATGGAATGCACTAGAAGGATGACTCTTCTGATTCCAGGCAGGCTATAGAACCCTGGAAAGATAGTGTACTAGTGTCCTGCAGCAGCATACCTGAGACTGCAGTTACACTGTGGCGCCTGGAGTCTCCCAGGTATGGGAGAGAGGGAGGGAGAGAGGGTTGAAGGGTTGCCCAGACTCCAAGACTTTCTCCTCTGTGTTGCGTCTCTGAAAATACATGACTTTCGTACAGCCCTTCAGGACAGACTGGCTGGCCCTAAGTCTTCACAGAGACAGAGGAGTCTGACTCCAACCCTGCCTGCCCAGCCAGTCTGGCAGTCTGTCTCTGTCGCTGCCTGGACCTTTATCCTGACCCAGATCACTATATGGCCCTGAGGGTGTGCATAGAGAGTCTAGACCATCATCACCTACTCTACCGTCTCTCTCCCCCCCTCCCCAGCTCTCACCTGACTGATCACCCTTTCAGATTAGGGACAGACAAGACCTCTTCTTCCATGCCAGGGAAAGTGACGACACAGGATGATGAAGCAGTCTAGTCGACCTGTCCCGGGGCCCTTTGTCTGACCATCACTCCATCCCCTCCAGTCATTCAGACATTGCAGACATGCATTGTGCCACATGCCAGAAATACTCCTCTTCCCATAGAATAGACCAACTCAAAGCTGAGTAGGAAAATGCCGGGGGACTTCTGACTTGTTTTTGCCTTGTCTGCATATGAAGTAATTTGTCTTTTATTTCCATCTGTCTTTTGTGTAAATAAAATAACAGTTTGGTTGCAATATCGATTCAGTTGAATCATATATTTTTTTGTTTAGACGTTCCCAGATATGTGGTAGCCTAAATGTGGCAAAAAATCAGTAGAATATAAAATGAAGAAAAAAAGCCCTGAGACAAAGTAAGCGATCAGAGTGGATTAGATGGATTTAACCATCCAATTAATAAGGTAAATCCCAGAAAAACATGTCAGCTTTGCTCTCTTCCAAAATTGGATGGGATTTATATGCTTCCAGGATATGTCTGTCAAGATTTGGTATTAAACTTAATCCCATCCAGTCACTATGTCTGGGCCATTGTGTTTTGTATGGTGAACCCTCTCTCCATTAATAAAAGAAAAGACCAGTTATTTTGAAGGGAAATATGAATACGATGATCAAATAAGGAACAAAAATATCAATTTGAATAAATGTATGCGAGAGAGGTTAACATAAATGTTAGTTTTCTCTGTTTTATTCTCTTATTTTGTGACTCATTAATTTGTCTGTCATGAAGAATTTAAGTTTCATATATTCTCCCCCTGTCTGTCTTGAAAAGGCCTGTCATCTGGGGCTTGAGGTACAGTTTGCCAAGAGGCCAATGGCCCCTTTATGACAATACAATCTGATGTCTGTCCCAACCAGCCCCCAAGTAATCCTGTCCTCCTCGGCGGCTTAGCCCTGCTCAGGCTTAAATTGCATATTTTGTTTTTATCAGGACGTCGCTGATAAATACTATCAGCAAGGTAGAAATTAAATATGTTGGGGGGGGGGGGGGGGGGGGGGTTGTCTATCTCGAGTTCCAAAAACAGACAGAGGTACAGGAATACCCCCGGTTCCTTGTTTCAGATCTGTGAACACAGGGTGAACAATGACACCTCTATCACAGGGGGTTCCCTTTTCCAATGTGTTAGTACCGAGACAATATGCAGTTTACAATTCACATCTTGTACATTTCATGTGATTAGTGTTTTAATAATATTGATTAAAAGAAATGTGAAAAAAATAGGATGTTTATGACAGCACATTAATTACATTCAACATTTATACAAATACACCTGTGGACCTATATTACGTATTTACTTTTTAAATAACAATGGTTTCTCATTACATCCTGTTTGTTACTGTTTTGTCAATTCAATCACCATGATATGGTGTCTCCAACATTACAAAATGCTATTTATTCCAATGATGAATGAGAAACTACTAATAGCCTGTAATTTCACATTGACTTTACATCCACACTGCTATCCTATGATCCCGGACAAGTCTGCTTAGCTCTGGAATATATGAAAAGTACTTGGACACTCTTACCATCTTACCTTCTGTGAGCGGTGCTCTCAGTGAGAGTACCCATTAAGCAACATGTTCTCGTACTGTTCTAGAGGCATTCCCTGGGTTTTGGTTAATGTCGATGCAAATATGAATGTTACATTTGAAATGCATTAGATCCTACTCTATAAAGAGAGTAGAGAGGCAATATTTTGTATGAAATCACGTGCACAATAAAAAATATGTATTTAATTATGAAAATATATATGACTTTTTTTTAATGAAAAGTCTTATCTAATTTACTATTTTGCCACTATTCCTCTAAAGAATGGTCAAACAAAAAATAATGGTAAAATGATTTTTTTCTCCCTCTACTCAGACAGCATTGATCTCAGACAGAAGTCTTTCAATTGTAAGGTGACATGTTCCATGGTCACCAGTACAATGGTGCTGTGTGTGTGGTGATGTGTCACATGTCTATGGAGAAGCCCTGGCTACCTGGATACGACCATTCTTCCTGTGGTCTAGTGCTCATGTCTGTGGAGAATCTCTCTCTCTCACTGTCACACACACATTCGCTCGCTCTCTCTCTCTCCTATTGGGTCCTGGTATATGACCTGGTATGACCGTGTAAAGAGGTCGTCCCTCAGCATGGGGCCCAGTGTAGGGGTGACAAGCTGCTTGGCTCTAACACTTGCTTCTACCCTCTACCATGCTACCCTCCTACCTGTCATTTGTCATCGCAGGGGAAAAATAAGGATGAATGACACAACATGCTTCAGGTAACTGCTCTCTTTTCTAAGTATCGTATGTGTCCTAAATGGCACCTATTCCCTACATAGTGCACTACCATGGGACCCTGGTCAAACGTAGTGCACTAAATGGTGAATAGGGTGCTATTTGGGACGTACCCTCTTTTACCTACGTTGACTTGTCACCAGCGTGAGAGGATTCACCCATCAGCCTACAGTGTTAGCATCATTATTATCCCATTAGCCATACTTCAGACAATCCCTCATTTGAATATGATGTCAAATATTTTAAACATTTCAAGCATTTTATGTTGCTGGCTTTAGTCGTGGCATGAAATATATATATATATATACTGTGTTTTAATAGCTAACTTCGATGCAACTCTGGCTTCTAATCAATAACTTTGTAACTGTTAGTGTTAATCAAGTGGTTTTACATCAGTATGGAATTCAGGCTTAATCCCCAACATGTGGCCGTCCCATTCGTCCCTAACCCAGGAAGTGGCCTCCTGATTGGTCTGATTGATAAATGAAGCTCTCCTTATGTTCTTGGGGGTCTGCAACAGTTCTGAGGGCCTCTATGGGGTCTGGACTATGTCCAGGAAACCTCTAACAGCTACTTATTAAGTAGTTAGACCCACTAGACGGCGAGAGGGCAGAGGGTGCAGAGACTGATGGTGGTGATCACCTGGGTTTGGGTTTGCTCCAGCATCCAGATCCCATTGGTCGGATTCTAGTCTTGTCTCTTCTCTTCTTCATTTTCTCTGTTTTCACAGCTTGGATGGGTTATTTACAGAGTTGTAATTATTCGTATTTTACAATTCCCCCACACCTCTCCATGCCACCAATGTACTTTTGTCCCCGTCCCTCTAGAGTACTTGCAGGTATTGTATGTTGTTGAGGGCGGTCTGCAGGCATCGAGTGAACGCAAGTAGTGTGTTTACCTCTATATTTGTATGTTGCAAACGATATGTAAATTGTCAAAGTTTAACATATCAATTTGGATTCACCTCACAATTATGGTTATTTGCATTGTGGTGGTTAATGTTAAAAATAATAGGAAGTATGCAAGAGTAGGCATGCACAGAAGGAGCTTCTCCCAGCGCAGCAAGGTCATTACTGCTCAATAATTATTTATTCTCCTTCATTGAGTTTCTGCGCCGGGATGCGCTGTGTGTGACTTTACAGTCAATTTCAGAAGTTTCAAGCAGAAAAAGTCCATTGTACATAAACTACTTAAGTGTGGAGAATATAATTAACTTTCAGATTCATATTATCAAATCAAATTTTAAATTTTTAAGTAACACAATAAAATAACAATAGAGGCTAAATCAAATAAAATTTGGTTAGCAGATGTTAATTTGAGTGTAGCGAAATGTTTGTGCTTCTAGTTACAACAGTTCAGTAATATATAACAAGTAATCTAACAATTCCCCAACAATTACCTAATACACGCAAATCTAAAGGGTTGAATGAGAATATGTACATATAAATAAATGGATGAGTGATGGCCGAGCGGCAGAGGCAAGGTGCAGTAGATGCTATAAAATACAGTATATACATGAGAAATGTAAGATATGTAAACATAATTTAAAGTGGCATTGTTTAAAGTGACTAGTGATCCACTTATTTAAGTGTCCAGTGATTGGGTCTCAATACAGTATATACATGTGATATGAGTAATTTAGGAAATGTAACATTATTCAAGTCGCATTATTTAAAGTGGCATTGTTTAAAGTGACTAGAGATCCATTTATTAAAGTGTCCAGTGATTGGTTCTCAGTGTAGGCAGCAGCCTATACAGGGGGTACCGGTACCTAGTCAATGTGCAGGGGTACAGGTTAGTCGAGGTCATTTGTACATGTAGGTAGGGGTGCAGTGACTATGCATAGATAATAAACAGCAAGTAGCAGCAGTGTAAAAACAAAGGTGGGGGTCAATGTAAATAGTCCGGGTGGCCATTTGATTCATTGTTCAGCAGTCTTATGGCTTGGGGGTAGAAGCTTTTAAAGGAGCCTTTTGGACTTAGACTTGGCGCTCCAGTACCGCTTGCCATGCGGTAGCAGAGAAAACAGTCCATGGCTTGGGTGACTGGAGTCTTTAACAATATTTTGGTCCTTCCTCTGACACCGCCTAGTATGTAGGTCCTGGATGGCAGGAAGCTTGGTCCCAGTGATGTACTGGGCCATATGCACTACCCTCTGTAGCGCCATACGGTCGGATGCCGTGCAGTTGCCATACCAGGCGGTGATGCAACAAGTCAGGATGCTCTCGATGGTGCAGCTGTAGAACCTTTTGAGGATCTGGGGACCCATGCTAAATCTTTTCAGTCTCCTGAGGGGGAAAGGTGTTGTCGTGCCCTCTTCATGACTGTCCTGGTGTGTTTGGACTATGATAATTTGTTGGTGATGTGGACCTCAAGGAACTTGAAACTCTCGACCCGCTCCACTGCAGCCCCGTAGATGTGAATGGGGGCGTGTTCGGCCCTCCTTTTCCTGTAGTCCACAATCAGTTCCTTTGTTTTGCTCACCTTGAGGGAGAGGTTGTTGTCCTGGCACCACACTGCCAGGTCTCTGACCTCCTCCCTATAAGCTGTCTCATTGTTGTCAGTGATCAGGCCTACCACTATTGTGTCATCAGTAAACTTAATGATGGGGTTGGAGTCATGCTTGGCCACGCAGTCGTGGGTGAACAGGGAGTACAACGATGGGGACTAAGCTTGAATCCCTGAGGAGCCCCCTTGTTGAGGATCAGCATACCACCGGTGGGAGGCCCATCAGGAAGTCCAGGATCCAGTTGCAGAGGGAGGTGTTTAGTCCCAGGATCCTTAGCATAGTAATGATTTTTTGGGCGCTATGGTGTTGAACGCTGAGCTGTAGTCAATGAACAGCATTCTCACATAGGTGTTCCTTTTGTTCAGGTGGGAAAGGTCCGTGTGGAGTGCGATTTGAGATTGCATCATCTGTGGATCTGTTGGGGCAGTATGCGAATTGGAATAGGTCTAAGGTTTCTGGGATGATGGTGTTTATGTGAGCCTTTCAAAGCATTTCATGGCTACCGACGTGAGTGCTACGGGGCGGTAGTCATTTAGACAGGTTACCGTCGCTTTCTTGGACACAGGGACTATGGTGGTCTGCTTGAAATATGTAGGTATTACAGACTCAGTCAGGGAGAGGTTGAAAATATCAGTGAAGACACTTGCCAGTTGGTCCGCGCATGCTCTGTGTACACGTCCTGGTAATCCGTCTGGCCCAGTGGCCTTGTGAATGTTGATCTGTTCAAAGGTCTTGCTCACATCGGCGATGGAGAGTGTGATCACACAGTCGTCCAGAACAGCTGGTGCTCTCATGCATGCTTCAGTGTTACTTGCCTTGAAGCGAAGAAATAAAAGGCATTTCACTCGTCTGATAGGCTCGCGTCACTGGGCAGGCAGCTTGCGGCTGGGTTTCCGTTTGTAGTCCGTAACAGTTTTCAAGCCTTGCCAAATCCGACGAGCATTAGAGCCGGTGTAGTACGATTCAATCTTAATCCTGTATTGACGCTTTCCCTGTTTGATGGTTCGTCTGAGGGCATAGCGGGATTTCTTACAAGCGTCCGGATTAGTGTCCCGCTCCTTGAAAGCGGAAGCTCTAGCCTTTAGCTCGGTGCGGATGTTACCTGTAATCCATGGCTTCTGGTTGGGATATGTACGTACAGTCACTGTGGGGGTGACGTCGTCGATGCACTTATTGATGAAGCCTGTGACTGAAGTGGTATACTCCTCAATGCCATTGGATGAATCCCGGAACATATTTCAGTCTGTGCTAGCAAGTCCTGTAGCTTAGCATCCGTGTCATCTGACCACTTCTGCAATGAGCGGGTCTCTGGTACTTCCTGCTTTAGTTTTTGCTTGTAAGCAGGAATCAGGAGGATAGAATTATGGTCTGATTTGCCAAATGGATGGCGAGAGAAAGCTTTGTATGTGTCTCTGTGTGAAGTAAAGGTAGTCTACAGTTTTTTTCCCTCTGGTTGCACAGGTAACATGCTGATAGAAATTTGGTAAAACAGATTTAAATTTGCCTGCATTAAATTTCCCGACCACTATGAGCTCTGCTTCTGGATGACCATTTTCTTGTTTGCTTATGGCCTTATACAGCTCGTTGAGTGCTGTCTTAGTGCCAGCATCGGTTTGTGGTGGTAAATAGACGTCTACAAAATATATAGTGTGGTCTACAGCTATAGGGCGGCGCACAATTGGCCCAGCATCGTCCGGGTTTGGCCAGGGTAGGCTGTCATTGTAAATTAGAATTACCTTATTTTCTTCCCTCGAATGAAGGGGATTTGGGCCTGGTCTCAGAGAAGCAGTATATCCTTCGCTTCGGACTCATTAAAGAAAAAGTCTTTGTCCAGTTCGAGGTGAGTAGTCGCTGTTCTGATATCCAGAATCTCTTTTCGGTCATAATCGACAGTAGCATTAACATTATGTACAAAATAAGTTACAAACATTGCGAAAAAACACACAAAATAGCACCGTTGGTTAGGAGATCGTAAAACTGCAGCCATCCTCTCTGACGCCATTATAATATTCATATTATTATGACCTGCAATGTACAGCTATTAATGTTTATTTTTAAGGCTGAGAATGATGATTTCTCTCACACTGCAACCCAGTGAAGGTGGAAAGTGTATGATTAATTGTGTTGGCCAGATTGTGTGCACAGCCATTAGTAACACTGAACCAACCCCTCCACCGCTGCAGAACCTACTACAGCCCACATAGACCTAAACTGTGGAAACGGCTCTGTCTGGTTTCTCAGATTGATCACAGAGGGGGAGTACCAAGCCCCACTTGTGTGCATGAAAGTCCAGGGTAAGAAACCAAGAATAATTTTTGTGAGTATGGCCGAAGGCGAAGCTTAAACGGCTCAGCCAATGACAAGCGTTTAGGCAGGCCCGAGCACCCTGGGTAGACTGCAGCTGAAACACTAGGAGATGGAAGGAAAGTGGTTATTTGTCATTAAGACTTTTCAAAGAAAGGAGAATGCCAAGGGTCCAATTTATGCTTATTATCATTTTTTTCTTCCCGCTCTCAAAATAAGTCTTGACTCAGGCTATTTCTCTCATTGTTTAACTGAATGCTAACAAATACACAATTGGAGGTTAGATGTTCAATGTTTTTGTATATTTGACAAAAAGTAGATCAAAAGGGCAAAATCTAAACTGATTTAGAAAATAAGATATCAATCATATTCTCCAAAACAAACACATTTCATTTTGATTATACCTTAATAGGCCTATGAAAGGCTTGTCTTTGTTAACTGTAGTTGAATCGACTGAGCAGAGTCCCATTTGGAAGAGCTTCATTTATTTGGGCACATTACTTCTTTCATTATTTCTTTATTTTTTCTCATGCTGTTGTACTGTAGACCTGGCAGCTGTTGTCCTTTAGTCTATTCATCTATTCTGGCTTTAAATTAAAGCTGGTGTTGAGTTCTGTAATACAGTGTGTGTAGTGGGGGCCTTATTCTGTCTGTCTGCCAGGTAACCGTTTGTTTTGGCTTCCGAGGCTGTGTGAAACATGTTCTATTAAACCATTTGGAATCAAACATTATACTTTTTGAATGGGATGTTAGAAAATTATTTACAGGCAAATAAAGTTGCGTGAGACCAAGTGGTCCAAGTTGTGGAAATTGTTCTGCTTAGCGGTTGAATTCATTTTCATTTAAAATATTAAAATGCCAATTCTGATATTGTGTAATTGAGGGCACTTTGTTGTTGAATGCTGAGCTGTAGTCAATGAATAGCATTCTCACATTTTGTCCAGGTGGGAGAGGGCAGTGTGAAGTGCAATAGAGATTGCATCATCTGTGGATCTGTTAGGGCAGTATGCAAATTTAAATGGGTGTACGGTTTCTGGGATAATAGTGTTGATGTGAGTCATGACCAGCCTTTCAAAGCACTTCATGGCTACAGACGTGAGTGCTACGGGTCGGTAGTCATTTAGGCAGGTTGCCTTAGTATTCTATGGTGTTCTGCTTAAAACATGTTGGTATTACAGACTCGGACAGGAAGAGGTTGAAAATGTCAGTGAAGACACTTGCCAGTTGGTCAGCACATGCTCGCAGTACACGTCCTGGTAATCCGCCTGGCCCTGTGGCCTTGTGAATGTTGACCTGTTTAAATCTCTTACTCACATCGGCTGTGGAGAGCGTGATCACAGTCTTCCGGACCACTGGTGCTCTCATTTATGTCTCAGTGTTATTTGCCTCGCATAGAAGTAGTTTAGCTCGTCTGGTAGGCTCGTGTTACTGGGAAGCTCTCAGCTGTGCTTCCCTTTTGTAGTTTGTAATGGTTAGCAAGCTCTGCCACATCCAACGAGTGTCAGAGCCGGTGTAGTACGATTTGATCTCAATCCTGTATTGACACTTTGCCTGTTTGACGGTTCGTCTGAGAGCAATACGGGACATCTTATAAGCTTTCGGGTTAGAGTCCCGCTCCTTGAAGAGGCAGCTCTAGCCGTTAGCTCAGTGTGGATGTTGCCTGTAATCCATGGCTTCTGGTTAGGATATGTACGATCACTGTGGGGAAGACGTCATTGATGCACTTCATTTATTTATTTTAATTTAATTTTACGTTTATTTAACCAGGCAAGTCCGTTAAGAACAAATTCTTATTTTCAATGACGGCCTAGGAACAGTGGGTTAACTGCCTTGTTCAGGGGCAGAAAGACAGATTTTTACCTTGTCAGCTCGGGGATTCGATCTTGCAACCTTTTGGTTACTAGTCCAACTCTCTAACCACTAGGCTACCTGCTGCTACCGGCCGCCATTTATTGATGAAGACAATGACTGATGTGGTGTACTCCTCAATGGGGCAGGGGAGGAATCCCGGAACATATTCCAGTCTGTGCTAGCAAAACAGTCCTGTAACAGAGTGACATTTTCTCTAGTGTCCAAGCCCTTATCTCTCTCTCTCTCTCTCTCTCTCTCTCTCTCTCTCTCTCTCTCTCTCTCTCTCTCTCTCTCACACTCACACTCACACACACACACACACACACGTCCACTTATATCCTTATTGGCCTCTATGATGTTGACCCTCTCTTGATTGTATACCCCAGGCAGTTCTGCAGCTGGCTGTCTGGGGAGCTGGGACTGTGTCTGTCGGGGCTTGGAGGAGATAGCGTGACCAGTCTGGTCCAACAGACACACTCCCAGCACTGTGCTGCACTTGTTTCCAAGGCGGAGCTGAAGGCAGACGAACAAGCCTAGACTTTCATTTGGGGTGTTTGTACAAATATGTCCTTCTTTCTGCCCCCTGGGCAGGGCAGCTCCTCTCGGCTGGCTGTAGAGGGACGAGGAGGAAGGTCCTGTAGAACACCATGCCTGCTTCCCAAATGGCAGCCTATTCTTTATATAGTGCACTACTACCCTATGGGCCCTTGTCATATAGTGTGTCATTTGGGACGCATCCAAGGCCCTACATGGGGGTCAAGGGGGAAATTGATGACACTTCCAACCATCCATGACATCAGACGTTTTGTTTTGACATTGATGGGTTTTCTGTGTGTGTGAATGAATGAATTATATTTTATTTCCGTTACAAATCGCCAGTTGGCAACCCCACATCTTATGATTTGACACAAACAAACAGTACAATGATTCACAGTGATAATTCCTGCGGGGGTTCTGCACCAGCCTATGTGAATGTAAAGCACTTCATGCTGTGTTTTTGTTAGCTACAGTTCCTCTCCTCGTAGTTCTATTAATTGTGCAGTGATATTGAAAAGGTAGTTCTGATTGAATGCAGTTTCCGAGCTTGCATTGACGTAGTCATGAATACAACAGGCTTGACGATTGTGTGCTAGATAGAATTGGTGACATTTAGTAACTACAGCATAATGCTCCTGTGTTGTCAGTTTATGACAAACCTTAGCTCTTTATTGACCATGTCTATAGTTTTTATTGACATATAAACTTCATTCTAGTCAAGAATTAGAGTATATGTGGTCTAAAAGTAGAAATAGTCTCACCCTATTTCCTGGAGCATCCATAAACACAAATATTTGTGTTTACTTTATATGAGTGTGGTAACCGTCTTAGAGAGTGTTTTATGGACCTGTGACTATGACTCATAGTTTCTCTGTTAAGTGTTTATTTGTAGGCAACACTGTTTTTTTTTGTGTATAATGACCCACAACAACAGCAAACAAAGAAAGAAAAAGGGAACTGTACTGAGCAAAAATATAGACGCAACATGTAAAGTGTTGGTCCCATGTTTCATGAGCTGAAATGAAAGATCCCAGAAATGTTCCATATGTACAAAAAGCTTATTCCTTTCAAATGTTGTGCAAAAAAAATTGTTTACATCCCTGTTCTTGAGCATTTCTCTTTTGCCAAGATACTGTAATCCATCCACCTGACAGGTGTGGCATATCACGAAGCTGATTAAACAGCATGATCATTACACAGGTGCACCTTGTGCTGATGACAATAAAAGGCCACTCTAAAATGTGTGGTTTTGTCACACAACACAATGCCACAGATGTCTCATGTTTTAAGGGAGCTTGTAATTAACATACTAACTGCAGGAATGTTCACCAGAGCCTGTTGCCAGAGAATTGAATAAGCCACCTCCAACATAGTTTTAGAGAATTTGGCAGTACTGTACGTCCAACCGGCCTCACAACTGCAGACCACGTGTAACCATGCCAGCCCAGGACCTCCCCATCAGGCTTCTTCACATGTGGGATCATCTGAGACCAGCCACCCAAACGCTGATGAAACTGAGGAGTATTTCTGTCTGTAATAAAACGCTTTAGTGGGGAAAAACTCATTCTGATTGGCTGCGCCCACCCATGGCTGCTCCCCTGAAATCCATAGATTAGGGCCTAATGAATTTATTTCAATTGACTGATTTCTTTATGTGAACTGTAACTCAGTGAAATCATTGAGATTGTTGCATGTTGTGTTTATATTTTTCTTTAGTATATTTTCAACGTCCTGGGCACAAGCAGACAGAGGCGCAGAGAGGCACTGTGGAAGACAAAAAGTGGAGTGCCTCTTTTTCTCAGCTTAGACAGAGAGCCACAAGAGAAAGCAGTTGTCTATGTTTTGTTAAGTGTGTCCATACAATCATCTCCTTCCGTAGGGGCAGTACTACGGCCATTACTGGGATAGTTGACTTGGTGAGGCAGAGGGGAAAGGGTAGGGGGGGTAGTTGTTGTGAGGGGTGAGACAGTCCGGAGAGGGGTAGTAGTAGTCGTGAGAGGTGAGAGAGAGGGGAGAGGGGTAGTAGTAGTCGTGAGGGGTGAGAGAGAGGGGAGAGGGGTAGTAGTAGTCGTGAGAGGGGAGAGGGGTAGTAGTAGTCGTGAGGGGTGAGAGAGAGGGGAGAGGGGTAGTAGTAGTCGTGAGAGGTGAGAGAGAGGGGAGAGGGGTAGTAGTAGTCGTGAGGGGTGAGAGAGAGGGGAGAGGGGTAGTAGTAGTCGTGAGAGGGGAGAGGGGTAGTAGTAGTCGTGATTGGTGAGAGAGAGGGGAGAGGGGTAGTAGTAGTCGTGAGAGGTGAGGGAGAGGGGTAGTAGTAGTCGTGAGAGGTGAGGGAGAGGGGTAGTAGTAGTCGTGAGAGGGGAGAGGGGTAGTAGTAGTCGTGAGAGAGAGGGGAGAGGGGTAGTAGTAGTCGTGAGGGGTGAGAGAGAGGGGAGAGGGGTAGT
Organism: Oncorhynchus mykiss; assembly: GCF_013265735.2. NCBI lineage: Eukaryota > Metazoa > Chordata > Actinopteri > Salmoniformes > Salmonidae > Oncorhynchus > Oncorhynchus mykiss. The sequence continues at coordinate 59,010,053 of NC_048582.1, read as the reverse complement.
AGTCGTGAGAGGTGAGAGAGAGGGGAGAGGGGTAGTAGTAGTCGTGAGGGGTGAGAGAGAGGGGAGAGGGGTAGTAGTCGTGAGAGGTGAGAGAGGGGAGAGGGGTTGTAGTCGTCATGAGAAAGAGGGGATAGGTGTAGTAGTAGTCGTGAGGGGTGAGAGAGGGGGGTAGTAGTAGTAGTCGTGAGAGAGAGAGGGGAGAGGGGTAGTAGTCGTGAGGGGTGAGAGAGAGGGGAGAGGGGTAGGAGTCGAGAGGGGTGAGAGAGAGCGGCGAGGGGTAGTAGTTGTCGAGAGGGGTGAGAGAGCGGAGAGGGGTAGTAGTAGTCGAGAGGGGTGAGAGAGCGGAGAGGGGTAGTAGTAGTCGAGAGGGGTGAGAGAGCAGAGAGGGGTAGTAAGTAGTCGTGAGAGAGAGGGGAGAAGGGTAGTAGTCGAGAGGGGTGAGAGAGAGCAGAGAGGGGTAGTAGTAGTCGAGAGGGGTAGTAGTCGTGAGGGGTGAGAGAGAGGGGAGAGGGGTAGTAGTTGAAAGGGGTGAGAGAGAGCGGAGAGGGGTAGTAGTAGTCGTGAGGGGTGAGCGAGAGGGGAGAGGGGTAGTAGTAGTCGTGAGGGGTGAGACAGGGGGGAAGTGGGTAAGCGTGAGAATCAGACGTGCCCCGGATGACAAATAGGCCTTGCGGACAGACAGCAGAGGTTCAGCCAGCTGCTCGGCCCCTCTGCCTGGGTGATTGATGGTGTTGATGTTTTAAATCGGCCTGGAATACACTGAGTACAGGAATCATAATAGCAGGGCTTTAGATTGGCCCTGCAGATAGCAGGAAGAGGAGAGGGGAATGGGGGTGACTAGGGAGGAGAGGGGAGGTGGGGTGACTGGAGAGGAGAGGTGGGGTGACTAGGGAGGAGAGGGGGGGGAGGTGGGATGACTAAGGAGGAGAAGGGAGGTGGAGTGACTGGGAAGGGGGGTTGTGGGGCTGGGTATGTTCCAGAATGTTCCCATGGATACAGCAATCCTGTAGTGCTGTAGTCAGTCAGTGGAGTGGAGTGGAGGTGGTGGTGGTGGAGGAGGTAGAGGTAGAGGTGGTGGTGGTGGAGGAGGTAGAGGTGGTAGTGGAGGAGGTAGAGGTGGTGGTGGTGGAGGAGGTAGAGGTGGTGGTGGTGGAGGAGGTAGATGTGGTGGAGGAGGTAGATGTGGTGGTGGAAGTGGTGGAGGTGTTGGTGGTGGTGGAGGAGGAGGTAGAGGTGGTGGTGGTGGAGGAGGTATATGTGGTGGTGGAGGAGGTAGAGGTGGTAGTGGAGGAGGTGGTGGAAGAGGTGGAGGTGGTAGTGGAAGAGGAGGTGGTGGTAGTGGAAGAGGAGGTGGTGGTAGTGGAAGAGGAGGTGGTGGTAGTGGAAGAGGAGGTGGTGGTAGTGGATAAGGAGGTGGAGGTGGTAGTGGAAGAGGAGGTGGTGGTAGTGGATAAGGAGGTGATGGAGAAGGAGGTGGGTGTTACAACAACAACTAACTGCTGTAACATCCTTCAACACAGATAGATGCTCACTTCCTCAAAAATACATGTATGGAACTCATCACTTAGAGAGGAATGCTGGAGGTCAAGACCGCATCATTAAGAGTCAAACCAAGGTCAGAGCCAATGCTCTTTTGTCCGGCAGGATCTGACCAGTGACCATTACATCTGGAGGGGAAGAAAGCAAAAAGGCTAATTGTAACAGGGACCCCCTTTATCATAGTAACAGGCTGTAAGAATAAACACGCTGTACCTTTGATCAGAGAGGGGCAGTCTGGGATTGCGGGGGTGTTGTAATGTGGCGGGCGGCGCTCTGATCTCGACAGATGCAAATGGGGAACTGGAGTGCATTGCATTGGACCGCACTGTGGAAATGCTGACTGGAGATTGATCCATATGATTAAGATGATTTCTGACTCTGTGGTCGTATAGTACAAATGTAAGAGAACTGTGTTCGTTTGGTACTTTCGCAAAGGAACTGTAGGATTTCTCTTCCTTGAATTATGATATAATCTCAGATATTCTAAAATTAAAATATTTTGTTGAATTTGAATGTTTTGATTCAATAGGTGTGTGTACTTGTGGCATCTGTAAAAAGGAGAAATACTATTACAATTGGTGTTGCTCCTGCTTGGTTGTCACACCTACATACTGTCCTATTAAACAGATGTTCTACTGTATTTCACTGAAGCCCTGCGATATGAACCCTTGTGTTGTAATGTACAAGCATTTCAATGGCTTTCAACACTGTTGAAGAGACCATAAAGAGTTTGCAATGATTTAACTTTGAGTTGACCTCTCTTTGTAAAACACTCTACACTCCACCATTATGTGGATATCCGAAATCTGGGATAATGGGCATTTTAAAAAGTGGCTGCTAGTAACACCACACAGTGTGGATTGTGTTCCAAAAGGCACCCTGTTCCCTATATAATGCACTACTAAAAGGCACCGTATTCCCTATATAATGCATTACTAAAAGGCACCCTATTCCCTATAAAATGCATTACTAAAATGCACCCTGTTCCCTATATAATGCATTACTAAAAGGCACCCTGTTCCCTATATAATACATTACTAAAAGGCAACCTGTTCCCTATATAATACATTACTAAAAGGCACCCTGTTCCCTGTATAATACATTACTAAAAGGCAACCTGTTCCCTATATAATACACTACTAAAAGGCACCCTGTTCCCTGTATAATACATTACTAAAAGGCAACCTGTTCCCTATATAATACACTACTAAAAGGCACCCTGTTCCCTGTATAATACATTACTAAAAGGCAACCTGTTCCCTATATAATACACTACTAAAAGGCACCCTGTTCCCTGTATAATACATTACCAAAAGGCAACCTGTTCCCTATATAATACACTACTAAAAGGCACCCTGTTCCCTGTATAATACATTACTAAAAGGCAACCTGTTCCCTATATAATACATTACTAAAAGGCACCCTGTTCCCTGTATAATACATTACTAAAAGGCAACCTGTTCCCTATATAATACACTACTAAAAGGCACCCTGTTCCCTGTATAATACATTACTAAAAGGTACCCTATATAATACATTACTAAAAGGCACCCTGTTCCCTATATAATGCACTACTAAAAAGCACCATGTTCCCTATATAATGCATTACTAAAAGGCACCCTATTCCCTATATAATACATTACTGAAAGGCACCCTATTCCCTATATAATACATTACTAAAAGGCACCCTATTCCCTATATAATGCATTACTGAAAGGCACCCTATTCCCTATATAATACATTACTAAAAGGCACCCTATTCCCTATATAATACATTACTAAAAGGCACCCTGTTCCCTGTATAATACATTACTAAAAGGTAACCTGTTCCCTATATAATACATTACTAAAAGGCACCCTGTTCCCTGTATAATACATTACTAAAAGGCAACCTGTTCCCTATATAATACACTACTAAAAGGCACCCTGTTCCCTGTATAATACATTACTAAAAGGTACCCTATATAATACATTACTAAAAGGCACCCTGTTCCCTATATAATGCACTACTAAAAAGCACCATGTTCCCTATATAATGCATTACTAAAAGGCACCCTATTCCCTATATAATACATTACTGAAAGGCACCCTATTCCCTATATAATACATTACTAAAAGGCACCCTATTCCCTATATAATGCATTACTGAAAGGCACCCTATTCCCTATATAATACATTACTAAAAGGCACCCTATTCCCTATATAATACATTACTAAAAGGCACCCTATTCCCTATATAATGCACTACTAAAAGGCACTCTATTCCCTATTCCCTATATAATGCATTACTAAAAGGCACCCTGTTCCCTATATAATACATTACTAAAAGGCACCCTGTTCCCTGTATAATACATTACTAAAAGGTAGCCTGTATAATACACTACTAAAATGCACCATGTTCCCTATATCATGCATTACTAAAAGGCACCCTGTTCCCTATTTAATGCATTACTAAAAGGCACCCTGTTCCCTATTTAATGCATTACTAAAAGGCACCCTGTTCCCTATATAATGCACTACTAAAAGGCACCCCATTCCACTACTAAAAGGCACCCTATTCCCTATATAATGCACTACACAGGGAATAGGGTGCCATTTGGGATGCACACCACACACTACACAGATCACTGTGTTAAGAGGTTAGCTCTCCATGTAATTCAATCAAGTCAAATCAAAATGACTGTGGACACTAAAATAGAATAATAATATATAATTGATAATCACCTCTGTAGTTCTGATCAGGGGGTTGATGATTTATTAACGTCTTCATATCTACAGTAAGCGCTTTGGTCCGCTGTAGCTCATTTGGGAGAGCTTGGCGCTTGCACCGCCAGGGTTGTGAGTTCGATTCCCGGGGCCACCCATACGAGAAATGTATGTACGCATCACTGTAAGTCACATTTGATGGCATGTATTACCATATGACTTTATGGTAAAACAGCTCAGTATAAAACAACTATGTTTCAAAAAAGCAGATGAACACTTCTTCTCAAGCATGATAACAAACAATTAGTCACTGTGTGGTGTAACAAAATCCAGGCTTCCTCTCAAAGTCAAGTTGTGTCCCAAATGCCTTTTTTTACACATTTGCACGTTTTCCTGCTAACTCCCTTTTTATTAGCACTTCTAAAAGGTCTGTCTGTCTGTCTGTCTGTCTGTCTGGACGGACGGACGGCTGATCTCCTACGCCCCAGGCCTCTGAGATTGGCATCTATGTAAAGCTTCCATTGTTTACAACCCCCCCTGCCCAGATACAGTGCTTCTCTCTGGGTGCAGGATCTCTCCATGTGCCTGTCTCAAAGGGATCTGTAGCCAACCCCCTCCCAGTGCGTGATCCACACTGTGGTTTCTCTGGACATGGGTGTAATTTTCACCCCTTCTTCCTGAAGTAGGCACACACATATACACACACATACTGAATTATTAGATAATTTGGGTCACTTTTCACCCGGTCCCTTTGCACAAATGACAGAGGCAGAGCAGGCCTCCAGCTGGTGACTATGTTTCAGAGAACTTAACCCACCCCCATATGGTAGATACACACACAGACACACAGACACACAGACACACAGACACACAGACACACAGACACACAGACACACAGACAGACAGACAGACAGACAGACAGACAGACAGACAGACAGACAGACACACAGACAGACACACAGACAGACATACACACAGACAGACAGACAGACATACACACAGACAGACATACACACAGACAGACAGACAGACAGACAGACAGACATACACACAGACAGACAGACATACACACAGACAGACATACACACAGACAGACAGACAGACAGACAGACAGACACATACACATACACACAGACAGACGGAGACACACGCACAGACACACAAAGACAGATACAGACACACACACACACTCACAGACATACACACACACAAATACACATAGAAAGACATACACACAGACAGACATACACACAGACAGACAGACAGACAGACAGACAGACACATACACACAGACAGACATACACACAGACAGACATACACACAGACAGACATACACACAGACAGACAGACAGACAGACAGACAGACAGACAGACAGACAGACAGACAGACAGACAGACAGACAGACACATACACACAGACAGACGGAGACACACACACAGACACACAAAGACAGATACAGACACACACACACACTCACAGACATACACACACACAAATACACATAGAAAAACATACACACACACTCATAGACACACACACATACACACATACATACAATACATGCAGACAGACACTGAGTGTACAAAACATTAATAACACCTGCTCTTTCCATGACAGACTGATATGATCCCCCACTTTGATCAGTGTAGATAAAGAGGAGGAGACAGGTTAAATAAGGATTTTTATGTATTGAGACAGTTGAGATGTGGATTGTGTATGTGTGCCATTCAGAGGGTGACTAGTCAAGACAAAATATTTAAGTGCCTTTGAACGGGGTATGGTAGTAGGTGCCAGGCGCACCGGTTTGTGTCAAGAACTGCAAAGTTACTGGATTTTTCACACTCAACAGTTTCTGCTGTGTATCAAGAATGGTCCACCACCCGAAGGACATCCAGCCAACTTGACACAACTGTGGGAAGCATTGGAGTCAACATAGGCCAGCATCCCTGTGGAAAGCTTTTGACACCTTGTAGAGTCCATGCCCTGACGAATTGAGGCTATTCTGAGTGCAAAAAGGGGAGGGGGGGTGCAGCCCAATATTAGGAAGGTGTTCCTTATGTTTGGTATACTCAGTGTAGACTCACAGACACGCACACACAGACTAACACGGAGCTACAGTTGGAAGACTCTCTGACTATCTCTCTCTGTGTATGCCTGTATGATTCCCTCCCCATGCTAGCTTCTTGCAGAAAATGTGGTTGATCTTTCTCTCTCTCTCTTTTCTCTCTCTGTACCTCTCTACGTTTTTCTCTCCCACCATCTATCTCTTCCAGATCATGTATCTTTCTCTCTGGCCACGACGCCACAGCTCCACTTATTCACGGTCCTTGGGAACAAAAACAACACATTGCCTTGTTCTCTCCCCATCTTAATGAGCACCTATGAGTTTGATAATTATACTTTGAGCCTTTTACATGGGTTACTTTGGTTTGAATGGTTTCGTCAGAGAAGCCATCGACTTGTCTCTCTGGGATTGGCTGTGTGATTGACTGACAGCTAACCCCTCCCCGGTTATGGCTATAAAAAGTGAGAACAGCGTGGATCAATTCTCTCTGGTTGTTAGAAATGTGTCCCCGAATGCCACCAGCAATTACAGCTAGGCCATGAGGACCACATACGTCGCTCCTAATCCATTCCATAACTTATCAACATATGTAGCCCATTAATGGGCTCTGCGGAGAGCGCCGCGGAGCCGCCCAGACTCTGAGTTTCTCTGGTGGCGGAAACGAATCTGTTTAGGATTAGAGAAATAACAGTGTGGCTGACACTGAAGCGTCCAACATCCCTCCGAGCCACGGGGAGAGGAAAAACCCCAAACGACTGTGTGCCAGAATCTGTTGACATTCTGCTCTGTTTTGGCTGAGATTGAAATTTTCACCCAGGCCACCTCTTCTTCATTTATTGAGGCTAAAACCTGCAAGGGTTGAGGTCAATTCATTTTCATTTCAGCTAGTTCAGGAGATACTGGAAAAACCCAAGCCTGACTTATGATTCAGTACTTCACAAATTGGTTTAATTATTTATTTACTTGCTAACTAAATGGTAACACAGGATAAACATACACACTTAATACATTAAAAAAAGGTCCCTAGTAGAGAGAGAGAGAGAGAGAGAAATCACTTAATACATTAAAAAAAGGTCTCTAGTAGAGAGAGAGAGAGAGAGAGAGAGAGAGAAATCATGAATGTATTTACGTTTCTTCGTGTATTTCAGTCGGAACCAGTCCGATATCCGGTGACTTGTCGTGTAGTCCTGAACAGAGCTCCAGAGTTTATTATACTTCCATTCGCTTCCATGCAAAGCTGATCTGACCTATTTGGATCCTCACAGGACAGTCATGACAATTCCTATATTCCTAAAGAAAATATGTACATTTTCCCTGACACCCAAAAGTACTCATTATATTTTGAATGCTCAGACAGGACAGAAATATGGTATACAATTCACACAACTATCAATATAATGCATTGTCATACCTTCTGTGTCTGATCTGGTGGACTTACTATGACTGGATCAATATGACAATCGACGGCTGCACCATCCAATCCAACTCCACAGTCAGGAACCTTGGTGTTACATTTGACCCCACTCTGACATTTGAACCTCACATCCGGAACATCACCAAGTCAGCTTTCTTCCACCTCAAAATCACCTCCCAACTCAGACCCTTGCTCACTGACCCCACTGCTGAAACCCTCATTCACGCCTTTATCACACCTGGATTACTAAAACGCCATTCTCTTTGGACACCCTGCCAAAACACTGGACAGACTTCAACATATTCAAAATTCAGCTGCATGAGTTCTCACACACACCAGACCTTGGGACCACATTTTCATTTTTTTTTTAATTTAACCTTTATTTAACCAGGTAGGCTAGTTGAGAACAAGTTCTCATTTGCAACTGCGACCAGGCCAAGATAAAGCAAAGCTGTGTGACACAGACAAAAACACAGAGTTACACATGGAGTAAACAATAAACAAGCCAATAACACAAACAAGTCAATGACACAGTAGAGAAAATAAAGTCTATATACAGTGTGTGCAAAAGGCATGAGGAGGTAGGCAATAAATAGGCCATAGGAGCGAATAATTACAATTTAGCAGATTAACACTGGAGTGATAAATGAGCAGTTGATGATGTGCAAGTAGAGATGCTGGTGTGCAAAAGAGCAGAAAAGTAAATAAAAGTAAATAAAATAAAAACAGTATGGGGATGAAGTAGGTAGATTGGGTGGGCTATTTACAGATGAACTATGTACAACTGCAGTGATCTGTTAGCTGCTCAGATAGTTGATGTTTAAAGTTGGTGAGGGAAATGAAAGTCTCCAACTTCAGTGATTTTTGCAATTCGTTCCAGTCACTGGCAGCAGAGAACTGGAAGGAAAGGCGGCCAAATGAGGTGTTGGCTTTGGGGATGATCAGTCAGATATACCTGCTGGAATGTGTGCTACGGGTGCATGTTGTTATCGTGACCAGTGAACTGAGATAAGGCGGAGCTAGCATAGACTTATAGATGACCTGGAGCCAGTGGGTCTGGCGACGAATATGTAGCGAGGGCCAGCCGACTAGAGCATACAGGTCGCAGTGGTGGGTGGTATAAGGTGATTTGGTAACAAAACGGATGGCACTGTGATAGACTGCATCCAGTTTGCTGAGTAGAGTGTTGGAAGCTATTTTGTAGATGACATCGCCGAAGTCGAGGATCGGTAGGATAGTCAGTTTTACTAGGGTAAGTTTGGCGGCGTGAGGGAAGGAGGCTTTGTTGCAAAATAGAAAGCCAATTCTAGATTTGATTTTGGATTGGAGATGTTTAATATGAGTCTGGAAGGAGAGTTTACAGTCTAGCCAGACACCTCGGTATTTATAGTTGTCCACATATTCTAGGTCGGAACTGTCCAGGGTGGTGATGCTAGTCGGGCGGGCGGGTGCGGGTAGCGAACGGTTGAAAAGCATGCATTTGGTTTTACTAGCGTTTAAGAGCAGTTGGAGGCCACGGAGTGGTGTATGGCATTGAAGCTCGTTTGGAGGTTAGATAGCACAGTGTCCAAGGAAGGGCCAGAAGTATCGAATGGTGTCGTCTGCATAGAGGTGGATCAGGGAATCGCCCGCACATCACCCCCACCCTCGTCAAAATCCACTGGCTCCCAGTTCATTACAGGATCATTGCTCATGCTCACCTACAAGGCACTCAATGGACTGGCACTCAATGGACTGGCACCCACATATTTTACTGACCTCCTGCATTCCTACACTCCCACCTGTTCACTGGACTCCTTACAATCCCTCGCACCAGGGTCCATTCCATGGGAGACCCGGCTTTTAGCAGGGCAGCTCCCCAACTCTGGAACTCCCTCCCTCTCCATGTCTCTCCATGTCAGAACCTCACAACACATTCACATATTCTAGTCCACACCTCTTCACACAGGTTACCCGGATCCGGCGCCGACAGAGATGGCGGCCTCGCTTCGCGTTCCTAGGAAACTATGCAGTTTTTTGTTTTTTTACGTGTTATTTCTTACATTGGTACCTCAGGTCATCTTAGGTTTCATTACATACAGTCAAGAAGAACTTCTGAATATAAGAGCAGCGTCAACTCACCATCAGTACGACCAAGAATATGACTTTCGCGAAGCGGATCCTGTGTTCTGCCTTTCACCCAGGACAATGGAATGGAACCCCGCCCGACGAACCAAAAAAACGACTTCGTAAAAGAGGGAAACGAAGCGGTCTTCTGGTCAGACTCCGGAGACGGGCACATCGCGCACCACTCCCTAGCATACTTCTTGCCAATGTCCAGTCTCTTGACAACGAGGTTGATGAAATCCGAGCAAGGGTAGCATTCCAGAGGGACATAAGAGACTGTAACGTTCTTTGCTTCACGGAAACATGGCTCACTGGAGAGACGCTATCGGAGTCGGTGCAGCCAGCTGGTTTCTCCACGCATCGCGCCGACAGAAACAAACATCTTTCTGGTAAGAAGAGGGGCAGGGGCGTATGCTTTATGGTTAACGAGACGTGGTGTGGTCACAACAACATACAGGAACTCAAGTCCTTCTGTTCACCTGATTTAGAATTCCTCACAATCAAATGTCGACCGCATTATCGACCAAGGGAATTCTCTTCGATTATAATCACAGCCGTATATATTACCCCCCAAGCAGACACATCGATGGCTCTGAACAAACTTTATTTGACTCTTTGCAAACTGGAATCCACATATCCTGAGGCTGCATTCATTGTAGCTGGGGATTTTAACAAGGCTAATCTGAAAACAAGACTCCCTAAATTGTATCAGCATATCGATTGCGCAACCAGGGCTGGCAAAACCTTGGATCATTGCTATTCTAACTTCCACGACGCATATAAGGCCCTCTCCCGCTCTCCTTTCGGAAAAGCTGACCACGACTCCATTTTGTTGCTCCCTGCCTACAAACAGAAACTAAAACAAGAAGCTCCGCGCTGAGGTCTGTTCAACGCTGGTCCGACCAATCTAATTCCACACTCCAAGACTGCTTCCATCACGTGGACTGGGATATGTTTCGTATTGCGTCAGACAACAACATTGACGAATACGCTGATTCGGTGAGCGAGTTCATTAGAACGTGCGTTGAAGATGTCGTTCCCATAGCAACGATTAAAACATTCCCAAACCAGAAACCGTGAATTGATGGCAGCATTCGCGTGAAACTGAAAGCGCGAACCACTGCTTTTAATCAGGGCAAGGTGACCGGAAACATGACCGAATACAAACAGTGTAGCTATTCCGTCCGCAAGGCAATCAAACAAAGCTCAGGAGGCTGAAGAAATTTGGCTTGTCACCAAAAGCACTCACAAACTTCTACAGATGCACAATCGAGAGCATCCTGTCGGGCTGTATCACCGCCTGGTACGGCAACTGCTCCGCCCACAACCGTAAGGCTCTCCAGAGGGTAGTGAGGTCCGCACAACGCATCACCGGGGGCAAACTATCTGCCCTAAACCCTAAGCGTCAATATAGAGACAAAGTAGAATCGCAATTCAACAGCTCAGACACAAGAGGTATGTGGCAGGGTCTACAGTCAATCACAGATTACAAAAAGAAAACCGGCCCAGTCACGGACCAGGATGCCTTGCTCCCAGGCAGACTAAATAACTTTTTTGCCCGCTTTGAGGACAATACAGTGCCACTGACACGGCCCGCAACCAAAACATGCGGACTCTCCTTCACTGCAGCCGAGGTGAGGAAAACATTTAAACGTGTTAACCCTCGCAAGGCTGCAGGCCCAGACGGCATCCCCAGCTGCGCCCTCAGAGCATGCGCAGACCAGCTGGCTGGTGTGTTTACGGACATATTCAATCAATCCCTATCCCAGTCTGCTGTTCCCACATGCTTCAAGAGGGCCACCATTGTTCCTGTTCCCAAGAAAGCTAAGGTAACTGAGCTAAACGACTACCGCCCCGTAGCACTCACTTCCGTCATCATGAAGTGCTTTGAGAGACTAGTCAAGGACCATATCACCTCCACCCTACCTGACACCCTAGACCCACTCCAATTTGCTTACCGCCCAAATAGGTCCACAGACGATGCAATCTCAACCACACTGCACACTGCCCTAACCCATCTGGACAAGAGGAATACCTATGTGAGAATGCTGTTCATCGACTACAGCTCAGCATTTAACACCACAGTACCCTCCAAACTCGTCATCAAGCTCAAGACCCTGGGTCTCGACCCCGCCCTGTGCAACTGGGTACTGGACTTCCTGACGGGCTGCCCCCAGGTGGTGAGGGTAGGTAACAACATCTCCACCCCGCTGATCCTCAACACTGGGGCCCCACAAGGGAGCGTTCTGAGCCCTCTCCTGTACTCCCTGTTCACCCACGACTGCGTGGCCACGCACGCCTCCAACTCAATCATCAAGTTTGCGGACGACACAACAGTGGTAGGCTTGATTACCAACAACGACGAGACGGCCTACAGGGAGGAGGTGAGGGCCCTCATAGTGTGGTGTCAGGAAAATAACCTCACACTCAACGTCAACAAAACTAAGGAGATGATTGTGGACTTCAGGAAACAGCAGAGGGAACACCCCCCTATCCACATCGATGGAACAGCAGTGGAGAGGGTAGTAAGTTTTAAGTTCCTCGACGTACACATCACAGACAAACTGAATTGGTCCACCCACACAGACAGCATCGTGAAGAAGGCGCAGCAGCGCCTCTTCAACCTCAGGAGGCTGAAGAAATTCGGCTTGTCACCAAAAGCACTCACAAACTTCTACAGATGCACAATCGAGAGCATCCTGTCGGGCTGTATCACCGCCAGGTACGGCAACTGCTCCGCCCACAACCGTAAGGCTCTCCAGAGGGTAGTGAGGTCCGCACGACGCATCACCGGGGGCAAACTACCTGCCCTCCAGGACACCTACACCACCCGATGTCACAGGAAGGCCATAAATATCATCAAGGACAACAACCACCCGAGCCACTGCCTGTTCACCCCGCTATCATCCAGAAGGCGAGGTCAGTACAGGTGCATCAAAGCTGGGACCGAGAGACTGAAAAACAGCTTCTATCTCAAGGCCATCAGACTGTTAAACAGCCACCACTAACATTGAGTGGCTGCTGCCAACACACTGACTCAACTCCAGCCACTTTAATAATGGGAATTGATGTAAAATATATCACTAGCCACTTTAAACAATGCTACTTAATATAATGTTTACATACCCTACATTATTCATCTCATATGTCTACGTATATACTGTACTCGATACCATCTACTGCATCTTGCCTATGCCGTTCTGTACCATCACTCATTCACATATCTTTATGTACATATTCTTTATCCCTTTACACTTGTGTGTATAAGGTAGTAGTTTTGGAATTGTTAGTTAGATTACTCGTTGGTTATTACTGCATTGTCGGAACTAGAAGCACAAGCATTTCGCTACACTCGCATTAACATCTGCTAACCATGTGTATGTGACAAATAAATAAGATTTGATTTGATTTGATTCTCTGCTTTCTTAGCCTTTATCCCCTGTCTAGTTCACTTTCGTGGTTAATCTGTCATCATGTTGAGTGTTCTCCATGGTCAGTCTGTCATCATGTTTAGTGTTCTCCATGGTTAGTCTGTCATCATGTTTAGTGTTCTCCATGGTCAGTCTGTCATGTTTAGTGTTCTCCATGGTCAGTCTGTCATGTTTAGTGTTCTCCATGGTTAGTCTGTCATCATGTTTAGTGTTCTCCATGGTCAGTCTGTCATGTTTAGTGTTCTCCATGGTCAGTCTGGTATCATGTTTAGTGTTCTCCATGGTCAGTCTGGCATCATGTTTAGTGTTCTCCATGGTCAGTCTGTCATGTTTAGTGTTCTCCGTGGTCAGTCTGTCATGTTTAGTGTTCTCCATGATTAGTCTGTCATCATGTTTAGTGTTCTCCATGGTCAGTCTGTCATCATGTTTAGTGTTCTCCATGATTAGTCTGTCATCATGTTTAGTGTTCTCCGTGGTCAGTCTGTCATGTTTAGTGTTCTCCATGGTCAGTCTGGTATCATGTTTAGTGTTCTCCATGGTAAGTCTGGCATCATGTTTAGTGTTCTCCATGGTCAGTCTGTCATGTTTAGTGTTCTCCATGGTCAGTCTGTCATGTTTAGTGTTCTCCATGGTCAGTCTGACATGTTTAGTGTTCTCCATGGTCAGTCTGTCATGTTTAGTGTTCTCCGTGGTCAGTCTGTCATGTTTAGTGTTCTCCATGGTCAGTCTGTCATGTTTAGTGTTCTCCATGGTCAGTCTGGCAAGTTTAGTGTTCTCCATGGTCAGTCTGGTATCATGTTTAGTGTTCTCCATGGTCAGTCTGGCATCATGTTTAGTGTTCTCCATCGTCATTCTGTCATGTTTAGTGTTCTCCATGGTCAGTCTGTCATCATGTTTAGTGTTCTCCATGGTCAGTCTGTCATCATGTTTAGTGTTCTCCATGGTCAGTCTGTCATCATGTTTAGTTTCTCCATGGTCAGTCTGTCATCATGTTTAGTGTTCTCCATGGTCAGTCTGGCATCATGTTTAGTGTTCTCCATGGTCAGTCTGTCATCATGTTGAGTGTTCTCCATGGTCAGTCTGTCATGTTTAGTGTTCTCCATGGTCAGTCTGTCATCATGTTTAGTGTTCTCCATGGTCAGTCTGTCATGTTTAGTATTCTCCATGGTCAGTCTGTCATCATGTTTAGTGTTCTCCATGGTCAGTCTGTCATCATGTTTAGTTTCTCCATGGTCAGTCTGTCATCATGTTTAGTTTCTCCATGGTCAGTCTGTCATGTTTAGTGTTCTCCATGGTCAGTCTGTCATCATGTTTAGTGTTCTCCATGGTCAGTCTGTCATCATGTTTAGTTTCTCCATGGTCAGTCTGTCATCATGTTTAGTTTCTCCATGGTCAGTCTGTCATCATGTTTAATGTTCTCCAATGTCAGTCTGTCATGTTTAGTGTACTTTTATGTACTTACTTATTTAACGTGATTGTATGGCTTTTTATCCTGCTGATTTGATTGTGTATGTAAAGTGACTGGGTGTCGTGAATAGCACTTACAATTATATTTATTATCATTATTATCATTATCATTATCACTAAACACATACTGTATTTGTAAATGATGTCTGTGTGTTGGTGTGTGCCCCTGACCGTCAGTAAATTGTGCCAGCTGGTTTGCTTAATTTAAGTCATTTGATTACTCAAGTATGACAATGTATTACTTTTGTACCACTGTACTTACAATGCCTTCGGGAAAGTATTCAGACCCCTTGCCTCTTTCCACATTTTGTTACGTTACAGCCTTATTCTAAAATTGATTAAATAATACAAATTCCTAAGCAATTTACACACAATATCAAAGAATGACAAAGCGAAAACATGTTTTTAGAAATTTTGGAAAATGTATTACAAATGTTAAAAAATACTTTATTTACATAAGTATTCAGACCCTTTGCAATGAGAATCAAAATTGAGCTCAGGTGCATCCTGTTTCCAATGATCATCCTTGAGATGTTGCTACAACTTGATTGGAGTCCACTTAAATTCAATTAATTGGACATGATTTGAAAAGGCACACACCTGTCTATATAAGGTCCCACAGTTGACAGTACATGTCAGAGCAAAAACCAAGAAATGAGGTCGAAGGATTTGTCCGTAGAGGTCCGAGACACGATTGTGTCGAGGGGAAGGGTACCAGAAAATGTCTGCAGCATTTAATGTCCCCAAGAACACAGTGGCCTCCATCTTTCTTGAATGGAAGAAGTTTGGAACCACTAAGAATCTTCCTAGAGCTGGCCGCCCTGCCAAACTGAGCAGCCGTGGGAGAAGGGCCTTGGTCAGGGAGGTGCCCAGGAACCCAATGGTCAATCTGACAGAGCTCTACAGTTCCTCTGTGGAGATGGGAGAACCTTCCAGAAAGACAACCATCTCTGCAGCACTCCACCAATCAGGCCTTTATGTTAGAGTTGCCAAACGGAAGCCGCTCCTCATTTAATAAGCACATGAAAGCCCACTTGGAGTTTGCCAAAAGGCACCTAAAGACTCTCAGACCATGAGAAACAAGATTATTTGGTCTGATGAAACCAAGATTGAACTATTTGGCCTGAATGCCAAGCGACACATCTGACATGTACTGTCAATTTTTCAGCGGCAGGGACTGGGAGACTAGTCAGGATCGAGGTAAAGATCAACAGAGAAAAGTACAGCGAGATCCTTGATGAAAACCTGCTCCAGAGAACTCAGGACCCCAGACTGGGGCGAGGGTTTATACCTGTCAACAGGATAACGACCTTAAGCACACAGCCAAGACAATGCAGGAGTGGCTTTGGGACAGGTCTCTGAATGTCCTTGAGTGGCCCAGCCAGAGCCCGGACTTGAACCCGATAGAACATCAGAGATGTTCACAACAGTGAGAGACCTGAAAATAGCTGTACAGCAATACTCCCCATCCAACTTGATAGAGCTTGAAAGGATCTGCAGAGAATAATGGGAGAAATCCCCAAATAAAGGTGAACCAAGCTTGTAGCATCATACCCAAGAAGACTTGAGGCTGTAATCACTGCTAAAAGTGCTTCAACAAAGTACTGAGTAAAGGGTCTGAATACTTACAGTGCCTTGCGAAGGTATTCGGCCCCCTTGAACTTTGCGACCTTTTGCCACATTTCAGGCTTCAAACATAAAGATATAAAACTGTATTTTTTTGTGAAGAATCAACAACAAGTGGGACACAATCATGAAGTGGAACGACATTTATTGGATATTTCAAACTTTTTTAACAAATCAAAAACTGAAAAATTGGGCGTGCAAAATTATTCAGCCCCTTTACTTTCAGTGCAACAAACTCTCTCCAGAAGTTCAGTGAGGATCTCTGAATGATCCAATGTTGACCTAAATGACTAATGATGATAAATACAATCCACCTGTGTGTAATCAAGTCTCCGTATAAATGCACCTGCACTGTGATAGTCTCAGAGGTCTGTTAAAAGCGCAGAGAGCATCATGAAGAACAAGGAACACACCAGGCAGGTCCGAGATACTGTTGTGAAGAAGTTTAAAGCCGGATTTGGATACAAAAAGATTTCCCAAACTTTAAACATCCCAAGGAGCACTGTGCAAGCAATAATATTGAAATGGAAGGAGTATCAGACCACTGTAAATCTACCAAGACCTGGCCGTCCCTCTAAACTTTCAGCTCATACAAGGAGAAGACTGATCAGAGATGCAGCCAAGAGGCCCATGATCACTCTGGATGAACTGCAGAGATCTACAGCTGAGGTGGGAGACTCTGTCCATAGGACAACAATCAGTCATATATTGCACAAATCTGGCCCTTATGGAAGAGTGGCAAGAAGAAAGCCATTTCTTAAAGATATCCATAAAAAGTGTCATTTAAAGTTTGCCACAAGCCACCTGGGAGACACACCAAACATGTGGAAGAAGGTGCTCTGGTCAGATGAAACCAAAATTGAACTTTTTGGCAACAATGCAAGATGTTATGTTTGGCGTAAAATCAACACAGCTGAACACACCATCCCCACTGTCAAACATGGTGATGGCAGCATCATGGTTTGGGCCTGCTTTTCTTCAGCAGGGACAGGGAAGATGGTTAAAATTGATGGGAAGATGGATGGAGCCAAATACAGGACCATTCTGGAAGAAAACCTGATGGAGTCTGCAAAAGACCTGAGACTGGGACGGAGATTTGTCTTCCAACAAGACAATGATCCAAAACATAAAGCAAAATCTACAATGGAATGGTTCAAAAATAAACATATCCAGGTGTTAGAATGGCCAAGTCAAAGTCCAGACCTGAATCCAATCGAGAATCTGTGGAAAGAACTGAAAACTGCTGTTCACAAATGCTCTCCATCCAACCTCACTGAGCTCGAGCTGTTTTGCAAGGAGGAATGGGAAAAAATGTCAGTCTCTCGATGTGCAAAACTGATAGAGACATACCCCAAGCGACTTACAGCTGTAATCGCAGCAAAAGGTGGCGCTACAAAGTATTAACTTAAGGGGGCTGAATAATTTTGCACGCCCAATTTTTCAGTTTTTGATTTGTTAAAAAAGTTTTAAATATCCAATAAATGTCGTTCCACTTCATGATTGTGTCCCACTTGTTGTTGATTCTTCACAAAAAAATAAAGTTTTATATCTTTATGTTTGAAGCCTGAAATGTGGCAAAAGGTCGCAAAGTTCAAGGGGGCCGAATACTTTCGCAAGGCACTGTACAGTTGAAGTCGGAGGATACATACATTTAGGTTGGAGTCATTAAAACTTGTTTTTCAACCACTCCACATATTTCTTTTTAACAAACTATAGTTTTTGCAAGTCGGTTAGGACATCTACTTTGTGCATGACACAAGTAATTTTTCCAACAATTGTTTACAGACAGACTATTTCACTTATAATTCACTGTATCACAATTCCAGTGGGTTGGAAGTTTACATACACTAAGTTGACTGTGCCTTTAAACAGCTTGGAAAATTCCCGAATATTTGAGTCAATTGGAGGTGTACCTGTGGATGTATTTCAAGGCCTTCCTTCAAACTCAGTGCCTCTTTGCTTGACATCATGGGAAAATCAAAAGAAATCAGCCAAGACCTCAGAAAAATAATTGTAGACCTCCACAAGTCTGGTTAATCCTTGGGAGCAATTTCCAAACGCCTGAAGGTACCATGTTCATCTGTACAAACAATAGTATGCCAGTATAAACACCATGGGACCACGCAGCCGTCCTACCGCTCAGGAAGGAGACGCATTCTGTCTACTAGAGATGGACATACTTTGGTGCAAAAAGTGTGAATCAATCCCAGAACAACAGCAAAGGACCTTGTGAAGATGCTGGAGGAAATGGGTACAAAAGTATCTATATCCACAGTAAAACAAGTCCTACATCGACATAACCTGAAAGGCCGCTCAGCAAGGAATAAGCCACTGCTCCAAAACCGCCATAAAAAAGCCAGACTACGGTTTGCAACTGCACTTGGGGACTAAGATCGTACTTTTTGGGCAAATGTCCTCTGTTCTGATGAAACAAAAATAGAACTGTTTGGCCATAATGACCATCGTTATGTTCGGAGGAAAAAGGGGGAGGCTTGCAAGCCGAAGAACACCATCCCAACCGTGAAGCACGGGGGTGGCAGCATCATGTAGTGGGGGTGCTTTCTGCAGGAGGGACTGGTGCACTTCACAAAATAGCTGGCATCATGAGGATGGAATATTTTGTAGATATATTGAAACAACATCTCAAGACATCAGTCAGGAAGTTAAAGCTTGGTCGCAAATGGGTCTTCCAAATGGACAATGACCCCAAGCATACTTCCAAAGTTGTGGCAAAATGGCTTAAGGACAACAAAGTCAAGGTATTGGAGTGGCCATCACAAATCCTTGACCTCAATCCTATAGAAAATGTGTGGGTAGAACTGAAAAAGCGTGTTCGAGTAAGGAGGCCTACAAACCTGACTCAGTTACACCAGCTCTGTCAGGAGGAATGGGCCAAAATTCACCCAACTTATTGTGGGAAGCTTGTGGAAGGCTACCCAAAACATTTGACCCAAGTTAAACAATTTAAAGGCAATGCTACCAAATACTAATTGAGTGTATGTGAACATCTGACCCAATGGGAATGTGATGAAAGATATTCAAGCTGAAATAAATCGCTCTCGTTGGCTGGCCCTCGCTTCATACTCGTCGCCAAACCCACTGGCTCCATGTCATCTACAAGACCCTGCTAGGTAAAGTCCCCCCTTATCTCAGCTCGCTGGTCACCATTGCATCTCCCACCTGTAGCACACGCTCCAGCAGGTATATCTCTCTAGTCACCCCCAAAACCAATTCTTTCTTTGGCCGCCTCTCCTTCCAGTTCTCTGCTGCCAATGACTGGAACGAACTACAAAAATCTCTGAAACTGGAAACACTTATCTCCCTCACTAGCTTTAAGCACCAACTGTCAGAGTAGCTCATAGATTACTGCACCTGTACATAGCCCACCTATAATTTAGCCCAAACAACTACCTCTTTCCCTACTGTATTTTATTTATTTATTTATTTTGCTCCTTTGCACCCCCATTATTTTTATTTCTACTTTCACATTCTCCCATTGCAAATCTACCATTCCAGTGTTTTACTTGCTATATTGTATTTACTTTGCCACCATGGCCTTTTTGCCTTTACCTCCCTTATCTCACCTCATTTGCTCACATCGTATATAGACTTGTTTATACTGTATTATTGACTGTATGTTTGTTTTACTCCATGTGTAACTCTGTGTCGTTGTATGTGTCGAACTGCTTTGCTTTATCTTGGCCAGGTCGCAATTGTAAATGAGAACTTGTTCTCAACTTGCCTACCTGGTTAAATAAAGGTGAAATAAAATAAATAAATAAAATAAAAAAATTCACATTCTTAAAATAAAGTGGTGATCCTAACTGACATAAAACAGGGACTATTTTTACTAGGATTAAATGTCAGGAATTGTGAAAAACTGAGTTTAAATGTATTTGGCTAAGGTGTATGTAAACTTCTGACTTCAACTGTATGTAAATGTGATATTTAATTTTAAAAAAATAATAATTATAAATGAGCAAAAAAATCGAAAAACCTGTGTTTGCTTTGTCATAATGGGGTATTGTGTGTAGATTGATGAGGGAAAAAAACTATTATATCCATTTTAGATTAAGGCTGTAACTTCTCAAAGGCACTGTAAGTGCATTTAATACCAGATACTTTAAGACTTTTAATCAAGTAGTATTTTACTGGGTGACTTTCACGTTTTCTTGATGAGTCGTTTTCTAATAATGTATCTTTACTCTTACTCAAGTATGACAATTGAGTACTTTTTCCACCACTGGAATTGAGATACAAAAACGTCCATTTTATTTTCAATCAAGACTTTTCAGTTGGAGGATTAGAGTTTCAGATCAGCTTCTGAATTGTCTGATATGATCTGATCTTATCCCTGGTTGAAATCACTGTGTATTCATGATAGGATATTCTTCTCTCAGACTAAATCTCTTACAGATGCCGTTGTGTGAACCAATCATGGACCAAACCTTTACCATGGTTATTTGTAATGATTAGAACTACCTGCAGTCTTGCTGAGTGATGTCATGTCTAGTCTAGACCAACTGGAGTGATTTTGTCAATTAGAGTAACATTCTAGAATATTGTGAGGGTATACAGTAGATATTGTTTGACAAGCTTTTGGAGTCTGGAAGAGTCAACACTGTGGTAGGCCTGAAAATGTGAGTTGATGATGGATTTTGAATGTCTCTTTGGATGTGCAAATACCAATGGAGGAATATACGATGTTGCATGTACAGTACCAGTCAAAAGTTTGGACACACCTACTCATTCAAAGGTTTTTCTTTATTTTGACTATTTTCTACATTGTAGAATAATAGTGAAGACATCAAAACTATGAAATAACACAAATGGAGTCATGTGGAAGCCAAATGTGTTAAACAAATCAAAATATATTTTGTATTTTAGATACTTCAAATTAGCCACCCTTTGCCTTGATGACAGCTTAGCACACTCTTGGCATTCTCTCAACCAGCTTCACCTGCAATGCTTTTCCAACAATCTTGAAGGAGTTCTCACATATGCTGAGCACTTGTTGGCTGCTTTACCTTCACTCTGCGGTCCAAGTCATCCTAAACCATCTCAATTGAGTTGAGGTTGGGTGATTGTAGGGGCCAGGTCATCTGAAACAGCACTCCATCACTCTCCTTCTTGGTCAAATAGCCCTTACACAGCCTGAAGGTGTGTTGGGTCATTGTCCTGTTGAAAAACAAATGATAGTCCCACTAAGCGCAAACCAGATGGGATGGCGTATCGCTGCAGAATGCTGTGGTAGCCATGCTGATTAAGTGTGCCTTGAATTCTAAATAAATCACAGACAGTGTCACCAGCAAAGCAGCCCCACACCATCACACCTCCTCCATGCTTCATGGTGGGAACCACACATGTAGAGATCATCCGTTCACCTACTCTGCATCTCACAAAGACCAATGGACAGATTTCCACCGGTCCAATGTCCATTACTCATGTTTCTTGGCCCAAGCACATCTCTTCTTATTACTGGTGTCCTTTAGTAGTGTTTTCTTTGCAGCAATCGACCGTGAAGGACTGATTCATGTAGTCTCCTCTGAATAGTTGATGTTGAGATGTCTTTGTTACTTGAACTCTGTAAAGCATTTATTTGGGCTGCAATTTTTGAGGCTCTAATGAACTTGAACCTCCACCTCCTCCTCCACCATTGACCTACCAGGCCTCCAATACCAGCTGACAAATGCCCCCTGTCACAACGAACACTACAAATGATCTTCTCTCTTTCTCTCTCCCTCCCACTTTCTCGATCTGTCTTCACAGGTGGCTCTGCCCAGCGTTCCTCACTCTGTTGCACCCACCTCCCTCTCACCATTGCCTCAGGCCCTGGCCTCTAATGCACTCCTCTGGGACCCCAGCAGAGTCCAGAGGCCCAGAGACCAAAGAACCAGGCCTGCCTGCTGCTCCACTCTTCATGCTCACTTGAATTGAATATCTGAGAAAAACCTGTGGCCCTCTCTACCATTCCCCACACCCCCTTCTTCCCCTCTCCATCTTCTTTCGTGACTGTGTTATTTTTGGCTCTCCTCTGGACATACAGTATGTCATTGAGGAGTGTGTGCAGTGGCTGGATAATTAAGGCTACCTCAAAGCGGGCATAAAAAATTGGGAGATATTTATTAGGCAATACTTTAACTGCTTGTCGTTAGTGCGTGTCAGGCCTGTAAAACAAAGTTTGATTGAAAAAGTCAGAAAATGTGGTAGTGTAACTACTGTTGTTGCCGTTGGTGCTTCAGCAGAGATGTGGAAATCATTCACTCACAAAGATCTACTTGATTTGGTCTGATTCATTTATTGTATAAATAAATTGTGACAAAGTGTTTCTCGTTCTGCCGTCTCGTGCATAGCGAGGTATTTATTTGTTGTAATCAAGTGGACAGAGTGATGTTTGTCCCCTGGTGCTTGCCGTCCACGCCTCCTCTAATAGGTATTGCACACTATTCCCTATATCGTGCATTACTTTTGACCAGAGTCTTATGAGCCTTGGTCAAAAGTAGTGCACTACATAGGGAATAGGGTGCCATTTGGGACACACAAATGGAGTGAGTTTGTGTACACCAGAAGCGTCTGCTAATGCCTGATAATTTATGAAGGTCTTTCTGAGGTGGTTATAGTATGAAACATT
The DNA here is from genome assembly GCF_013265735.2 of Oncorhynchus mykiss. NCBI lineage: Eukaryota > Metazoa > Chordata > Actinopteri > Salmoniformes > Salmonidae > Oncorhynchus > Oncorhynchus mykiss. Next base: position 58,987,067 of record NC_048582.1, on the reverse strand, counting down.
TTGTTTAAATTTGTGCTGAAAGCTAATAAATCCCAATCTCAGGTTAGTGTGAGCGACTGACCGTGTGCATGTAGTACCTGTCATTGTGACTGAGATCAGCTCTCCCCTTCAGCCATTTGCCCCTTTGTACATATTGGCCAATCGTGTAAGCAGTTTGAATTGTCTCATAATGTGACGTGTAAATATGTGGTTTAGCCCTCTTACTTAAGTCTTTGTGCTGCTCATTTTCAGAGATGATCCCTGCCTTTTCTTTTTTTTCTTCCTCCATTCTCTCCTTCGTCTTCCATCCTAACTTCCTCTCCTCACCTTCCCTCTACACATGTTATAATATTCATACTTCCATCCTCTTGCCTGTTATAGAATCCCTACATAACCTGTAGAAACCCTTGCTTCCATCATCCAACCATATTGGATCAGTGATTCGTTCAAGGGAAAGGAGGAAGGAAGGTCCTCAAAGGGCTTGTCTTCCCTGGTCTGTGTGAGAGTGTGACTGGCTGGGCTGTGGTTATGGTGTAGGTAAACTAACATAGCACAAGTGAAAGAAATGCCTGAAACTGAACAAAAATATCAACGCAACATGCTACAATTTCTAACATTTTACTGAGTTACAGTTCATAAATGGAAATCAGTCATATGACATAAATGAATTAGTCCCTAATCTATAGATTTCACATGACTGGGAATCAGTGGAGGCTACTGAAGGGATGTCGGCTCATAATAATGTCTGTAATGGAGTCAATGGAGTGGTATCAACCACATGGAAACCACATCTTTGATGCCATTCCATTTACTCCATTCCAGCCATTATTATGAGATGTCCTCCCAACAGCAGCCTCCACTGCTGGGAATACAGATATGCATCTGTTGGTCACAGATACCGTAAAAAAAAAAGGTAGGGGGTGAATCAGAAAACCAGTCAGTGTCTGGTGTGACCACCATTTTCCTTTTGCAGTTCGACACATCTCCTTCGCCGGTGGATGTACTCAGTACGTCCACCGGCTGACCACATGTATGGCGTTGTGTGGGCGAGGGGTTTGCTGATCTCAACATTGTCAACAGCGTGCCCCATGATGGCGGTGGGGTTATGGTATGGGCAGGCATAAGCTACGGACAATGAACACAATTGCATTTTTTATTGATGGCAATTTGAATGCACAGTGATGCCATGACGAGATCCTGAAGCCCATTCATCCGCCGCCATCATGTTTCAGCATGATAATGCATGGCCCCAAAACGACATTGGAGGCAGCTTTTGGTAGAGAAATTAACATTCAGTTCTCTGGCAACAGCTCTGGTGGACATTCCTGCAGTCAGCATGCCAATTGCACGCTACCTCAACTTGAGACATCTGTTGCATTCTGTTGTGTGCCAAAACGGCACATTTTAGAGTGGCCTTTTATTGTCCCCAGCACAAGGTGCACCTGTGTAATGATCATGCTGTTTAATCAGCTTCTTGATATGCCACACCTGTCAGGTGGATAGATTATCTTGGCAGAAGATAAATACTCACTAACAGGGATGTAAACAGATTTGTGCAAGAAATTTGAGAGAAATAAGATTTTTTTTGTGCATATTAAACATTTCATGGGACCAACACTTTACATGTCGCATTTATAGGCAGAGTTAAGATGGAGTGTCGTCTTGCTAACGTCCAAAAGCGGAAGTCGTGTCACAGGCTCTCTTTCTATTTCTCCTGAAAACTGGAGCATCCGCTTGTTGGGGACTCGACAGAGGCTAAGGTAAAGGTGGTGCTAGTTTGGTCAAGATGATTCTAGGTTTTAAATGCTCATTAACAGTTCTGGCTCCTTCAGAGTGACTGCATGGTGTTTTTTTTACTCCTGGCTGCTGCAGACCCCATGGCAGAGCTCCCACTACACTTAGAAACCACAGACATGCGCGCGATCACGCACACACACAGACACACACATGCCCTGAACTTTAGTCACTGTTACTAGCCGGCTACCACCTGGTACTCAATTCTGCATCATAGAGACTGCTGAACTATGTCCGTAGTCATTGAACACTTGTCACTTTAATCAGGTTTACAAACTGTTTTACCCACTTCATATGTATATATTGTATTCTAGGCATGGCTCATCCTATATAACTACTGCTGTACACACCTTTTCTATGCATATGCTGTCCATAATGTCTATACATACCGTAATTTTCTTATATACACTACATGACCAAAAGTATATGGACACCTGGTTGTCGAACATCTCATTCCAAAATCATGGGCATTAATATGGAGTTGGTCTCCGCTTTGCTGGTATAACAGCCTCCACTCTTCTGGTAATGCTTCCAGTAGATGTTGGAAAATTCATGTGAGGACTTGCTTCCGTTCAGCCACGAGCATTAGTGAGGTCGGTCCCTGATTTTATGCGATTAGTCCTGCCTCGCAGTCGGCATTCCAATTAATCCCAAAGGTATTCGATGTGGTTGAGGTCAGGGCTCTGTGCAGGCCAGTCAAGTTCTTCCACACCGATTTCGACAAACCATTTCTGTATTGATCTCGCCTTGTGCATGGGGCATTGTCATGCTGGAACAGGAAAACAAAGTTGGAAGCACAGAATCACCTAGAATGTCATTGTATGCTGTAGCGTTAACATTTCCCTTCACTGGAACTAAGGGGCCTAGCCTGAACAATGACAAACAACCCCAGACCATTATTCCTACTCCACCAAACTTTACAGTTGGCACTATGCATTCAGGCAGGTAGAGTTCTCCTGGCATCCGCCAAACCCAGATGTCCGTCTGATTGCCAGATGATGAAGCGTGATTCATCACTCCAGAAAACGTGTTTCCACTGCTCCAGAGTCCAATGGCGGCAAGCTTTACACCACTCCAGCCGACACTTGGCATTGCGCTTGGTGATCTTAGGCTTGTGTGCAGCTGCTCGGCCATGGAAACTCATTTCACGAAGCTCCCAACAAACAGTTATTGTGCTGATGTTGCTTCTAGAGGCAGTTTGAAACTCGGTGGTGAATGTTACAACCAAGGACAGACGATTTCTATGCACATCAGCACTCGGCAGTCCCATTCTGTGACCTTGTGTGGCCTACCACTTCGCGGCTGAGCCTTTATTGCTCCTTGACGTTTCCACTTCACAATAACAGCACTTATAGTTGACCAGGGCAGCTCTAGCAGGGCAAAAATGTTACGAACTAACTTGTTGGAAAGATGGCATCCTATGACGGTATCACGTTGAAAGTCACTGAGCTCTTCAGTAAGGCCATTCTACTGCCAATGTTTGTCTATGGAGACTGCATGGCGGTGTGCTCAAGTGTCAGCAGCTGGTGTGGCTGAAATAGCCGAATCCACTAATTTGAAGGGTTTTGCATATATAGTGTATTTATATTCCGGACTCTATATTTATATATGTCTATGTTTCTGAATTCCTTTCTTTTTATTTGGGGATTTGCATGTCTTGTATTGTTAAGTATTACTGCACTGTTGGAGCTGGGAGCATAAGCATTTTGCTACACCCGGGATAGCGTCTGCAAAATATGTGTACGCGACCAATAAAATGTTATTTGATACACATACATGTGCTCATTGAATATTGGTTATTATGAATATGAATATAGGTGAATATTCCCCCACCTAAATCTGACACCTCCCAGACATGAAGAAGACCAACACATGAAGGGAGACATTTGGCTACACAGTGTAACTGTCTAGTGATTTATTGATGGGTTACTAATGGTTACCTAGTCCTCACGCCCCTTTTAAGGCTTTATGTATTGGTAACTCTTTAAACTTAAAACAACTTAGTCTTTATGAAGCCTTCAAAACCCTTCATAAGGACTTCATAGATGCACAAATCATTTATAAGCAAATGTGATGCTATATAGAGCATGGTTTCCAGAACTCATGAATCCATGAGCGTATATAATTTGGGTCCCGTATGAGTGGTCTTTGAGTAAGTGCCACAATGCCCAGATATTATCCAGACACTCTAAAGCCTCCATAAATCTAGACTTAGAAAAGCTGCTACTTGTGTTTATATAAGACCACTTAAATTAACAACACATTACACATGATGTACAATTTGTCATGAATCAGTTTCAGATTCAGATGAACTTTATTATCCCACCAGGAGGAAATTCATTTGGTCATGTGCTTAAAAAGACGGTACATAAAACATGAAAACACAGAAACTACACAATATAATTCATTCAAAGTGCTATAGCTACACATGTAAAGTGAAAGTGCAATATGCTGTATACTGGAGGGACCAACAGACTATCTATTATACAGCCTAATGGCTGTTGGAGTAAAAGAGTCCCCATATCTATCTGTTTTAATTTTCTATTGAAGAAGTCTTTTTCCGTTTGTCCAGCTGCTGCTGCTGTGACTGAATTTTGAGTGAAGGTGATGAATACTGTCCTGTAAAATACTTTCAAGTTTTAGGAGGATGAGTTTTGTGTACAGGTTGGTGGCTGATTCTTGATCTATACCAATTATCCTTCCCCCCGTCTTGATCAAGCGCTGAAGCTTGACTTCGGTACTTCAGCTGTAAATGTGTTTTATTGCTTTATAAGCCTCCATATTATATTAGATGTCAATGTACCAAGATGGGTCACGTAGTCTTCAGACAAGCCATGGCCCTTGAGTCCAAGTTACTGTGCATCAATACCATATAAATAGCCCCTTCTACTTTAATTTCAACTTTATTTGAAGCTTCTATGACATCATGTTTTAGTATTAGTAACATTGTTGTCATCAGCACATTGCCGTGGCCTTCAAATAACTATAAACAGGTATTTTCCACCCGGTGTAAATGAGCGTAAATGCAGAAATGTCATCATGGTAAAAGCAGCAGGATCACCTATATACAAATTAGAAGTAGCTCTATTATGTTATTCAATGTATGGCTTTTCTCAGCTTTTTATGAGTCATAGTATAATGCAGCCACAGCTCAATTTAAATCTCCACCCGGCTTTACGTCCTTAACCTCTCTTCGTTTACAATGAATCAGTTGCTGCTTGCTGTTCCATACTTCACTGGAGACGTTTGAGCAATGGAAAAATTAATTATTATTAAAGGGCTCAGTCCGTGTTGGTCAATAATCCTAACAGAGATCCATAAAAACAGAATTCCTCACACATATGATTTACGACACTTCGCCCCTAAAGCCTTAGAGCCTTTCCCCTTAAATTGAATTAACAAGAGCTGGTAGCTTGAAAACTCTCTGCTCAGCAGAAATGGCAGGCTTGTGGCCTTACACTCCATCTATTGGTTTTGAGCGACAAAAAGAGTGTTGCTGTTGGTGCCATACCCAGAGACATGGAGAAGAAAGGCTGGACCAAACCATAACATGGGCCTGCCCACTAATGACGGGCTGCTAAACCAGTTCTTGATAGCTGCTGTATTCATGAAGCCGAATCAGCAGGGGACTTAGAAAATAGTCTGCTACCAACTAAGGGCCTCGTGCCTCTTGTGCTTCCCTTGGTTAACACGACGATTATGGGTTTTTTCTGTTTCTTGTTTTTGGAAGTTGCATTAAGATATGTCACTCTCAGAGTCTGATGTTTTTCCTGATGGTCTGACCATCAGACCAGGAAAGAATCTTGGCTGCTGTTATAGCCTTTAACTGGAGTTGTTGATGGTCAGATCAAGTGGCCAGGAAATACTCAGACCCCTATTCGTTCTCATTGGTCAGATTACAGGTGAAACCCTTTATTTCTCCACTCTATTGTCTACCATGGGTTAATTGGTGTGCAGTAAATAAACTTTAAATGTCTCTTGCATTAAATCCAGATGAAACTGATACTGGTGCATTAACACAGAGCTTTCTCTCACAGCACTTTGCACTCTATTAGTCCACTCAGCCGCTCCAGGCCTGGAAACAACTGTTCAACATTCTTTTGGCTGGCTACTGTCTCTTTCTTTACACACATTTTCAGACCAGACTAGACCGCTACCCAAACGACTCCTCCCCAAGTAGCACTCACCGCTTTGGGGTGAAATGTCCCCTTAGGTACAGAATTAAGATCAGCTTCCCCTCCCCAATCCTAACCTTAACCATTAGTGAGGGAAATGCTAAACTGACCCAACATCAGTGTTTAAGGGCAACTTCAGCCTTCTCCACACCACAGGAGGCTGGCTCATAATAATGTCCGGAACGGAGCAAATGGAATGGCATTAAACACCTTGAAACTATGTGTTTGATGTATTTGATACCATTCCACTTATTCCACCCAAGTTATTACCACAAACCCGTTCTCCCCAATTAAGGTGCCACCAACCTCCTGTGCTCTACACTTACCTGGTTGGAGCTCAGACATAACTATGCCATCCAGAGAGAAAAATAAGTAAGGAGAGGGACTGAGGAGAAGGACAGGAACCTCAAAGGAGCAGCCGGAACCTCAGATATCATCATCAGTAGTCTGACCAGAAGCACTGACAGGAGGACTCTAGTGCAGTGACCTTCAACCCCTGGTCCTTGGACTCCCACTGGTTGCTGATTAGTCCCTCAGGAGGCTAGCTGACACCAGTTGACCCAGTTATGAAGTGCTTGTTTTCAAAGCAGGAAATACCCTAAAATAAGTACAGTGGAATATGTAGCTACTGTAGTTCTGTTCTATAACTATTAATGCTGTTCTTGCCTGGCAGCAGCTTCCAAGGAATGATTATGGTCCGCCTCCAAAACTAAGCACGACCGAACTCCTGTATTTCATCAATGGATTTGATTGATGGTCAACTCTCAGACAACGGTTCAGTTTGAAGGTTTATGAAACATCTGAATCTGATAGGATCCGGCTGAACCCTTGCCCTCCTATGGGTCTTTTGTTGATTAATTAATACCACAAGTGTGGTAGGCCACGCTTTAGTAGATTTATTCAGCACAGAAGCCTAATAAACATATTACTGAGAAGCCAGGGTTGAAAAATGGCAAAGAGACATCAGGTTTGTTTTGGCCTAGATGGCGCTTGTACCATTCACCAGAGAGTTGTAGACTACTGGTCTACCGGCTGCCTTTTATTGAAGCTGTGTCTCACTGTACGAGGGGGGAAAAATGGCTTTGTATAATAACCAACAAACCCTATGGCGGAAAAAAAACAGTTGGCAGCCATTTTGTGCAGAACATAAAAAAAGAGAGAGAGAGTAGAGAGAAAGAGAGAGGGAGACATTTCTGACCACAACTCATAAACCACACTTTATTTAGATTGGCTCGTACCCATTATTTGTTCACAGGGAAAGCTTTCTGTCTCAGGGAAATATGTTCCAGCATTTTCAGCTAGCTCTGTGGGGGAGGGGTAGTATGGGGGTGGAGGAGGGGAAGAGAAGGGGTTGGTTGGATGAACTCTTGCCAGGTGTCGTTGCCATGGCATTCCATTAGGCGACTGCATAGCGCCTCATCAGTAGCTGACTGCCAGATGGAGGGTTCTGAGGAGGGACTAGAACGTTCATCCTCGTCTTCTAGAAGCAATGCTGCATGAACTGTGATGGCTGATTGACGGCGAGGAGACAGCAGCCACTGGAGGGTTGGCTTCTCACTGATGTTAGGTGTGTCACTGTCGATTCTCCATATGCTGAAGATGATGTGCTGCTGAATGATGCTTGTGTTTGATTGGGTTTGATCATCTGAATTAGATTAATGGTGTGATGGATTGTGGGTAAGATGTTCTAGATGTATGGAGCCAAGGTCATCAATGTGCCAGACTGTATGGATTTCATTTTTTATGGTGAATGTCAGATCATTTGTTTTGTGTCACATCGGTGATGCTTTATTACATGTTTGGCAGAATTTGGTGTATATTTGGCATAGTCCTATGCCTCAAATTCAAAATGTTAGTTTCATTTTGTTTTAATCATTCCATCATCATTCATGATATGATAATACATTATCCAGATTCAGATTATCTAACCCTTAGTCAACAATAGGGTCTCCGTAGTCTTGAAGTATTTGAGTATATTATGATAATTTCATATCATGTGACATTGTTACAAATGTGATTATCGTTGATATGCAAAGCGTTTCTATCCACCTATTCATACTAGCTACCTCAGGTAGACATAGCAGTAACTGTACATATTACAAAAACGGAATAAGCCTCTTATGGCTAGTCTTAGCAACTGTTGCTATGTGTAACATTGTTGACCTCTACCTCTCCCTTGCTCTTTAAATAGGGATGACAAGCCCATCACATAACTCTGCTGAAAGCTCTCCGTCACCAGGCCTCTGGAGCCAAGCGATGGCCCCTCTGACCCTCTTCTCCATGTTTCCTCATGACTTTTTAATGTATCCATGCTTACATTAGCTGCCTTCCACACTATTCGCATTGCCTAGCTGTCTAGCTCGTAATGGGAGGAAGCACCTCACGGTTCTTCCATTTCGTAGGGCCTAAAAGCAGCACACAATTTGCCTCTCATTTTTATTAACCAAAACTACTCGCTTCTGGTCGTTGTTGCCAAGCTCTCTCCAGGCAGACAGCCATCCTCTGAATTTCATGTTTGGTGATGACAGAATGAGCCCCTACATCAGTAGGAGAGCAGGATGCCTCAGAGGCCCTGGGAGATGCTGCTGTCATTAGGCCCTATGGGATGTTTGCAATCATGGGATGGAGCTGAATAGCTTGGCTGGATGTGAGACAGGTGTGTGTGTGTGTGTGTGCGTGTGTGTGTGTGTGTGTGTGTGTGTGTGTGTGTGTGTGTGTGTGTGTGTGTGTGTGTGTGTGTGTGTGTGTGTGTGTGTGTGTGTGTGTGTGTGTGCTGTCTCTTCAGCGGTGGTGTTTTCAGCTCTCTGAATTGCATTCTCTGTCATAGCGACGTTGTGTTTACCACAGTGGGATGCAAACACGGAGTCACAGAGGAGAGTCGTAGAAATGTGAGACACAGAAAAATGAACAAAATACATTAAGACTCTTTGTATTCACCCCAGCACACAACCGAGATAAAGAAAATACTAATTTCAATATAAATGGGATGGGAGCAGTGTCTGTTTTTGAACATCACTTTTGCTCTCCGCGGAAATCTCAACCAGCTTAGTTTCGCTTGGAACTCAGGATTTCAATGTTAATTTTCTCCTCGTTGCTAAGGAGACACTCTCTGAGAGGGCCCTGATTTCCTCCCCCCGGACACCGAAGCTTTCAGTCAAAGGACTCTTTCTGTGGACAGTATTCTTAGTGCTGCTGACATCTCTCTCTCTCCATGTTGCGCAATCAGATACAGAGGAACATCTCCAAATCAGGGGTTCTCTCTGCAGGCATTGAGACCTGACAAAGAATGCCGCTATTGATTCTTAATGGTGGAAAACGTCCCCCCTGCAATCCTATTCAGAGTAGTTACTTTACAGAGTGCCTTCTCGCCGTGATTGCCAGTGTGACGATGGTAGCCGATAGTTATCATTGGGCTCCCCTTACGTAGCCTATACTCACACATAAGCAATGGCTCTGTCTCTTTAAGTTATCAGTATCAAAATGCTGGCAGCGAGAGACACATCAGCGGGGAAATGGCAAACTTCGAGACAAGTTGCCAGGGGAGCTATTGTAAACACTAAACATTTTAGGCTGTCAAATCTTCAAAGGTGGAAATCAGTGACACAAATAGCTGTTATGTACTGCCTTCAAATGAGCCCTCTCAGCCTCCGTACTTCACCTCTCTGACTGACATGCGCTGTCACTGAACATGCTGTAAAGGTCGGCGCATGGGGGACTGGAAATGATACATGGCATAGCACGTATATATTCACTGTCATGAATCTCCAGAGTAGGCTAGTTCTCCCTTTGTAGTGGTGGGAGAAACGATGTATACAGTCTACACTGCATGTAGAAAACATTAAGATCACCTTCCTAATACTGAGTTGCACCCCCTTTTGCCCTCAGAATAGCCTGAATTCGTCGGGGCAGGTACAGGGTGTCGAAAGCAGGGATACTGGCCCATGTTGACTCCAATGCTTCCCACAGTTGTGTCAAGTTGGCTGAATGTCCATTGGGTGGTGGACCATTATTGATAGACATGGGGAAACTGTTGAGCATGAAAAACCCAGCAGCATTGCAGTTCTTGACACACTCAAACCAGTGCTTTTGGCACCTACTACCATACCTCATTCAAAGGCACTTAAATATTTTGTATTTTCCATTAACCTTCTGCATGGCACACATACGCAATCTATGTCTCAGTTGTCAAAAAGGATTAAAAATCCTTATTTAACCAGTCTCTTCCTCTTCATCTACACTGATTTGAAGTGGATTTAACAAGATACATCAATAAGGGATCATAGCTTTCACCTGGATTCACCTGGTCAGTCTGTCTTTGTGTCTTTGTGTGTCCCTGATATTGGTATATCTTCATTATTGTGGATCTACCATTGGTATGTATAGTGTCTTTGGAGCTGTCCTCTGCTCCATTGGGGTGTCATCAGAGTCTTCAGTTCCATTGGAGTGCCAGTGGTTCCAATGCACCACTGTTGTCTTTGTTTACATATAGAACCACAGAACACTACACCACAACATTCCTTAGTAAAGGCAACTCAGTATCACATTATTTTCACAACTCTTTATTTAGATTTGATACAATCAGATTGAAATACTGACTTTACATTCAATGTATTTCAGGAGCTGTGATATTATTCCTAGAAAGCACCTTGTTTTAGTCCTCCTATAGGTGGTAGAATAGATGCAATGTTGCATTCAAATGTGTACTGAAATAAAGATTTTTTACAATTTAAAATTGAAATTTTTACAAAGAACAAAATTCACATAACCCAGCCCAATCTTTGGAACCAGAACAACCCAAGACAAGACCTCACGTCATCCTATCTGAGTCCATATGCAAGTGACAGAGAATCGAGCAGAGTGCGGCTAAGCGGCCAAATCCTTTTAGTAGGCCAGTGACACATGAATGAGGGGAGAGAGAAAGGACGGAGAGGCAAATACTGAAAGAGTGAGGGAGAGGGAGAAAAAAAGTAGACAACCAATTTGGGAGTAATGCAACTAAAAACAGACAAGTGTAATTTCATCCATCTGGGCTGATGTGTAAAAGCGCTGCGCCGAACATTCCCCATGATTCCCACTGATTGATCTCCTCCCTGGACTGAAACACCTATTATTAGCCACGAGCCTAATAGCACCAGGATGTCCCGCTGCTCTCCCAGGGGCCAATTCTCCGGTCGGTCATCTCTTCCTTCACTCTCCGCAGCTGTGGAAACCAACAAGGGAGAGTGGGTGGGTGGAGGGGGCACGGTTATAGGGTGAGGATAGAGGGGCCAGAGGGTTGGGTGAGGGGAGGGCAAGGGCAAGGGGGAGGAGGGGGTGGTTTGAAGAAGATGGAGATTCGGAGGAGAGAAGAAGGGGATATGGTGATGAAGAGAATAAAGGGTTGGGAGTGGAGGGTGACAGACAGTGAAGAGAATAAAGGGTTGGGAGTGGAGGGTGACAGACAGTGAAGATAATAAAGGGTTGGGAGTGGAGGGTGACAGACAGTGAAGGGAATAAAGGGTTGGGAGTGGAGGGTGACAGACAGTGAAGAGAATAAAGGGTTGGGAGTGGAGGGTGACAGACAGTGAAGAGAATAAAGGGTTGGGAGTGGAGGGAGACAGTGAAGAGAATAAAGCGTTGGGAGTGGAGGGTGACCGACAGTGAAGAGAATAAAGGGTTGGGAGTGAAGGGTGACAGACAGTGAAGGGAATAAAGGGTTGGGAGTGGAGGGTGACAGACAGTGAAGAGAATAAAGGGTTGGGAGTGGAGGGTGACAGACAGTGAAGAGAATAAAGGGTTGGGAGTGGAGGGTGACAGACAGTGAAGAGAATAAAAGGTTGGGAGTGGAGGGTGACAGACAGTGAAGAGAATAAAAGGTTGGGAGTGGAGGGTGACAGACAGTGAAGAGAATAAAGGGTTGGGAGTGGAGGGTGACAGACAGTGAAGAGAATAAAGGGTTGGGAGTGGAGGGTGACAGACAGTGAAGAGAATAAAAGGTTGGGAGTGGAGGGTGACAGACAGTGAAGAGAATAAAGGGTTGGGAGTGGAGGGTGACAGTGAAGAGAATAAAGGGTTGGGAGTGGAGGGTGACCGACAGTGAAGAGAATAAAGGGTTGGGAGTGGAGGGTGACAGACAGTGAAGAGAATAAAAGGTTGGGAGTGGAGGGTGACAGACAGTGAAGAGAATAAAGTGTTGGGAGTGGAGGGTGACAGACAGTGAAGAGAATAAAGGGTTGGGAGTGGAGGGTGACAGACAGTGAAGAGAATAAAGGGTTGGGAGTGGAGGGTGACAGACAGTGAAGAGAATAAAGGGTTGGGAGTGGAGGGTGACCGACAGTGAAGAGAATAAAAGGTTGGGATGGAGGGTGACAGACAGTGAAGAGAATAAAAGGTTGGGAGTGGAGGGTGACAGACATTGAAGAGAATAAAGGGTTGGGAGTGGAGGGAGATCGACAGTGAAGAGAATAAAAGGTTGGGATGGAGGGTGACAGACAGTGAAGAGAATAAAAGGTTGGGAGTGGAGGGTGACAGACAGTGAAGAGAATAAAGGGTTGGGAGTGGAGGGAGATCGACAGTGAAGAGAATAAAAGGTTGGGATGGAGGGTGACAGACAGTGAAGAGAATAAAAGGTTGGGATGGAGGGTGACAGACAGTGAAGAGAATAAAAGGTTGGGAGTAGAGGGTGACAGACAGTGGTGGGTAGAAATAGCTAATAACACTCAAGAGTTAAAACGGAGTGGAGAGTGGAGAGATGGTGAAATCAAAACGAGGACAGGGAAATTGAATAAAAATTGTTAATCATAACATTTTATTGAAGTATTTGCCATTTATCTTCTTATGTCATGATATTGAGACAATCATTGTGTTTCCCTTAACGATTTCACCCCTTGTTGTTCTTGTTCAAATTCAAGTGTAGTTTATTTTGTAAAATGGTCAATTAATTTAAGAAAATGTGAAAAAAACTCTGGCTTCTAAAGATTTCGTGATTGAATCTGCAATTGGATGTGATTGCCATGGTGATGACAATACTCACGTGACAGGAAAAACATCCAGCCTTCATAAATCAAGATAGAGTCTGGTTTGCAGGTTAATCCAATGCTACTGTACATCTATCAAGAAACCAAACTAGAAGAACTGAACATGAGGAAGGTGAATGAGACATTTTTGGTTGTATTAGATAGCATCGTTGACTTTTGGGTAATTGTATACTCATAATTTAAGATAAGGTAAGTCATTAGTTAAGCCCTCATTCAGTCTCTTTGAGTTTGATTGAATAAGGCCTTTGGTGAGGTTTGTTGCATTTCCAAGGGCCACTGATGGCTACAGGCTATAGTTTGGATCAAAAATGGCAGTTGGAACAAATGAAAATAAGATCTTATGGACTTTCTAGGAAATGATATGACTAGCAATGCCAATGCTCTAGTCTAGAGTGACCATTAAACTAATGCTCTTATTGTTCTGTGATCCAGAGCTCAGAAAGTCAACATGTATTATCCTCAGATTAGTGTTTAATCCAGTTAACACATCTCTACTAAGAGGAATAATGACAATATGAATGTTTTGTCCTCTCCATACACTTAGTTGGGGCTGATCTCTCTATCTCTTTATGGAAAATGTATAGCCTGTTTTGCATTTTACTGAAACATTGGGATAAGGATGTTATGGACAAAGGAGACAACTCCTTGAATGTGCATGAAAACAACAAATACCTTTTTCAGAGTGAGAATGATCTAGTTGACTTATAACTATTGATTCAGGTTTCAAAACATTGGCCATGAGAAAAACCCTTGTTCAAAATTCAGTTTCAGGTAGGTGTTTATGGGGGCATAGTAGACAATAGTTAGGATATATCATCTGACAACTCCTGCAGTGTCGTTTTCATGAGAACCTTGGCAGCCCAGTGAATGAGTTGGGTTGTCAGTCACAGGGTATTTGACCAGGTGTGATTTTTTTTCTTCTGCCTCAGCTCACTCGGTGCTCTTAAATGACATGCTCCTTTTGTTATAGCCATTAATGCATTGTGTGTGCCACTTCCTCCATCGTTCCCACTTTAGTCAAATGTAGGTCAATTTGCTCCTACGTTTATTATTAATTTTATTTTTGCAGATTATGTGCAATGTGCAGTTGGTTCTGATCTGTCCAACTGCAATGTCCAGTTGGTTCTGCTGTATCAGGGAATTTAATTTCTCTCAATTTTGTATAACTATTTTAGATTTTGGAGGTAATAATGTAGGGCTTCCCCAACCCTAGGAAATGAAAACTGTAAATTGTTTTGTTTTCATGCCTTATATTCGTCATTTTGTTTTTTAGAAATGCATTGCATATTTTTTTCTGAAAATAATAAAGAAATGCGATTCTCGTAGTATTTTCATAAGGGTCTGTGTATAGTGTTAATGTTCTAGACTGTATGTCACATATATGATTAGGTCTGAAGTTTTTTTACACCACATCTGTTCACTTATCCCTTCCAGAGGGTAGGATCTACAGGCTAACTAACCTGTATTCCGTTCGTGTGTAGATAGATGTCTTTAGGTCTTTCAGCAGGACACATGCATGCACAAGCAACTTGGTCATATCAGAATTTCGCCAAATGTTGGTTATAATGGAAGATTTAAAAACATTTAGGATATTTTTTAGAACTTTCTGGTGAGAATTTTCATTTTTTTGTCTTCTTTTACCTGCTCAGGAACTGTCAAATAAAACGGTATGTGATGGGAAACAGCAATGTGCACTGTCCCACTCCCTATCAACTAAAGAAAAATGTAAAAACGACATAAAAAAAACGATTTGTGTTAGTTTTCCATATCCCTCATCCCAACTTTTGTCACTCATTCGTTTGTATTTAATTTTTTGTAAATACAAAACAATCTATTTTCTGAGATAAGGTCAGCAGACTTTGCTCTGCACGAACGTGTGCACTGATCTATCTATCTCGTGAATTACCAGCTCATGACCCCAATTTAGCCTCCCATGATTTGTCAGAGAAGTATTGTCTCTTGCATCGTAACTACTGATACATTCCAGTGATTGTAATTTACATCGCAGTATGGGGTAGAATAGGCAGAGCATTATGGACAACTTTATAGGAATACCCTGTTGGGAGTTATAGCCACCTGCTTATTCAGACTCAATGCACAATAGCCTAATTGCTCTTCAGTGGAAGGCCCCGCCACGGGATCTCCAAAATGAATATGTAGATGTTTTTGTTTTATAGTAGAAGATCAAAGGCGCATTATCATAGTCTTCGCGGATTAAAGGGTTCTTCTAATCAGTTGCAGCACCATATTAGCCAACACTCAACCCAGGAAAACGTTTACGCGGGGAGCCTACATGGGAAATAGGCCTGTTATTGCCACATGGTTTCTGTTTTATATCACCCACCTGTGTGTGTGTCAAATAACGGCTAATGTAATCATTTGTAATAAAACAACGTAATAATGATGATGATACTATTTATGTAGGTCTATAAAATAATAATATTAACCACAATAATAATAGACTACAAATAATTTATTCAAAAGGAATCTTATGTGAATATATATGTGAAATTGTAACATATTGTTTTGTGATGTAGACTGCAACAGCGGAGAAAATATACATTTAGCAGTTACTTTTTGGGCACCATTGACAGTTCTAAGATATACGCACACATGGGAATTTGTTTATCCTAAATATGTCATGCCTAACAACAGTGGCCTCTGTGTACAAGATGACATGCAAACCCATCATTCGACTCCATTACATTTCTCATCTGACAAATTGTGCCAATGCAGACCAAAGCTAGAAGCTGCAATTCTGAGGTGTTGCTTCTCATTCGTTCAGCTGAATTCTTAATTCTTATATGATTTATCTATTGTAAAAAGTTGTTGTCCATGCCTATACGTGTTTGTGTCCATTTTTTACTTTTTGTTTTTTGTTTTAGTTTTTCAGTTGCACATAATAGGCTGTGAATACATACTATCTTCAAGAATGGCAAAAAATGACTATTTACAGTATGGATATCGAGGATGAAAGACATCCCATACGACATCGTAAATACAACAAAAACGACGGCTATGATTAACACACGAAGCCTACCTCTCCAATTATATTTCAGGAGGTTTGGAAATTAATTATTGCCTTTGAAGTACATTAGAAGGCTGTGTGATTTGCAAGTGTTGAACCGAAGGCCTCACTCGATGTGGCTGCAAACGAAAAAATTACTAAATGAAAAAAGGGATCACGGGAAGAAAAAGGGTATCTTTGTTTGCCCCCCTTTGTTTACCAGGACGATTTTTTTTCTCCATTTTACTAATTCATTTCAATGCCTTTCAAACTGGAAAATGGAAATTGCTCTTGCCCTCTATTTCGGCAGCAGCGTCCTGGCAACAGAGCAATTTTCTATCATCAGGGATAAACGGCATCGAACAGTATATTCTGATAAAAAAGCCCATGATTGCTGGCCTTCCTGTCTGTCATCTCTCTGCGAAATCCTCTCCTTCAAACCCGAGCTGTGTGCTGTCAGATCTAATAATGTTGCGTATTAAGTCGAGAGAGAGAACAAGCACTAAAGGGTAAGGAAGCCACGGCGTTCTTATTTGTCCCAGTCGAAGATAAAAGGTGTTCGGCATTGCCAGCAGCTTCATTTCGATTAATTGCGGCGTAGACATCTTGTTGGAAATAAATCGTCCAATTTGTAAATTAGTGATAGGCCTGACTCATTAGACTTTCTGTAAAAACACTGTGCACTTGTATATACGTCTCTGAGATAACATTAGGCCATATTGTTTGAGATTAATTTTGTATTCGCATAACCAATAAGAAAGGCCATGACATAAAATGACATGTTATCATCAGTATGTTTTCAATATTAGCAAGACATTCAATTGAAATCCACCTATAAACCATTAGAGAAAGTCAACCTCATCATAAATTAATTTGATAAAAAATGCGATTTTTTTTAGGTTTGTTTTTGCAGGTACAATAGCTCTAGTATCTTTGTCAGTGAACATTAATCCCCACAATAAAACAATGCATTCTGAGTGTTTCGCTTATTCACAATTAGGAGAAAATGATCAGAAAATCGATTTATTGGTGCTTTCAGTTGTTCGTTCGTTCATTTCCAATGCTCAGTCTATATTTCAGCTTCAAACTGTCTTAGTCAACGTAGTAATCATTTTAAAAAAGTAAACATCGAGTGTTTCCACAAAATGCGAGAAAAAGAAAACAGGCGAGATTAATTAAAATGTTGTGTATGAGTCACCTTTTTAGTGCAGTAGTTTCGACTGTTTTGAATGAAATCCATTTGACTATGGAGGCTAATGGTGCAGTTCCTTGTTTATTTGTCATAATTGAGGCCAAAACGAGTTACTTTTTTTCGACATCACTCATCGCCAGTCGGTCTAGTTGTAGCCTATAGGCCTTCACCTATCTTGCTGTGGTATGCTCTTAGAAATGGTCATGTATGGGTTGAGTTGCACTTGCTGCATTATGCCTATATGATTCTGACATTGCTCGTCCAAATATTTATATATTCTTAATTCCATTCCTTCACTTAGATGTGTGTGTATTGGGTATATGTTGTCGGAGTTAGAAACACAAGCATTTCGCTACACTCGCATTAACATCTGCTAAACACGTGGATGTGACCAATACATTTTGATTGATTTTGATTTGATTCTGATGACTGAGAAATAACCATTGACTTCCGTTGAAATGAGGTCAGATCAGTGTAGTCTATTCATTTCAACATGCAAATAACCAGCAATCACTGTTGTTTTGTTAATATGACCGTGATATTACGTGTGGACCACAGGTGGCTGGAGACACCTTAATTGGGGAGGACGGGCTCAACGTAATGGCTGGAACGGAATAAATTGAATGGTATCAAACACTAGTTTTCCATGTGTTTGATACCATTCAATTCCATTCCATACCATACATTATTATGAGCAGTCCTCCCCTCACCAGCCTCCTGTGGTGTGGATGCCTAGATGATTTACATTCCACACTTTTACGCACATTCGTTTTGCTTAAAAGCTCGTAAAAGTGTTAGAAGGGGTAGCGCTGCTATGAGCAAACAAGGAACGCGGTCTGGTGATGTATGGGGAACGGTAAACTCAGATGCTACCCGTCTGATTTGTATTGCACTGTTACAGTTAGACAGCTGCGTGTGGCATCCATCTACGTTCGCTTTCCCCACGCCACTTCCCACACACTGCAGCTATGGAAAAGCATCGACGTCTTTAAGTCTGTTGGGTTTGAGTTCTGGAGAAGAGAGACACTTTTAACTGCTTCTGCTAGACTGGCAAGTCCCCACGCCCCAAATGCTCCTGAAAGCAGAGCTCTCTACAAGCAGAGCTCAATGAGGTGGCTTGCCAATAGCTGTTAGAGCGAGCTACCGCAAAGTCCCAGCACTTGGCAGAAATATGAATGTTTTTAGTGCGGGCTACATGTTAACGTTCAAATATGATTAACATGTGTATCCATTTTAAACACCGAGACGCAAAACGCCACAAATACACGTGACACAAAGACCGACACAGTCACACAGATATACACACACACACGCGCGCGCGCAGGTACATGTACATACACATAGTTCCTTTTAGAAGAGACTTATAAGACAATATGCCTTTACTAATCATTATTGACAGTAACCACCGTTGTTGTTGTTGTTATTATTATTATTATTATTATTATGTTATATCCATATTGTGTGTTATGTTGCTCCAACATGCAGCCTATTTTTGCGTAGACTAAGTAACTCATAGCTCATGCAGTTCCAGTTTAGGAATCCCATGCCTATTCCCAGTGGTTTGATGTTCGAGTTATTTTAGAGTCGTCTTTCACAGCTTGAATTAAATACCACTTCTGTAAATCATCACAACCATTGATTTGACGGTGGAGGTCAATCGCCTACTCAGGAAAACTAAAATACTTTTTCATAGCTGCCATTTGTTCATTTGAACATTTCCCATTAACTTTTGGTACATTTGCGGCATAATCTCCTCTGAATCAGGCCAAAAAAATTGAACTATAGCCTTTTAGGCCTTGAACAGAGAGCAATATATGTAACCAGGTCTATGTATGTATGTATGTATGTATGTATGTATGTATGTATGTATGTATGTATGTATGTATGTATGTATGCTTTATAAAATTGCACAGCATCAATATAAGCAAATATGTTTCCTCTCAAAATAATACATGATGGTAATAACAATTGTATACATTGATTGCATGTGCAGCCTACTACTAAGAAATATAAATCGCCTCAAGACTCTTTCAAAATGCGAAATGTTATGTTTATGGGGAGGGGGGATAGCCTACGTCCATCATAACACTGTGTCTTCAGACCATTTAAAACAAACAAAAAAACAGTGATCTTCATTATTTTCACCACTTCAATTAATCTCCATTGGTGTACAGCTTCCTTTCGCGCCTGCGGGACACGCTAGGCTACACTTCCACATTACACAGAAACCATGTTCGGAGGTCATTAAACTGTCACGGTAGGTGATTATGCTGCGGTCTCCAAAAGGTAATAAACTATGATGTCTCAACTAATCAAGTACCGAGATAGTAAAGCATGCAAGTAACAGCACAGAAAAGCCCATCAACGTTTGCCTTGTGCCATTCGAAGCCGATTATAAAAAGGTATGGATCTGGTTTCTCTCCTGCGTGTTGAGGTGGAACTCGGGATGAGACATTCTTTGTTAGATCATTCAGGGATGACGACGTCTAGGCTAATATACCTGTTCTAAGTCCCATAAGGTTACTAAGAATTGCATTGATTCCTACCTTATTTAATGTATCGAAACAAATACATAAATCCCTATGTAGCCTTAACAAACAAAAATGTGTAAAATCCATCATGCAGAAGACATGGTATCTTACCTACATTACTGATGTCCATATAGAAGTAACCTTAAAATATTTCGTTTTCATATGAAAGCCTTGGTTTAAAATCCAATATTAAAAGGCATTTTATATATTTCACATCTACCAACTGTCTCTGTGCTTCTCTCTTGGTCCACTGCTGGAAAATGATTATCCGGCTGGGTTGTGCACTTTTTAAATCCCCCAAAGTAAATAACAAGCCTGGCAATAATAGCAAGGTACCAAGTTCTTGTTATAGAAAGGGAGAACATTGAAACTAAACGCTGCATTTAGACAACCATTTTTGATAAGAGGATAATTGAGGCGATACTGGCGTATAATTAGGGGATAATTTATGCTATATTCAGTTTTATTCCACCTTCCCAAAACAAACCCAGTCCATAATCATTACAGGCGAAATGTTCTTAATTTTATAGCTCCAATTTAAATAAAGTGTGGTGGTTAATCAAAGAGGTTTTAGTTATAACTGATTGCGACCATAATTGCTTTTTCATCACCATTTTGAAATAAATTAATCGCACACTATGAAGAAAAAAAACGCGTTGACAATGTTTTTTTAACGACAGGTTTTATGAAAGTAGAATTGGGAGATGTATTATTGCATTTGCATTGATAGTTTATATTGCAACAGAATTTGCCAAACCGCACTGTATAATTTGCATATATTTCCGACTGTAGGCTATCACGCATCTTATTTCAAAAGGGATAAATGATACTGTCAGTTTACCACGACATCCATCCTTCCTATCTGCAATAGAGTGTTTTTGTCATCTTGTTGATTCGTCGCATGCAATTGTTCTTCCAATAACCTAATGATTACGACGGTATAGAAATGGTGTAAGTATATTTCCAGGGTGATGATATGGTGTGTTCAAATGATATTAGTTCCTGAGGCTAAATCAAATTGGTGTGGGATACGTTTTGCGTAATTTGAGGTTGAGGATTAATCCTTAAACAAATGGACTATTCCAAAGGGCTGGCATAATTATTATACCTTGCGTTTGACTATATTCTCCGTATGAATTATGAGGTTCTCCCACCATAGTTGTGGCTGTAGTGGGAGCTGGTAAGGTGGGTTAACTCACACTGAAGAATAGTGAAGCACACAACTGATGACGTTGGGTTGAATGACCAATCGGAAGGCGTTGCCCTTTGGAGACAAACCATTTTACTTGTAGTGTCTGCATCAAGTCTGGAAGCAAGGATTCAATTTTAACAGAATCCACCTTAAATCTCTGCATTAACTTATGCCCAACTTGCGCCATACCAAGTAAGAATACCAGAGGAGAAAAAAAATCGAAGTAACTGAGTAATTCGGGTCTTAATAGGACAATATCTGTTCGCTGAAGAGAGAGACAACAACACAGCGAGAGAATCCATTTGGACTTGAGAGAGGGGGCGAGTGCTCTCAAGGCAGAACATTTGATGATGACCATGACTACGATGGCTAACGGTCTGGAGGCTCAGGACTCGTCCAAGTCGGCTTTCATGGAGTTTGGTCAGCAGTCTCACTCACAACAGAGCTCTCCGTCGATGGCTGCCAGCCACTACCCGCTGCACTGTCTCCATTCCGGGTCGCACCCAGCTCACCATCAGCACGATAACTCTCCGTACTCCGGCAACAATTCTTACAACAGGTCGCTACCGTACTCCTACGTGAGCCACCCCCACCACAGCCCGTACCTGCCGTCCTACCACAATAACACCACTGGCGGTCAGACAAGGTTAGACGGCACAGGTAAGATGCTTTCCCATTCATGACAAGAAATATGCTCAATGTCGTTTTCATCGTGCAGCGATAACAAAGCAAGTTACATATATATTTTTCTAAAATCGGCCAAGTAAAAGATAAAGCACAATAAACGTCCAGCAGACGGTTGAATGGAAAACTAATTTCAAATTGTATCTGAATGACAATTTATATGTTGCCTATTTTTTCTATATTATATTTAGTTCATGTTGTCTCTTTTTGTTATAGATCCTATTCTATGGCCATTCTTTGCACAGGGTATAATGATAATGACAAGCGAGGAATCCTCACGAATTATTCTAGGAATTAAACGGTCTATTCGCTTTGAAAGTTATAATTAACATTTAATTGGCATGTCATTACGAGCAATATCCTAAATATGACAGAAGATTCGATGATGATTACAATAAGGGTGGACTGGATTAAGCGAATGTGAGACGTGAATATGTATTAGTGGTCTGAATTTAATAGAGAAGGCCTATCATTGGTTTTCTCATATATTTTCCTTATTAGATATTTAGACATTTAAATAGATTTGGAACTATTATATTCTATTAAATTAATTATACTAGGGGAATTATAAACTAGGCCTATTTGTTGTGGAATATGTTTGTCCTTAATGGACTAACATTGCCCTTTTTTGTTGCAGAGCAGCAGAAAACCACAGTGATTGAAAACGGAGAAATTCGTTTCAACGGGAAAGGCAAGAAGATTCGCAAACCTCGGACGATTTATTCTAGTTTGCAGCTTCAAGCTTTAAATCACCGTTTTCAGCAAACACAATACCTCGCCCTGCCAGAACGCGCTGAGCTGGCTGCTTCTCTCGGACTAACACAGACACAGGTAGGCCTATTCTCAAAACATGAACTATTATACAAAAGGGTATACATTATTATATTGTTGTTGGCGCTTTATTATCATGTATTATTATTATTTATTAGTGTTATTAGTAGGCCTATTAATATTGTTATTATTGTTATTACTACCCTATACGCTAAAATTGGTCTGGGTATTGTGTTTTTGTTGTTGACCAATTTAGGATTCCTTCATAATATTTACTTTTTTTTTAACCTATCAAATCAAATCAAATCAAATATAAATATTTAGCAGATGTTATTTTGGGTGTAGCGAAATGCTTGTGTTCCTAGCTCCAACAGTGCAGTAATATCTAACAATTCACACAAATCTAAAAATAAAATAATGCAATTAACAAATACATACATTTTAGGACGAGCAATGTCGGAATGGCATTGACTAAAATACAGTAGAATGGAATACAGTATATACATATGAAATAAGTTAAGCAATATGTCAACATTATTAAAGTGACCAGTGATTCCATGCCTATGTATACAGGGCAGCAGCATCTAAGGTGCAGGTTTGAATGTAGGCCTGCGCGAATGTATTGTAGTAATGTTATGTAGGCCTCCTAACTCATATTCAACATATCAGTTGGTCTATAAGCCTATTTATAAAAATGTTAATAGATGAATAAATACATTAATGATATAATCGTTATCTGTCATCTGGTCTTCAATTCCTTCCTGCCATCTTGTGCAGGTAAAGATATGGTTCCAGAATAAAAGGTCAAAGTTCAAGAAGCTGCTGAAGGCAGGTGGCAACCCGCACGAGAGCGACCCTACTATGCCTGGTTCCATCGGCCTGTCTCCCCGCTCTCCAGCAATTCCTCCAATATGGGACGTGTCAGCGTCCAGCAAAGGGGTTAACATGGCGGCCAACGGCTACATGCCCGGGTATTCTCACTGGTACTCCTCCCCACATCAAGAGACAATGCAGAGATAGACTGCGTAAAGGGCGGGAAGGCCCGAGGTCTGACTCAAGACGTTCGAACCTTCATAGTTTTACCTGCACAATTGATTTCCGTCAGCCTCGAGACAAAAGGGGTGCCCCGTTCGAACAGAGAGATTCATTGGAGACAGGGTCGGCTGCTTTTGATGGATACTTGAGGGCAAAGACTGTGATATGACACACCCTAAAGGAACGAAACGTATTAATTTACCAATGACTGTTCAGTGGGATTGCCTTTGTTGCTTTCATTCATGTAAACATTTGACTGTCAATATACCAAAAATATCACTGACATTCAGCCCGTCACTTGGGCACAGAATGGACAACACTCACGAGTTTTTTGCGGGTTCAACATGATGCCATGATATATTGTTGAAATCTTAACTGCTCTTTGACTGTGTTTTTTTTTCATGCAAAACAAAGCAATCTGTCTGTCTGTAAATATATTCTTCGATTTTAGTTGTACATTCACTTTTATTTTTTGTCTTTCATAAATGGATTAATCCATGACTTAAAACAAAGTATCGTGTTTTGTACTGCAATATGAAGATGGTTGATATGTGTAAAAATGACTGATGAATCGTCCCTTGTCAAGATGTCATATGGACGTTCTAAAATGTAGGTCCCATATGGTTTTTCATGAAAAAGTTACAGGCTATTCGTCATAACATTATGTTTCCTCTTTATAAAATAGACATTGTCAATGCACTGCAAACGAACAAAATTGTCAATATATATTAAACAACACCAGAGGAAATGAACTTACCCTGCTCCCCTCTCTCAATTTATCACGAAAAAGATGGTAGCTCCTTGTCCTGTTAATCTTGTCATTTCTGCCTCAATTATTAGAAGTATTGACACAATGTTTTTCTCCCCTCTGCCCGTCCTAATGCAAGACGCTAAATGCCAAGCTCCACGGGATCGATCTTGAACAAAGCATCCAGCTGCAGTTCCGTTCAATATGAAGGAGATATTTGGGACAATTTATGGGTTTTATCCAAGTGAGGCTTTTTTCCATTCTCATAAATGCAGGCATAATTAGGGTAATTTTTGATGTAGCCCGCTGATTACAGCGTTTTTACCGTCAAAGATAATTACCTGTAATTTTCTACCACTTTTAATACTAAAAGGCATCTTTATTTGGATTTGAGGTAGCACAGACGCGGAACAAAAGAGGAAAATTATTCGGTTATTCATATACAAATTGCTGAGAGCAGTGAACAGTTGGGATATTATCAGAAATTACAATGTAAAAATAAAAGAGAAAGTGTCTGCAGCTGTCAAGTCGTGAATGCCCCACTGGCACAGTATACCTGCATGGGCCCCATTTGACCAAAACAGGCCCTATCACGACTATAGCTATAGGCCTATATTTGTATATATAGTTATTCCCCAAACCCCCGTAAATAACGTTTCGCTTAATAACTTTCCTAAATTGTCCGAGCGTAACTCGTAAAGCAGAAAGTGCGCGGTGTGGTCTTTTCACACTCGAAGGACTTGGGCAAATCATATCATTTTTTACAATAAGCCTATATCGTCATAAAAACTGAATTTTATAGGATATGCAAATAGTTGCAATAGCAAGAATGCTATTTCTCATTGGTGGAGGCATCCAAGTTGTGAAAAGACCCAAACAATGCAAATGTTTCATATTATTTCATGTAATTGATTCAAATGAACAAAAATAGATATAGCGACTTGATGAGACAGGGAGAGGGAACAGAAGAGAACAAATGAAAACACGAGGACAAGAGCTCTTGGGAGGCCACGATGAATTGAATATTTACATCGAGAGAGAGAGATGGAGAGAGAGAGATATGGTAAGGGAGGGAGATGTCAACACTCCCAGATCTTTGTGGTTTTCCGGCTAAGATAGATTGATGCAGTATGTTACTCTGCTGTAGGTTAGGAGACAGACCATATATCCAGGGTACATTATAACTGCCGGATATCACTATAGGTTTCAGTCTATCCCTAGTATTTTATCAGTTTGGCGTCATGATTGCAATTGATTCTAAAATCCGAATTGGCAAAGGTGGTCTTTAGAAATAAATAAAATTGTCCCGTCGGACAAATAAAAACACCTGACAAATAGATAGGGTAGAATAAAAAGGTAATTCAGGCTGCTAGTATAGGCTAGTGTTGAATGCATACTGCTATTTATCACATAACTTCCAAAAGCCTAGTAAAACACGATCAATAGTGTCACCTAAAATAAGGTAGGTTATAACATTCTTAAACAAAAGTGTGTAACAATCCTTCATAGGGATTCATAGAGCGCAACGACCTAGCTAGGCTACTGAGGTAGCTTCATCATGATAAATAAAAAATATATAGCCTTACCTTCAAACGATTCTTTAGCCTACAATAGTGTTAGCAATGATCAACAAGCTTGGGCTTCGAATGGGAACACTGTCTCCGACAGAACACGGTTCTACTGCTCGTGGTTGAGTAAGCACATCCAGGTGTGAAAGTGTATTTACACCGCGGTACCTCTTATATATTGCCTGCAAAATTAGCTGTTATTACTGTCACTGTTTAGTGATGGTGAGCTAGAAAAAAGCCTTCTGCAATCAAGAAGCAAGCGCATCTTTGCAAATTATAGGTAATTGTCAATGTCCAGATTATGATAATGGAGGCCTAATCCTGGAGTATAATTATTGTTGAGTGTTATAGTTGAAGCTAGTAAAGCTAACTGTCATTATTTAGACTCGATTTGCAAGGGAACTGGCTGAGTGGAAAATGTTCAGTTGGAATTTAACGGGGCTCTCGATATAATGGCGTGTGTGTGCGTGTGAGTGTGTGCCTGTACGTGTGTGTTGGGGGACGGGTGTGGAGGGAGAATAAACAGTAATATGAAAATCAAACGTAGATTTCTCGAGTAGCCTACTGGCAATGTAATTACGGAAGCACGTGACATGTAGAAATTAGGTTGATATAAACCACGTTCATGTTTTGGATTAGCGTTCAGCAAAACGTTTTATTTTTTGCACAATTATTTCAGCTGAACATGTCCAAGTGCATCGCTTGCTTGCTAAGGCTATATTCAGCCAGGCCAGCCAGGCCCTTGGGAAAACCAGAGAGATGAGACGAGTATTCAGTTATATGCACAACCATGTCAACATTGGTGTATTATGTATTGTGAATCCTTAGGTCAGACGCTTAACAACATTATAATGTGTCCAGGCTATCTTAAACCGGTGTTAAACGTGTCCTCTCCCTGTGTGTGTGTGTGTGTGTGTGTGTGTGTGTGTGTGTGTGTGTGTGTGTGTGTGTGTGTGTGTGTGTGTGTTGTAGTGTGATTGTTTCTTGGTTGATTCGTTTAAACAGGCTATTGATGCATAATGATAACATGCTTTATGTAAAGTCTGGAACAAGATGTTCGCTTCAGCGCAGTAGGCCTATTTGTTTAGTGGTTTGCAGTGGCAACACTGGTAGTAGGCCTAATGATATGTTCAAATGCTGAAGATTTTATTTTACCCGGAACGTCTGACGGAGGTGGGCTGTGGCCGCGGGAGTGGCAGAGCTCTGGAGCCGATCTGCCCCCACAGGAATGCGGATTGTCTCAGATCTACATGCCGCCCCTTCGCCTCCTCTCTGCCATTCAAAGCAGCTAATTGTAGGGGACACAAAGAGAGCACTGCTGCAGACTGTCTGCCAGACCGACACCCATATTCTTTGGGGAAGTTCAGAATCCAGATGCAACTCCAAAACACAAGACTGAAATGTGCTTCACTCTAACACGATTGAATTAATAATAATAGCCTAATAATAATACGACCTAATCTATTTGATTTGTTTGTCTTAACATAAACCTAAAACTAGAATTAACCTGGAAGAAAATATAATCAATGTTGTGTGTATCTTCACAACATTTCATTGTTTGGTTTACACGAACAACAAGAAAAAACTAAATTATATGTTTTCTTATGACTGTTTAATAGAGTTAACAATATAATGCCATTCCTTGGGTATTTGTCTTTCAGAAATAAATATTTCAAAACGATGAATACGACATGATACCTGCAATCAATCATTCCAAATTCAATTGTAATTCAAAACACACTCTTCAAAAATGTTAATTATTATACACTCAATGATCTCTTCGATATAGGTTCTGTTTAGTCGGTTATGGATCCGCTGAAAACTATTTACTATGGGCATGTTTATATGCACATAACCATAAAACAGGTTGTAGTTTTCAAATGAATAACTTGACATGACACGAAATAAATCTAGCCTAATCTTTTGAGATACCTGAAGGTAACTCCCCCTGAGAATTCCGTGGTTGTTGAAAATGAAACAGCCTAACTGTTTAGCCCAAGGTCATTAGACCCATCTCCTTGTTGATAGATGTGTGGCCAAATTATTATTTAAAGTGAATCACTACTTTGCACCACTGACCAAATATGGGCACACAGGCAGTCCAGGCAATTAAACTCGAGTTTGAGCTGTACATGGATTTAAAGTGTCTCACAGAAAGTAGGCTTATGTTGTTATGTTATGGAGTCCTTGATATTCAGTGCGAATAGCCTATCTAGGCCTACATGCTATATCAGTAATTATGAGGGATTTGTGGGTATCAGCAAAACAATTGCCTTAAAGTGTTAATTCAGGAGGGCGCCATTGAAAGTGTCTGGGTTCCATTGTCCATTTAAAACGTTTAATTAGTCTTCCAAAATGCAATAAATTACATGCACACATTTACACATTATACACGTTCTTCTATGACTGTCATCAATACATTGCATATTCCTCTGAATCTTTTAAACACGAGTCCCATACAATGAAATATTTGTTGAACTGGGTTTCAGTATAACGTCCCCGATCCGAGAACCAAAGAGTGCTGTATCGAGTTGGGGGTCTGGAGGTGAGAATTCATGGAACCAGCCGCGGAGTACCAAGAGGCGGAGTTTTCCAAAAAGGTTGATGCCGCGGAGTTGTTGTTCTGTGCCTGGTGGCTGTGAGGCCTGGACGGGCCCTGCGTGTCCCAGACGGCGGGTGAATGAGGAGAGTTGCAAGCCATGGGATCGCTGGAGCTCGGGCTGTGTTCCGGTGGGAGTTCGCCATTCTTCATGATTTTCTTCAGTTTCGACCTTTTGTTCTGGAACCATATTTTGACCTGGGGATGGATGAGAACGATGTTAAAACGAGTTCATAAATAAAAGCATATTAAAACCCACAAATTCCATAATACTAAAGTATTCATATGATGTAAGCATTGGGGCGATGTGTTTTCGTTAATTACGCACACATTACGCATGAAATGTATATTGTAAACGTAATGCAATTTTGAACGGACAATTCCAGTGAAGGATAACAACATAGAACAAGTGATAATTTTGATTTTAAAAAATAAACAAAATAGAATGCAACTTTGAACAGACAATAAAGTTGAAGAATAGTAAGCTATTTACCTGCGTTTGCGTGAGTCCCAACGAAGCCGCAAGCTCTGCTCTCTCAGGCAGCGCGAGGTACTGTGTGTTCTGAAATCTCCGCTGCAGGGCGGCGAGCTGAAAACTGGAGTAGATTGTTCTTGGTTTTCTGATTTTCTTGGGCTTTCCGTTTACCATCCTCACTTCAGGTTCTGCTACCTCTTTTTCTAAAGAAAGAAAGAAAGAAATTACTTTATATGTGGTGTATAAACGAACTCAGTATAAAGTATTTACATAATGCAGTCATATTTCCTGGTTATACCATCTATTTCAGAGAGATCAAATCAAAAGGACATCCCGTGGACAAATGTCTCTTAGGGAGGGCTCTCTGTCGATGTATAGACAAGCAAATGCGTATAGCAAATAGTCTAACCGGTAAAGGAAAAGTTTGTCATTTTTACAGAATTACTTTTCAGAAAAATGTGTGCCCCTTTACCAATTTAATTTCAAAAATGTTCCCATGAAGGAAAATATCTTTGCTTGAAATAGGCTATTCGCATGTAAACAATAGTGTGAGAGCTCGAACAAAGCACACACTTGATTAAATAATAACAACAACAACAACAACAAGAATAATAATGTAGGCTAATTACCTTGCGGACTTAATGGTTGTGGTTGTACTCTGCTATAAGTTCCAGCATATTGGTGGTAAGCAGAGGCTGTGTATGCGCTGTAGTCTGGGTATGTTTTTGCAGGGTAATTTCCCGCAGATCCGTTTACGCCGTGGTACTGGTACTGATAGGCATTGAGCGGTTTCCCATATGAGGTGGAGTTAGGCGAACAATAGCCATGGTGCACTGCTCCAGCAGGGCTGTAGTAGCCAGAATCCGTGGCCGTAGACTCGGGCAGCGTAGGAGATTCCTGAGACGGGTGATGCATTGTGGTGGAAAGCTGAAAAGGGTTCTGGAAGTCGGCAGGTTTGATACTCGGAATCCTTCGGTCGAATACTCCAGTCATAGTGCGAAGCAGCAACGTTAAAGGGAAGTCTGTTTCCACTGAGACGTATGAAGACTGAGTGAAGACTACACTTGCATTGTGTGATGTGTGCTTTCGCCGACGGGCTCTCTCGAACTGCTGCCAGCTCCACAGCAAAGACCTGGTTAAATCCTAAATTGCGCTCTTACGCACTGCAGGGAGGATCTGGTTCCATTGGCCAAGGCGAGCAGGCAGCATACACCCCAACTCGCTCGACCAGTTTGCCATAGGCGATATACGACTCAAGCTATACTTTGTTGTGTTTTTACTATCAATCAAAATGGGCAATTAAACTGTGTGTCATGTCATCGGTGGACAATTTAGGGGGGGGAAATTATAGTTTCCAAAACGTCCACATGGATATATTAGTCTATCATGAGCTTCAGTATTAAAACATTACGACTGTTGGTTGTATTATCTGCCTTTGACAAACGAAACAAAATAAAGAAATGACTACAGTATTTATCTTAATGTTGATTGGACTTAATGCACATTCAGAAATGAAACTGTTTCGATTGCCTCCAAATAAAATGCAGGTAATGCAACGAAAATATCAAACTAGATTTCTGTTTTACTAGCATATTTATAAATAAATAACCAGTCACTCACATGTGCCATAAAACAAAGTGTTTTTGTTTGTTTTTACTCCATATTGTGAGTCGACAGGCCTATATGTCCAATGTATAAAATATATATGTTCAGAAGAGTCCTTAGATCATTCATTTGTAGGCCTATGTTCATTTTAAAATTACAGCAAGGTCTACATCATAACGATTAACATTTCTGCATCAAATTCATTATTAGACACGTCTCTTACCACGGTGAAACTCTATGGAAAGTACTTTATTAAACTCGATGATTTGTTCGTCAACAACAGGCACGTTAAACCTCACCAAAACGCATTGAAACAATACAACATGCATTTACTTAATAAAACGACTAAGCTCTGTAGGGTTTGTGGATGGTGCACGCACTTGAACAACGCGCGTATTGTGGTAAAATGGCGCCGCTCTGTGGTGAATGAGGGAATGTACGATTCCCTTGATGCTTGCAGTAGAATCAGCACCGCCACACGCAACAAGACATTCATTCCTATCAATGTGGGGGCCGGATATAATTTGTAGCCGGATACTTAAAGTGTAGGTAGGCTATTGTTGCATACCGTAAGTAATCAATCAATCCAAAATAATGAAGGTTTATTTAATTGTTATAGGTCTATTCATTGGATACCTCTAGGCCTATATTACCATGAGGTATAGTCTAACGATTTAATTATTTTGTGCATATTACCTAAGAAGTGAATGGGATGAGTCCTCTGAATAGACTAGAATAACTTTTGTGAGAAACAGAAATGCGTCTATCTCTACCCCAACAAATACACACACACTTGGAGAGGCACAGGGTTAGCCACCAGGTAGCAGCACTCCTGGATCGAGAGCAGTTTTTAGGGGTAAAGTGACTTGCTCAAGGGCACAATGGCAGGAGATGGTTCCCAGGATCGGACACAGCAGCCCTCAGCAGTTCCGAGTTTGGTCCGGATACTGGTCTGCCTCTCTAACCTCTGGCCACATCTTTCCTATTTCAGGTCGACCTACAAGCGGAATTCAAGTGGAAGTACATTTTTAATAGGGAGTTGGCTGGGTCCATAAACTCAGTATAGCATGTTAGTCGAACCAGAATCTGGGCAGAGGAGGAGAAAGATGCATATGACAAGTCTCTTCTCGATGCCAGTTTGCAAATCATTTTCCCATTAGACAGCTTTGCAAGCATTATAATGTCAAAATAGATTAGTTGCCCACCACATATGGAGTTTCGCTGAGCAACGATATTAATGTTCTGCGGTCACGTCTAGTATGTACTTCCAAAATAGGTCTAAATAAAAATTCACAAACAACCGAAGAAATTGTCTGGAAATAATCTGTATTGTTGTGCATTCCCAAATCCACCTCTTAGGCACCTCCAATAAAACCACTCATTACTGCCACCCACAGGTCGGCTGATCCAGCAGCAGTACAGTATCCCGAAACATCATTGATTTTATCGCTTACAACAGTGTATGAATGTGATGTCAACCTGTTGTTTCACACACGCTACACGGAGCGTAATAATATTGCAATAATATATATTATTTTTTGTAAGTAGATTAAGTAGACCATATAGGGTATTTTTGGTATTTGGTATTTTATTAGGATCCCCACTAGCTGTTGCAAAAGCAGCACCTACTCTTCCTGGGGTCCACACAAAACATGAAACATTACATAATACAGAACATTAATAGGCAAGAACAGCTCAAGGACAGAACTACAAACATTTTTTGAATTACGTTTTTAGAGTGATCTTTTTGAAGAAGCGGATTTGGAGCATGCAAAAAAATGCACATTATTTCCAAACAATATATTTTTTCAGTTGCTTGAACATTTTTTTGGAAGTACATACCGGGCTAGATGGCAGTAAATGAAGATAGTTGCTCAACGACACTCCATATTTGGTTATATAAACGAAAATATTTTGACATTATAAATTATTGCAATACAACCTACTTTACCTACTGAATCTACTGTATCTAACTACTTTAGCTACCTACTGTATCTACCGCACCTACTGTACCTACTTTATCTACCTACTGTATCTACTGTACCTTCCTACTTTATCTACCTACTGTGTCTACTTTACCTACTACATCTACTGTACCTACTCACCTACTGTATCTACCTACTTTAGCATCCTACTGTACCTACTGTATCTACTGTACGTACTACATCTACTGTATCTACCTCCCCTACTGTACCAACTGTATCTACTTAACATACTGTATCTACTTAACCTACTGCATCTACTGTACCTACTGTATCTACTTCACCTACTGTATCTATGTACTGTATCTACTGTACCTACTGTATCTACCTACATTCCTTACCGTACCTACTTAAACTAATGTACCTACTGTATCTACCCACTGTACCTACCAATTGTATCTACCTACCGTACCTACCCACCCTACCTACTGCATCTACTTCACCTACTATCTACTTACTGTACCTACTGTATCTACTGCATATCCTGTACCAAATGTATCTACCTACTTTCCCCTACTGTGCCTACTTAACCTACTGTACCTAGTGTACCGGCTGTACCTACTTACTAAACCTATTGTATCTACCTACTGTACCTAGTGTATCTATCTATCTAGTGTATCTATCTACTGTTGTCCAAAAGTCTTCACCTCACTGTGCGTGCAGATGCACTCACACCTGCCTGCTGCCATTCCTGAGCAAGCTCTGTACTGGTGGTGCCCTGATCCAGCAGCTGAATCAACTTTAGGAGATGGTCCTGGCGATTGCTGGACTTTCTGGGGCGCCCTGAATCCTTCTTCACAACAATTTAACCGCTCTCCTTGAAGTTCTTGATGATCCGATAAATGGTTGATTTAGGTGCAATCTTACTGGCAGCAATATCCTTGCCTGTGAAGCCCTTTTTGTGCAACGCAATGATGATGGCAAGTGTTTCCTTGCAGGTAACCGTGGTTGACAGAGGAAGAACAATGATTCAAATCACCACCCTCCTTTTGAAGCTTCCAGTCTGTTATTTGAACTCAATCAGCATGACAGAGTGATCTCCAGCCTTGTCCTAGTCAACACTCACACCTGTGTTAACAAGAGAATCACTGACATGATGTCAGCTCGTCCTTTTGTGGCAGGGCTGAAATGCAGTGGAAATGTTTTTTGGGGATTCAATTGCATGGCAAAAAGGTACTTTGCAAATAATTGCAATTAACCTGATCACTCTTCATAACATTCTGGAGTATATGCAAATTGCCATCATACAAACTGAGGCAGCAGACTTTGTGAAAATTAATATTTATGTCATTCTCAAAACTTTTGGCTGCGACTGTACTTCTCTTACTGTACCTGCTGTACCTACCTACTGTAATAATGTACCTGCCGTACCTACTGTATTTATCTACTGTACCTATTGTATCTACCTACTTCATTTATTTACTACACCTACTGTCTCTACCCACTGTACCTACCTACTGTATCTATCTACTTACTGTACCTACTTTCCCTACTGTATTGACCTACTATACCTACCGCATCCACCTACTGGATCTACTCACCCTACTGTACCTACCTGCTTGCCTACCTAACTGCCTGGCTGCCTTACCTACCTTGCATACCTAGCCTGCCTTCCTTGTCTACCTACCTGCCCTGCCAATCTGTGTGTACAGTAGGCCAGCCTACTAGCTACAAACATCAATACAAAATCATCCATCCAATATGAATAATTAATGTATTAAAACCTCTTAAGGATCTTCCCCCTTTTTCCCCCAATTTTCGACTAAAATGACATACCCAAGTCTAACTGCCTGTAGCTCAGGCCCTGAAGAAAGGATATGCATATTCTTGGTACCATTTGAAAGGAAACACTCTGAAGTTTGTGGAAATGTGAAAGGAATGTAGGAGAATATAACGCATTAGATCTGGAAAAAGGTAATACAAAGAAAAAAATCAAACATTTACATTTTCTTTTGTCCCATCATCTTTGAGAAAGGCCATAATTTATTATTCCAGTGCAGTTACAATTTAGATTTTGGCCACTGGATGGCAGCAGTGTATGTGCAAAGTTTTAGACTGATACAATGAACCATTGTATTTCTGTTCAAACTTTTGTATCAAGACTGCCCAAATGTGCCTAATTTGTTTATTAATAACTTTTCATGTTCAAAACTGTGCACTTTCCTCAAACAAGAGCATGGTATTCTTTCACTGTAATAGCTACTGTAAATTGGACAGTGCAGTTAGATTAACAAGAATTTAAGCTTTCTGACAAAATCTGATATGTCGAAGTCCTGGGAAATGTTCTTGTTACTTACAACCTCATGCTAATCGCAATAGCCTACGTTAGCTCAACCGTCACGCAGGGGACCAACTCCTGAATAAGTTTTTTTTAACTAAATGGCAGCCATTCGGTGACTGTGGATCTTCATGGTAGTTTGCAGGTATTTTGTATAATGCACGAGATTGGTTTATCAGTGATCTTTTTTTCCCAAATACAACATACCCGGAAATGACAGCTGTTTCTTCTTCCTGTGAATTGCATTCGTCAGTGGTCAAATTGAGTAAACAGAAATGTACATTTGGTTGGTAACGTTACAACTCATTTGTTGTCGCACGGTGTTAACATGGCTTGAATTAAATACATTTAATGCATTTTGGTTGATCCATCTTCCCCTGGATTTCGACAAGTTGTAAAATAAAGACGGCCTTGGAAAGAGCGCGCGCGGATAATTGCGGGCTGTGCGTGTGACATCACACATATCCATTACTAGCTCTTCTCGGCATTGCTCGGGTTTGTATTTAGGGGGATGGGGCCGTGCAGAGGATGATAGAGCTCTCATGGTGTTGTTCTTTACTTTTTGGCTAAATCCTTCCACTTCCTAACCGAGCCACCCACATTGTTTTATATATAGTACCCATTCACGTATGTATTTTGGCGACGTTTGACCGGAGAAAAGTGGAGTATCCGTACGACCACGGTGCACGCTGAAAAACTACAAAATGTATTCCAGTGGAGCTGCTGGAGGTAAATTGTGCATTGCTAGTTAGCAAAACGGCTAACTATAAGGGTGCTGATTTGTATGTCGTTGGTATCTTCAATTATTTACATGATGGTTTGTTTTCATTTTGTAACATTGTTCGCCAACCTCAATATAATTTCAGAATAACATTTCGTCCTAGTTAGCTAGATCTTGTTAGCAATCATTGCCACGGTTTTCCCGGCCTGTTGTTACTGTAGCTTTTAGCTTATGCACGTTGACCTGGCTAATGATAGCTGGAAGTCGATTAACTTGTTGTTCAAGTCCAATCCTAAAGTAAGATTAATTTGGGCAAATTAGCGAACAATTACTTTAAACTAGTTCTAGAAAGAATTCGACCATCAAGTAGTTGGTCTTAAGTAGCCATCTTGCTAGCTAACGTTAGCTAGCTCAGATGGACACATTGTTTGCTAGCTAGCTAGGTTAGTCATCTTCCCTTAGCCAACCGCGGCTTGTTAGCCTTTTCAAATGTTAGCTAGCTGGTTTGCATGCTGACCAGCTAACACTATTTAGCTACTTTTTAGCCATTGCTTGTTGTGACTAGTTATCTTTTCGAGGCTGTTTGATAAAAAGTTATTCTCTACCCTCTTGTTTAACTAGTTAACGTTACTATTATGGGGACCAGTCAACTTGCTATGAATTGAGCAAACATCGATCATTTAGTTATGCATCCTTTGCTAAGTTATTGTTAGTGAGTTGAAATTGCAAATGAGTTGAAACTAGCTATTAGTGAGTTGCTAATAGATTATCCTAGTAGTAGCATATAATTGTTCATTCCTCCTAGTTTTTTCAAAGTGGAGCAAGTTTGGGTGAATTTAAAATTAGCTAGAAAATAAAATTGCACCACTGATATGCCTGTTGACTAACTATTTTTTGGTTGATTATGTCCTACCCTCCACTTATTGAGAATGATAGTGACAAGTTTCAAGAAGATGAGTGGTTTAGGAGTGGTCAGACTTCCAGATTGCTTGTGTGTGCTTGTTGATAAGGGAGCAGAAAAATCGCCCAGCAGTTGTACATGACCCTGTTCTAAGGCTGATAAGAGAGCAAGGCATTTAGAAATAGTTAGCTAACTATGCAGGAATAAAGTATAGGGAATAAAAATGTACATGAAGAATGACGTAACATGGTTTCCTTTGGGCATTTTCAAAAGGAGAAATATCTAAGAATATTACACAACATTTTGATCCATTCAGCCTTCATTTGACTCATTGTGAGACATGCCAATTGACCAGCCTTTTCTTCTTCTCTAGCTGCTGAGATGCTTGAACCACCTCACTCCTCGGGGTCAATTGGCTCTGGTAAGCTTCTTTCACACCAGTATAAGTCTAGCACTATATTTGTACTGCCAGCCTACTATACCCCACAGTATACATTTTGTTTTCTTCTGTCCCTCGGACTGCTGTAATTTAAATGTCTTGATTCTGCCATTCAAATACGGCAAGTATAATTGTAGGAATCAATTGGATGAAAAGTGTTTACCAGCAAGAAAGAACAGTAGACTGCACTGAAGCACTAGGCATATATTTTCCAATGAACAGATTTGCATCTTACAATATGTCCTGAATATCAGACCCCTGAAATCCCCTCTTCTACTAAATATTACAGCAGATATTCAGACATTCTGATTTGAAATGGAGAGAAATCCTATAATAGTTCACTCTTCATAGAGGCTTAACTAGCTGAGAGAACAAATGTCCACCGGGAAAAGTCAGCTCAAGGAAAGACTGCATTTTTCTGAAACTTTCCTGGTATTTTTTCCTGCCACATTAACAATGTCTTAATCATGCGTTAAGACTCACAAGGACATTCCACTTGTTCTCTTCAGTGACTTATTGGACATGACAGTTTGTACTGTATAGCTAGCTAGTGTGCATTGTTAAAGTGAAAAGGGAGTTATGGGGATTCAAAGAGCTGGAGAACAGAGATAAGATGTCTAAAGGGAGTATGTTCAAACATGTTCCTCCATGACCTCAAGGCCCCAGACCGAACGAACAGTCAAACTCGGCCAGGGCTCACCAACCAAATAGTTCAAGCATGGCAGCAAAATGTATTGAGCATCTATTCACATTCTAGAAAATAATATTTCACTTTCAAGTGTGAAAGAACAATCTTGTGAGTTACCCTAATATAGCCTGGTCCCAGGTCTGTTTGTTGTCTTTCCAACCCATGACCATGATCATAGGAGTTGGTAAAACTTCTCAAAGTTCTGGGACCAGGCTAAACAACCTGTTTTGTATGTGCAGTTATTAACTTGTTTCTTTGTTTGCTTCCTACCCCTGACCCCTCAGATCCAGATCCCCCGTCTCCCCCAGTGCCAGAGTATGTGTTCAAACCCCCCTCGCGGCCAGACTTTGGCACCATGGGCAGGACAATCAAACTGCAGGCCAACTTCTTTGAGATGGAGATCCCCAAACTGGAGGTCTACCACTACGACATTGACATCAAGCCAGAGAAATGCCCCAGAAGGGTCAACCGGTATGGAGCCGTTTTAATTGGTTTACAGGCTTTCACCTGAGCGAAATAACTAGTAGGCTATTGTCTAGTTAATGACGTTTTGTACTGTATTGATAAAGTCTAACGCCCCATTTGTGTTCTCAGGGAAATTGTGGAGCACATGGTACAGCACTTTAAAACGCAGATCTTTGGGGATCGAAAGCCAGTGTATGACGGGAGGAAGAATCTCTACACAGCCATGCCCTTACCTATAGGCAGGGAAAAAGTACGTCTCCCCGTCTGACCAGAGGTGTCTGTTATGTGAAGGCCCCTATGTTTTGGGACAGCCGTGATTACACGCAATGTGATATTATGTACACTCAGTGGCCAGATTATTAGGCAAACCTATCTAGTACTGTGCCAGAACCCCTTTTTGCCTCCAGAACAGTACAAATTCTTCGGGGCATGGAAACCATTCCCCACACATTACACCACCAGCCTGTACCATTGACACCAGGCAGGATGGGGCCATGGATTCATGCTGCTTATGCCAAATCCTGACTCTGCCATCAGCATAACGTAACAGGAATCGGGATTCATCGGATCAGGCAATGTTTATTCACTCAATTGTCCAGTGTTGGCTATCGCGTGCCAACTGGAGCCACTTCTCCTTGTTTTTAACTGATAGGAGTAGAACCCGGTGTGGTTGTCTGCTGCAATAGCCCATCCATGACAAGGACCGACGAGTTGTGTGCTTTGAGATGCTGCTCTGCACTCCACTGTTGTACGGTGCCGTTATTTGTCTGTTTGTGGCCCGCCTGTATGATTCTTGCCATTCTTCAACCTCTCATCAGTTAGCTGTTTGCGCCCGCTGGACTGCTGCTGACTGGATGTTTTTTTGTTTGTCGCACCATCTTTAAACTCCAGACACTATAGTGCGCAAAAAGGGGCCCGGCCAGCTTCTGCGACCCAAACTGGCGTACCTGGTACCAATGATCATACCACGCTCAGTCGCTTAGGTCACTCGATTTGCCCATTCTAACATTTAATCGTACAGTAAAAGGATGCCTGTTTGCTGGCTTTATATAGCAAGCCACGGCCACGTGACTTGTCTGTAGAAGCGAACCGTTTTCGTGAACTTGGTGGTGTACCTAAATAAACAGGCCTCTGAGTGTAAATTACATCCATAATATTGGTTTCTATCTTGTGTATAGACTACTTTTCACACGTCTTGGGGTATACAGTAACGTCAAAGTATTTGCCCCCTTCCTGATGTTCTCTATTTTTGATACTGAATGTTATCAGATCTTCAACTGAAACCTAAATATCAGATAAAGGGAATCTGAGTGAACAAATAACACAATTACATGTTTATTTCATAAATAAAGTTATGCAACACGCAATGCCCCGGTGTAAAAAAACGAATGGACCCCTTACACTCAATAACTGGTTGTGCCACCTTTAGTTGCAATGACTCCAGCCAAATGCTTCCTGTAGTTGTTAATCAGTCTCTCACATCACTGGAGGAATTTTGGCCCAGTCTTGTATGCAGAACTGCTTTAACTCCACAACCTTCGTGGGTTTTCAAGCATGAAATGCTCGTTTCAAGTTATGCCACATCTCAATTGGGATTAGGTCTGGACTTTGACTATAACATTTCAACATTTCAAATTTGTTGCTTTTGAATCATTTTCATATTGAGATGATTGTGTGTTGGATGATTTGTATTGCTGCATAACCCAGCTGCACTTCAGCTCACAGATGGACGGCCTAACTTTCTCCTGTAGAGTTTTCGGATGCAGCCTATTTTAAACGCACCAAAACACCTGTGTCCCCAAACAGGTGGAGCTGGAGGTGACCATCCCAGGCGAGGGGAAAGACCGGAACTTCAAAGTGGCCATAAAGTGGGTGTCCTGCGTCAGTCTGCAAGCTCTTCAAGAAGCCCTGTCGGGACGACTGCCAAACATCCCCTTTGAGACCATCCAGGCCCTGGACGTGGTCATGAGACATTTGCCCTCTATGAGGTCAGTGTTTTCCCCTTTAGAACAATCAGTATATTTTTGCTATGTAATATTGGTATTTAATGGTGGTATTTAGTTACAGCACATACATAGTTATCAAACAAATGTTCTCGTGCAAATGGACTTGATCAAACCAGTAAATGGGTCCACACACCTAATATGTCCCTCTATCTTTCCTTCAAACATGGTCACAAATTCACAAATAACAGTTTTCTTTGTACCCACCAAAGCCTTACAATCCCCATTCACTTCTAGTATATTTCTCCCTGTGGGTTATGCAAATTCCTCTCTCCTTGTCTATTTGTAAAGCCAATTTCAGTTGAGATATTAATCACATTTTCCTCCCACCCTCATCCAACAGGTACACCCCCGTCGGACGTTCTTTCTTCACCCCTTCAGAGGGATGCTCCAACCCCCTGGGCGGGGGCAGGGAGGTCTGGTTTGGGTTCCACCAATCGGTTAGGCCTTCCCTGTGGAAGATGATGCTAAACATTGACGGTAGGTTTCACTCTGCAAATGGCTGTAAGGAATGTACCATTTGGAACACAGCCAAAGTGTCAGACTAGAGTATGTCTCTGTGTGTGACTGGAAAGAGGATAGTACTGGGAATCTCATTCCATGGTAGGTTTCAGTCAGTAAATAAGTGGCGTTGATTAAGCTCTCCCTAAAGTGCTGATTTGGGTGGAGCTTGTACTTTTGTGGTGATGCCATTGGTCCTAAAAGTGTAAACCCACTGCTAAAATGAGTGCAACCTACCATAATGGCAAGTTACAGTATGTATCTGGAAGGAGGATAGGCCTGAATCTGTGCTGTGCTTGGTGTTTTGTTTTTGCAGTGTCAGCCACCGCCTTCTACAAGGCCCAGCCTGTGATTGAGTTCATGTGTGAGGTTTTGGATTTCAAAAGTATCGAAGAACAACAGAAACCCTTAACCGACTCCCAGAGAGTAAAGTTTACCAAGGAAATCAAAGGTAATCATTCATTACCAGGTAATCAATAGTTGCGTTGGGTTGGTTGTTTTGTCTGTCTGAGTGGAAATATTTGAAAATACTTATATCCCAAAATTCTGTACTATAACATATAGATGATGCATGTATCTTTGTGTATTGACTTAAAATCTTAATCTGACTTGAAATCAGAGTAGAATGTGATAAAATAGGAAACTGTTGTTGTCCACAGAATATGTGAATCTGACTATTGTCTTGTTGTGATTCTCAGGTCTGAAGGTTGAGATCACTCACTGTGGTCAGATGAAACGGAAGTACAGAGTATGTAATGTTACCAGAAGACCGGCCAGCCACCAGACGTAAGAAAGAACACCCTAAAATATTCACAACAGCCTCAATTCCTTTAGTTTCCTGTGATGTAAACATGACTGGTTTGTTTAGGGATGTGATAGAAACAAACCTAATATGAACATGTTTTACACATCATTAATGTGCAGGTTAGGAGCAGATCCCAATCAAACAGAAATCCCCACTTGGTCTTGGATTTCTTTGAAAATCCATTTAAACTTTATTTATTTTTGGTTCGCTCATCTGTTTGACCTCAGGTTTCCACTGCAGCAGGAGAATGGCCAGACCATAGAATGCACAGTAGCGCAGTACTTCAAAGACAAGTACAAACTCATACTGCGCTACCCCCACCTTCCCTGTCTACAGGTCGGACAGGAGCAGAAACACACCTACCTCCCCCTCGAGGTCAGTCGGCAGTCTCCCCTTACAACTTGTTGATGGTTTACTGCTGGGTTTAAGTTGTTACAAAGAATGAGGATCCGGGCGGTATTACAGAATCCCTGTTTTACCATTACTTCGACAGACGATGCACAAGAGTATGCTTTAGTAATTTAGCAGACCCTCTTATCCAGAGCAACTTACAGTAGTGAGTGTGTATGTTTTCGTATTGGTCCCCCGTGAGAATCGAACCCACGACCCTGGCGTTGCAAGCGCCATGCTCTACCAACTGAGCCACACGGGACATCGTGTCAGGTAGCTCAAGTGTTTTAAAACCTGCCACACTTCCTTTGAATCAGCTGTTTTTTCCTAGGAGAAAAGACATGCACACATTTAAACATTATATGCTTCTCATCCTTTTATCTAGAAAACCTATTTGTTCAATGCATTTTCAACCACTTTACACATTTATAAATGTAATTTGCCTGACGCGTGAGTGGAGGAGTCTCATTTCATACAAGCGCATGTGTTTCCTCTCCTTTATTATCTTTGGCCCTTTTCAAAAGGAGGCAAGGAGAGAACTGAGGATTTAGCTTAACCAATTGACATTCTCCATATGCAAGACTATTCTCCGGCTGAAGCCTTTGTGATGTGTCCCTGGGGTTAGTAATAAAGTTGTGTTGTAATGTATGTGTCTAGGTCTGTAACATAGTGGCTGGCCAGCGGTGCATCAAGAAGCTGACCGACAATCAAACATCCACTATGATCCGTGCCACAGCCCGATCGGCACCTGACCGTCAGGAAGAGATCAGCAAACTGGTAAAGAGACTTAACTGACTTGGGAGAGAGAACTCAAGCACAGTGTGTCTTGAAAGCTACTTTTATGAACTTGAAATGATCTATTAGGATGTACATTGACTCTGAACGGCTGTGATTTAACTATTGATGGCCTGACCATATGTGAATGTTTTCATTTGGGCTGTCTTTCCAAAGTCCTAATGTGTGTGTGTGTGTGTGTGTGTGTGTATATATAAACAGTGATGTAAAAGCACTTCATTATTTATTATATTTTTGCAGACTTTTACTTCACTACATTCCTAAAGAAAATACTCCATACATTTTCCCTGACACCCAAAAGTACTCACACTTTGACAGGAAAACGGTCCAATTCACACACTTATCAAGAGAAGATCCTTTGTCATCTACTGCCTCTGAACTGGAGGACTCACTAAACACGTGCTTCATTTGTAAATTATGTCTGAGTGTTGGTGTGCCCCTAGCTATCCGCCAATAAATGTAAAAAAAATAAATTGTGGATTTTAGCAATTCCATTTACTTTTGATACTTAGGTATATTTAAAACCAAATACTTTTAGGCTTTTACTCAAGTAGTATTTTACTGGATGACTTTTACATGAGTCATTTTCTATTTGAGTACTTTCTCCACAACTGTATATAAACACACTGTATTATTACCACTAAACCTTTTTCTCTCTTTTCAGATGAGAAGTGCCAACTTTAACAATGATCCTTACGTGCGTGAGTTTGGGGTGATGGTGAGGGATGAGATGACCGAGGTGAACGGCAGAGTCCTCCAGGCCCCATCCATACTCTATGGAGGGCGGGTAGGTTTCTCTTATTTAAGATGGGTTGGGTTAATCCTGGTCTTTGTACTAACAAGAACACAACTGATTCAAATGATCAACTAATCACCAAGCTTTTAATCAGGTGTGTAGTGCTATGGCAAAAACCTGGCATTATAAAAACTGCACTGATGAACAACAGTTCTTTACGTATATTATGGAAACTTAGATCACTCCAAATAACTAAGTTACGTCACTTGTATTTTGAATCAGCCTTCTAATGTGAAACATCCCATTTAAGCCCGGTGTACACAACCCAATTTTGGCCCTGATTTTTAGCTGCCCCAGCGACGACATCCCCATATCTTTGCCTACTCAGGGTGTGTCACCAACGCATATTTAATGTGACTACCGCTAGTATGAGTCTTGCCTTTAGCCAAAGTGTCAGTTACAGCTCTGAAGTGCACAAGCAATGTTATTTAAATTCAAATGATGACTAGAGACATTTCAACTCTGTATGGCAAGTGTGAATGTCTGACTCAAAAAGTTTGAGGCTGCTTTGAGCCACAGCACGTTTAATCTAATCACATTGTTTTGGCGAGACGGCGTGATATCAAATCCTCACCGACCAAGTGAAGTCTTGCAGGGTGACCTCAGTCTGTGCCACATCGCTTAGTATTGCACCACTATGTTGGCAACACAAACAAAAACTACAGGAATGCCAGTTGTTTAATGCAAGGCTCAGCAATGTTTGGATTTTGACTCATGTAGTGTACACCCGGATTAATTTGTCCCATTCAGACAACTATTTGTCTCTGACCCTTATCTCTTCTTCCTTTTACTCAAGCAGAATAAAGCAATAGCAACTCCCATCCAGGGAGTGTGGGACATGAGGAACAAGCAGTTCCACACTGGCATAGAGATCAAGGTGTGGGCCATCGCCTGCTTCGCCCCACAGAGACAGTGTACTGAACTCCTGCTTAAGTAAGAACTGCTGCTACCAGGAGCCCTTAGGAGCCTCAATAACCATTGTGGGGGGGGGGGGGGGGGATGTTTTTTTTAAGTTAAAGTATTTTTCAATTTCTGAAACTTCTGTGTTAGCCTGCTAATGATTTCAATCTACACAATATTTTTGGAATCCAATAAAGAGTTAGAGGACACTTGTGTTTTTGTACCTTCTAACCTGTTTCTCTCTCAGGGCGTTCACAGACCAGCTGCGTAAGATCTCTCGCGACGCGGGGATGCCCATCCAGGGCCAACCCTGTTTCTGTAAGTACGCTCAGGGGGCGGACAGCGTGGAGCCCATGTTCAAACACCTGAAGTACACCTACCAGGGCCTGCAGCTGGTGGTGGTCATCCTGCCTGGAAAGACACCCGTCTATGGTGAGGAAACTATACTGTACAAAAATATAAACGCAACAATTTTCACGGTACAGTTCATATGAGGAAATCAGTCAATTGAAATTAATTAGGCCCTAATCTATGGATTTCACATGACTGGGAATACAGATTTGCACATGTTGGTCACAGATACCTTAAAAAAAAAATGCATCTCTAAAATGCAATTGTGTTCATTGTCTATAGTT
This sequence comes from Oncorhynchus mykiss, assembly GCF_013265735.2. Lineage (NCBI taxonomy): Eukaryota > Metazoa > Chordata > Actinopteri > Salmoniformes > Salmonidae > Oncorhynchus > Oncorhynchus mykiss. The sequence continues at coordinate 58,942,397 of NC_048582.1, read as the reverse complement.
AATGCTTGCCCATACCATAACCCCACTACCACCATGGGGCACTTTGTTCACAATGTTGACATCAGCAAAACGCTCATTGTCGTCCCCCCCCACACACACATGGTCTGCGGTTGTGAGGACGTACTGACAAATTCTCAAAAACAACGGAGGTGGCTTATGGTAGAGAGATACACATGAAGTTATCTGGCAACAGCTCAGGTGGACATTCCTGCAGTCAACATGCCAATGGCATGCTCCCTCAACTTGAGACATCTGGCATTGTTACGTGACACAACTGCACATTTTAATGGCATTCTATTGTCCCCAGCACAAGCTGCACCTGTGTAAGGATCATGTTTAATCACATTGATATACCACACCTGTCAGGTGGATGGATTATCTAGGCAAAGGAGAAATTATCATTAACAGAGATGTAAAAATATTTGTGGCCAAAATTTGAGATAAATAAGCTTTTTGTTCTGGGATCAAGCTTTTTTGTTCTTGGATCATTTCAGCTCATGAGACATGGGCCAAAACTTCTCATGTTGTGTTGTATATTTTTGTTCAGTATATTCCTAAGTTAATGAATGTCCCTGTTTATAACTCTGCCTCTAAATCCTATTGGTTTAGTTAGTGCTGTGCTCTATATGCTGTTCTGGATTATTTAGTGGATTATATGTTCAACTGTATGAAAGCAAATTTCACATGATCTTTCTACCTTACACTTTGACATCTTAGTCATTTAGCAGACACTCTTATCCAAAGTGACTTCAATTAGTGCATTCATAAACCAATTCAGAATTCATTGCAAAACACAAACTAGCTGTATATCTCTCCTGTTGTGCTGACATAGCCTTTCTCCCTCCCTCCCCTGCTTCTCTGTGGGCTAGCTGAGGTGAAGCGTGTTGGTGACACGGTGCTGGGCATGGCCACCCAGTGTGTCCAGGTCAAGAATGTTCAGAAAACCACTCCCCAGACCCTCTCTAACCTCTGCCTGAAGATCAACGTCAAGCTGGGCGGGGTCAACAACATCCTCCTCCCACAGGGCAGGTCAGTGCAGAACCTCTCATTGTCATCGCTATGAATACTTGCTGGTTTACTGTCAATGTCTAACAGTATTGTACTCTGCATTCGGTTAAAATGTATAAACCTGGGCCTCCCTGGTGGTGTAGTGGTCTAGGGCACTGCATCGCAGTGCTAGCTGTGCCACCAGAGAATCTGGGTTCGCGCCCAGGCTCTGTCACAGCTGGCCGCGACCGGGAGGTCCGTGGGGCGACGCACAATTGGCCTAGCGTCGTCCGGGTTAGGGAGGGTTTGGCCGGTAGGGATATCCATGTCTCATCGCGCACTAGCGACTCCTGGGCGCAGTGCACGCTAACCAGGTCGCCAGGTGCACAGTGTTTCCTCCGACACATTGGTACGTACGGCTGGCTTCCAGGTTGGATGCGCGCTGTTAAGAAGCAGTGCGGCTTGGTTGGGTTTCGGAGGGCGCATGGCTTTCGACCTTCGTCTTCTCTGTGATGATGGCTCTGGTTAATCTTTTCTTCCCAGGCCCCTGGTGTTCCAGCAGCCAGTCATCTTCCTGGGTGCTGATGTCACTCACCCTCCTGCTGGAGATGGGAAGAAACCCTCCATCGCTGCAGTAAGTCAGACAGAGCAGACGCTCCACAGGACCTACTAGGGACTGTAGTCTCAATAGACTACAGTAGTTTATTTTACCCACAGAACCAGGTGCAATAGTCTACCGTGGTGTCCAACATCTGAAATGACTTTCAAAACAGCCAAAAAATAAATGTGCTCTGTGCTCTGCAGCCAAAAAATAAATGTGCTCTGTGCTCTGAAGTGCTCTGCGCTTCCTCCTGATGAATCCCTACATGACTCCATCTGACCTATCCATCTCCATCTGACCTATCCATCTCCATCTGACCTATCCATCTCCATCTGACCTATCCCTCTAGTGAAAATCCTGATGTGAATGTTTGTATATTGTCCTGATCACATCCCTGTTCCTCTTTTCTAGGTGGTGGGGAGCATGGACGCCCACCCCAGCCGCTACTGTGCCACGGTGCGGGTGCAGCAGCATCGCCAGGACATCATCCAGGACCTGGCCACAATGGTCAGAGAGCTGCTCATCCAGTTCTATAAGTCCACCCGCTTCAAGCCCACCCGGATCATCTACTACCGCGACGGCATATCTGAGGGCCAGTTCAACCAGGTTAGACTTGAGGTAGACTTGAGGAAATAGGATTTCAATTCAATTGCATGATCTGTAATTGTACTGTACTGGTTGTGAGTAAAGGATTTTCTGCTATTTTTTTTTTTTCTCTCTGTTTCTATTGGTTACTGTTCCAATTTACTTCTGAATGCCTAGTCTTTGTTTTACTGAGATCATATCAGGTATTTCAGATTTAAAACTTTTTAACCAAAAAGAAAGTTAAAAGGTTTCTTTTTTTTATCCCAGCTGTGTTTCTGTTTCTATTAGTAACCGTTCCAATTCTGAATTGCCCTCTCTATCATTTCCCCCCTGATTTGTATTGTGACGTGTGGGAGTTACTGTTTTTAAACTGTAGCTGTCGTTTTGGGTTTTATCCAGGTGCTCCAACATGAGTTACTGGCAATCCGTGAGGCCTGCATCAAACTGGAGAAGGACTACCAGCCCGGTATCACCTTCGTGGTGGTGCAGAAGAGACACCACACTCGACTGTTCTGCATGGACAGAAACGAGAGGGTTCGACATCTCTCCAATTCATACTGGCCACTATTATTACTGTAAAAGAAACTTCTATGAAATGCCTACATTGTGATATTATATGATTCCTAATGTGTTTTGTTCAGGTTGGTAAGAGTGGCAACATCCCTGCAGGCACCACAGTGGACACCAAAATCACTCACCCATCGGAGTTTGACTTCTACCTGTGTAGCCACGCTGGCATTCAGGTAGGGACCAGCCAAATGGCTAGGGTACAATTTCTGACACAACCCAGGACACCGTAGAGCTAGCAAGTGGAGAAGGGACTATTCTGGAAGAGAGCCTACCTCCAGCTTTACTAATACTAAACTCAGCAAAAAAAGAAACATCCCTTTTTCAGGACCCTGTCTTTCAAAGATAATTTGTAAAAATCAAATTAACTTCACAGATCTTCACTGTAAACACCATGCTTGTTCAATGAACCATAAACAATTAATGAACATGCACCTGTGGAACGGTCGTTAAGACACTAACAGCTTATAGACGGTAGGCAATTAACGTCACAGTTAAGAACTTAGGACACTAAAACGGCCTTTCTACTGACTCTGGAAAAACACAAAGAAAGATGCCCAGGGTCCCTGCTCATCTGCGTGAACGTGCCTTAGACATGCTGTAAGGAGGTATGAGCACAAACCCACCGTCGTTGGACCAGACAGGCCTGGCGAAAAGTGCTCTTCACTGATGAGTTGCGATTTGGTCTCACCAGGGGTGATGGTTGGATTCGTGTTTATCGTTGAAGGCATGGGCGTTACACCGAGGCCTGTACTTTGGAGCGGGATTAATTTGAAGGTGGAGGGTCCGTCATGGTCTGGGGCAGTGTGTCACAGCATCATCGGACTGAGCTTGTCCTTGCAGGCAATCTCAACGCTGTGCGTTACAGGGAAGACATCCTCAGTGGTCTGCCTTGGCCAGCAAAGAGCCCGGATCTCAATCCCATTAAGCACGTCTGGGACCTGTTGGATTGGAGGGTGAGGGCTAGGGCCATTCCCCCCAGAAATGTCTGGGAACTTGCAGGTGCTTTGGTGGAAGAGTGGGGTAACATCTACAGCAAGAACTGGTAAATCTGGTGCAGTCCATGAGGAGGAGATGCACTGCAGTACTTAGTATCTGGTGTGGCCACCAGCTGCATTATCTGTTATTTTTTTTGTTGATCCCCCCCTTTTTCAGGGACAAACTATTTAATTTCTGTTAGTCACATGTCTGTGGAACTTGTTCAGTTTGTCTCAGTTGTTGAATCTTATGTTCACACATATCTACACGTGTTAATTAAGTTTGCTGAAAATAAACGCAGTTGACAGTGAGGACGTTTCTTTTTTTTGCTGAGTTTATGTGCTTCTGAGACCTAGATGTAGTTTCACTGCTCTAAATGTTTTTAGAATTGGGATGTTTAACATTTATAGGCTGTTATACTTTGGTTGTAGTAGAGCTAAATGACATGCATTACCACTAAACATGATTTAATAATGGTAATACCTTTCCCCAGGGGACCAGCCGACCGTCCCATTACCACGTGCTGTGGGACGACAACCATTTCACCTCGGACGAGCTGCAGGTGCTAACCTACCAGCTGTGCCACACCTATGTGCGCTGCACCCGCTCCGTGTCCATCCCAGCACCAGCCTACTACGCCCACCTGGTGGCATTCCGTGCCCGTTACCACCTGGTGGATAAGGAGCATGACAGGTAAGAGACCAGGTCTGATGTTGACCATGGCCCTGTTCTGATAACCTATTCAAAATACTTCCTTATTTCCATCGTATCGCTGTACCATTCAAACTGTGACAGGTTAGTGATTACCAGGAAGTGATGAAGGAGAATTAAAAAAAAAAAAATTGGGACTGAATAATTCAAGCTCTTCCCATTGTAATCATTCTAGTGCGGAGGGCAGTCACACGTCGGGACAGAGCAATGGGCGTGACCAGCAGGCTTTGGCCAAGGCAGTTCAGATCCACCAGGACACACTGCGCACTATGTACTTCGCCTGAAGCACCGGGGGCGGGCATTGGTGAGACAGACCCAACAGGGAAGAAGCCTTCTCTCCTCCCACCTAACCCCCTTACTGTATCAGGTGTGGGCGTTAAGTGGGTTTGTCGTCTTGTCTCTCCCTGCCAGTAAGGGGGAATGATACCAAACAAATTAGGGAGGTTTTTTTTCTCCAATGTCCACAATTATTTTCAAACATGCATACAAAACCTCTTTCTCCCCCCCTTCCTGGCCTAACCCTGGTCGTTATTAGGAGTACTATGTGAAATGGGTTGTGGTGGAGTGGACTCCTTTATTTTACATGTTGTACATTTGTTTGTATTTGTAAATGTGGGGGAGAGATTTGTATTACTTTTCTTTACACTGACAGTTGGAAATACTTGTATCAAACTAAGGGGCGGTATCATCACACTTTGGTGGCGTTTAGACACTATACAGTTTTCTGAAGGGGTCTCCAGGGTTGAAAGGAGGTGGGGATATCAAAGACGAGAACGGTCCGATTGGTTTATAATCATTCTTACTCTTCACAACTTTATTTATCAGCCAATCAAAGCAAAGTGCACTGACCAGGACTTAAGTACACAAGTACTTAACATCTTATCTTTTCATTTGTATGTACTATGAATTTAACAGGCTTGGATACAGTACCAGCCTCAAGAGTATTTGTCCTCCAACACTGGTGACCAACACGTTTTTATGCTGCATCTGATGACCGTTAAGCAAGTAATTTTTGTATTAGATTTTCATTAGACTTTGAAACTGTTAACACTTATTTTTTATCAAGACTTATACAAATTAATAATATGAAATTGTAACGACAGCAATTTTTGCTGTCTTGCCTTTTACTTGGACTGGGTTGTTTTTTCAATCTATGGCCAGTGTGGCCAGCGAATAGATTTACTAATAGAATGGGACTGGTTCCCAACAGACACCTTTTGTGTTCTCTGAGCCACATTACATGTGAAGACATCTACATTGGGGGGGTCAAGTCTCTTGAAATGAAATCTGTCTCGTTTTAGTGTCCCCCTTATTTTCATGCAATCTATTTTACGAATTTGTGCGTAGATCACTTACACGTTCGTTTAAGCATTTGGATATTGTTAACCCTATCTAGTTTTCTTTATGGTTTTATGGCAGTGAAATGGTTTTCTCCTGACTGGGGGGGGGGTGTAGTTGTAATGCTGTCATCTTGTAGTACAGTTGATGTATGAATCGGTATAGTAGAGTGAAGCCTGTGATGTCAATGTCACACGTGTAGGTACTGGACTGAAGATGGGGTGGGGTTCTATTGGGGGAGAAAAGATTCCTGAGACTGCTAGATATTTTCTCTTTGTTATTCCTCTTTAAAAAAAAGGGAGCAATTATGCTATTCTACTAGTCGAGCAAAGTTGTACTTTTTTTCTCTTTTTTTTTTTAGGCAAGTAGTTTAATTGTGGGCTTTGTATCATAGCCTCATGGGATATAAGGTATATTTTGAATACGCTTTTAGAAGAGAATGCTAAAATGATAGAAGGAATTTAAAAACGATTGTCCGGTATGTAGTTATAAAGAATATTAAAACGACAAAAAAATATTTGTAAAAAAAAGTTTATGCAGAGCTTGCATGAAGAAATGGTAATGCCTTCCAAAATGTTTTATTTCCCTTTTCTGTTCTCCTTAGTAATGACATTTCAGCAGGGGTTTTTCATATAGCTTAGATTGGCTGGCTTTTATCTCGCTCTTTTCTAACTATGCATTGTTTTTAACCAAGAGATTTTAGCAGTGACCTTTCCCAAATATGAATTTAGGACATTTGTAGAGTAGTAGTTTTTTGTTGCTTGGTGTGTTTTAATAGCATTTGTAGTGCTTCTTCCCTAGACCTTTGTAATGGTATGGGGGGTTGTATTGTATATTTGATAGCACAAAAAATTCGGTATATACTTTGTAGAACACACATCACTCTTCTTAGCCAAACAAGATTACACATTTTATACAAAATTCATGTCCTAAAGAAACTGAAGCACAAGAGACCATTTTTAATTCCAGGTGCTCGACTTTCTCTTTCACTAATGTCACCTTAAATCTCAATGGACTTGTCCAAGATGCTCTTCACTTGCCATAAGTATGGTAATAGACGCTGAAGTGGTTTTGAATACTTTTTTTTTCTCTCTCTACCTTAATGACATTTCTCATTTACCTTAAGTCATCCGAAGTCCGACTGACTGTTTGTGGAGCATTCTTAGAAATCAAGTACTTGATATTTACTTGGTTTTTTTCCTTTTTCTTTGCTGGTCTTGTGATTTTGTAAATTTAATGCATTTTTGATAGTAGTGAACATAGATTCCATTGATTGGTCAAGCCAAGCAGGAGACCCGGACATACATTATGTGCAATTGTGTTGAAATGGCTGTGTGTTCTACCTCTTGTTACCTGTTCAAGTGTTATGGTAACGTCACACTGATGGTCATTTCTTCATAATTACACAGGATATTATATCTGGTTGTCATGTATGACAGTCAGTGAACCTGCGTTCTGTAGTCATAGTTTCACAGTTCTTGTGTGGGATCTTAAATCTTGTTCAAGATGTTTCCAAAACAAACAAACAAAGTGATTTGAGAGCAAATTATTTGATCGTAACAAGCTTTTTATTTTAATTGTTTTCTGCGCCAATGCATTAATGTTTAGCACCTCATTGCATATCTTTGGAGATAGATGGAGTTGCCTAACAGACTGCGTTGTAAACATGTTGGTAAAGCCAAGGCTAACAATTTAGCTGCTCACCCACAATTTGATGATTAGTATTGTTCATTGACATTTTTCTTTTTAGCTATTTGCTTAATACTTTTGAATATGCAACATGTACTGTTCCCATAGATACACATGGGGTACATAGACATGTACTGCTCTGCTCCCATAGATACACATGGGGTACATAGACATGTACTGCTCTGCTCCCATAGATACACATGGGGTACATAAACATGTACTGCTCTGCTCCCATAGATACACATGGGGTACATAGACATGTACTGCTCTGCTCCCATAGATACACATGGGGTACATAGACATGTACTGCTCTGCTCCCATAGATACACATGGGGTACATAGACATGTACTGTTCCCATAGATACACATGGGGTACATAGACATGTACTGCTCTGCTCCCATAGATACACATGGGGTACATAGACATGTACTGCTCTGCTCCCATAGATACACATGGGGTACATAGACATGTACTGCTCTGCTCCCATAGATACACATGGGGTACATAGACATGTACTGCTCTGCTCCCATAGATACACATGGGGTACATAGACATGTACTGCTCTGCTCCCATAGATACACATGGGGTACATAGACATGTACTGCTCTGCTCCCATAGATACACATGGGGTACATAGACATGTACTGCTCTGCTCCCATAGATACACATGGGGTACATAGAAAGGCATCTCCCATGTTGCTTTAATTGGGTTCATTGAATGAAATGTTGTTTTTGGAATGCGTCGTCTTAGCTCCCCTCATTGTTGTCTCACATTTGATTCATATTTGCTACAGTCAACCCAACAGATGGCAGGTTTTAGTTAATACAGTTCAAGTAGACATGGTTGATAACATAAGTTGTTGTTGCTGTGTTAACTAATCAAGCATGACTTGTTGTAGGGTGCACTGGTCAAAACAGCATGTTTGCTTGTCCATTGACTTGTGAACATTCTCCTTTCAAAATGGCTAAAGCGCAACTTTTCATACTACCTTTTTTCATCCGTTTTCCCTCCCCGAAGTCTGCCTCGCCTTTTTGTTCACCCTAAACTTGTTTCTTGGGAGATGTGGTCTTGTTACGGCTTATGTGTTTTAAGTTACTTATACACAGCACCTTGGATTATACCAGACCTGTACAGCTTTGCTTTTCCTGAAAATATCCAAAACATTTGATGTTATTTTGCACTAAAATAAAACCCCTTTTGGAGCTGTAGTATAGTCACTAGTTTATTGTCTGAGAGAAAATGAGACCAGATCAGCTGGTGATATGATGCATCATGAGTCTCAATACCAGGCTAGTTTGTCTGAGACCATACCAAGTCATTGCATTGACAACTGGTCCCAGATTACACACAATCAAATTGTATTGGTCACATACACGTGTTTAGCTGATGTTGTAGGAAATGCTTGTTTCTAGCTCCAACAGTGCAGTAATATCTAACCATTTCCCAACGTATACCCAATACACACATCTAAGTAAGGAACGGGGTTAAGAATGTATACATATACAGACGAGCAATGTCAGCGGCATAGACTATGATACAGTATACACAAATGAGATGAGTAATGCAACATATGTAAACTTTAATAAAGTGGCCAGTGATTTCAAGTCTGTGTATTTAGGCAGAAGCCTCTGTGCTAGTGATGGCACACTAAGCCAGACATTCAGATGTTTACACCTAGGCCTGTTTGTCGAGAGGGTTTCTCCCAGCCAGCATGTGGTGGGGATTCACTGAAAATAATGCCTTTTTAACGTCATCGTCAGATAACTGCCACTGGGTTGTCATTGAATCTCCTCCCAGAAGAGGGCGCTATTCATCATTTATTCTATTGAGCTTTTGTATTTCTATGGCCATGAAAAGGTTGTGAGGGGAAAACCATATGCAAAACAATAGTCAACTGACATTTATCTTACCATGTATTAGGATGATGGGTAGACGTCTGGTAGTTGGAACGTTCTGATTGTATATCTTATTGGTTGTGTAAATGTGTAGCTATAGTCTGATGCCAAAGTAGTGTGTGTGTGGAAAAAGGGTCCAGCAAGTTGTTGGTTAAATGTGTATTACCTGCGTTGTTGTGGTTGCCAGAATTAGAGAAGTCAGAGGCATCAAAGAATGTGGCAGAATTAGTAGCATATCCGTATGTAGGAGTTGACTGCACACCTTTTTTGATCGGAGAACACCTTGCTATATTTAAGCATAAAGGCACCTTGGGGGTTTGTGGTATACGGCCAATAAACCACAGCTAAGGGCTGTTCTTAGGCGCAATGCATTGCGGAGTGCCTGGACACAGCTCTTAGCCAAGGTATATTGGCCATATACCACAAACCCCGAGGTGCCTTATTGCTACTGGTTACCAAGGGGCGGCAGGTGGTTAGAGCGTTGGGCCAGTAACCCGAAAGGTTGCTGGATCGAATCCCCGAGCTGACAAGGTAAAAATCTGTTGTCTGCCCTTGGACAAGGCAGTTAACCCACTGTTCCCTAGTAGGCCGTCATTGTTAATAAGAATTTGACATTAACTGACTTGCCTAGTTACAGGTTACATTTAAAACCAACATAATTAGAGCAGTAAAAATAAATTGTTGGCACACCCATGGTATACGGTCTGATATACTGTGGCTTTCAGCCAATCAGCATTCAGGGCTGGAACCACCCAGCTTTAAACGATTTAGTCTGTCAGTCAAATCAGGAATGTACGCAGGTGAGATACAGTTGCCATAGGGAAGTCATCCGTAGATGGAATGTGTATTTGGTCTTGTACAAAATAACATTAAAATCATGCACAGACTATCTCAAGTTAGTAATTAGTGCATGAAATCAAGACATGCATATGCATCGTGGGCCGTGAATAACACCTATGTTGATGGGGGTGTTTTCTTGTATTAGAAGGCATATCATGTTAATAGATCATTGGAACTGAACAGTAGCTTTACATTCTAGTCCCAAGCCCTTGCAGGAAAAGGTGCTCTTCATATAAGGCTGAGACTCCAAGTCCTATCAGAAGGTCTTTTGTATTATCAATATTTATGATTAAATCGATGTTGAGCATTTGCCACCTGATTTTGTACTGTCGGTCTGAGTATTTGTGGAGAACAAATATCGATAACTAAAGGTTATGAATAATAATAATAATAGTCTGTCTTATACATAAAATGACAATAGATCCAATATTTATCTTTATCATGCTTATTTGAGTCGTTGGAGTGTGTTTGCGTGACATTTTCAAAGGTATTTGAGATGGTTTAGCTTCTCCATTGCTTAGCTTTACCCTGTAGTAGTTTTCACTTGTATAGCTTTGATTTGGGCAAAACATTGTCTAGATGGGCTGAGTAGTAGTAGTATAGGCTGGCTTTTCTATCCTATCCAGCTAAGGTAATGGCTCCTGTATTACAGAGGAAAGTGAAAGTAAACAACGTAAATTACAAAACGGGTGCTATCTGTGTTCAAACTATTTTATACTGTGGGCAAACAAAAAATATATAAAATCAGATGTGTGTACAGAAAGGCCGCTCTCCTTTACCCATCTTCCCTTGAAGGTCTACATTTAAAATAACATCCCTGTTTAGTAGAGTAACTTATTTTCTTAACTCAAATGTAACAATGAATGTACTTATGGCCAGTGTATTTGTAATATTAAGTTGTATCCACCTGTAATTTATGCTTGTATCATAACTTTTTTTTATGCATGCTCATTAGCTTCAGTCCACAAACCTTAAACTGATTGGCTCCTGAAAGTGGGATAAAGTCCAACTTCAGTCTTTGTTTTCCTAAGTACCTTAGCATAGGCTAACATCACATATTGTCAAATAATGAATTCCCCTTCTGTCGTCACATTGAATAGACATGAGTAAGAAACTGATTATAGTCTCATACATCTTGTTCATCAGAAAGCTAAATGTTATCATTTAAAAGTTGATTTCTGAGTTACATTTGAAAGCTATCACGGGAACATTTAGACTTCTATAAAATAAAACAGTTTTGCTACATAGTGTCACACTGGTGCAAAGATCGGTCCGTTTAATCTTTTTCCTGTGTGTGTGTGATTTTTGGCTTATGCTCGTCTTGGTTCTGATATTCCACTACAGTACACACTAGATAGTTTTATGGAAAATGACTAATGCTGTCTCAGGCAACTAATCCAACATTTTAATTTTGTGTTGACACCTTGGAATGTCTGTAAATGTCCAAGTTTTTAAGATGCTTATGATCTCTAACATGATGTGATGCTGTCTCAGTGCCATGGCTTCAGCATGTCCTGCTGTGATGAGCGTCCCATATCTCAGTCTTCTCTCCCCCTTGAGTAAACGGCACGATTGTTTTCTAGTGTTCTTCGGTTGAGCTGATTACAAGCACTAGGCCAGGATTGTCGTTATGCCAAGCTTGACCCCCTATGATCCTATTTAAAAAGAGAACAGAGCCTTCATAGCGCTTCACCAAACTAATGCCATATATGTGCATTTAACATGCAGGACTGACATGGACGTGTTATATCCTTCTGAAAGAATTGAGGGCTTCAGAATGACTTGGCTTTTTATATACCAACTTAGTAAACTACCTCAAAACGGTCTCGGGTGCTAGTGTTTATCCCTAATTTATGACGAAGACAAAAATCAATTGTAGTGACCAAACAACATAAGCCAATACTGTGTATTAGATAGACATTATTTTACATCCCAAAAATGTATTACAGATTAACTTTACATACAAAAACAAAGTTCAAAGGACCAAATTTTGTAATTGCAGTTCAAGTCTCAATGTTATTATATATGCATGCGAGTCCTCTTTATTTTTTTTTTACAACTGTAGTGATAACAAAAATAACCAATGAACGCTTAGCTAGCAGAAACTGAGTTGGGAGGAGTTCGCGTAGCAATAAGCTGTAGTCATGACTGGATGATATATTGACGTGCCAATCGAATGGCTATTTATTTGTCCATCTAATCACTTACTATTCCTGCTATAAGTTTTTGGTAGTATTACATCTAAATAATGGGCTGCAGATGGAGGCTTGTCAATGGGATGATGTATGCAGAGCAATAACTACTGAAGTCCAAGCTACGGTTGTGATTTGCTTGACTAGGTGTAATGCAAGTCTCACCTAGTGAGCTACATGAACCCTGCCTTGTGATCTAGAGTCAACTACAGCAGGCCTCAGACTCGGTGGCGTCTTTCATTCAGCCTTTAAGAGATGGATGTCTGATAAATGGAATGTACTTGTAGCTTAGAAAACAAATGGTCCACAGTTAAAGCTTACTAAGGGTCTGACACAATCTGTATCTTTAAGTGATTTTATCCAGTACCGCAATAAAACCGCCAAGGCTTATTTCATTTTGTTGTTGCCCTTTACCAGTTTTATTCTGTTCTTACACCCAGAAAAAGGAAAATAACTATCAAACTATTAATTATCCACATTTGTAATGTTTTAGATAAGGCTAATATGTATTTGTGCATGCTACATTCTACGAAGTGAATACATTTGAACTACACTTTCCTCAATGTTTTGTACATTGACATACAGATGTTGCCTACTGGCATATTTCAGTCACTTAAGATAATCTGATAGCCCAATGGAAAGGTACAACAAAGGTATGGAAATTAAATTCCAATTCTCGTGTCATTGTCATCTGATCTGAAAAATCACATGTTTTTATGGTGTGCCTTTTTAGAGATGTATTTTCCACCAATCCTATTTGAGTTGCTCACCCATATTTGAATTACAGCACCACAAAATAATTTCCACATTATCATGCAACCTTGAGTGAAGACGCTGCATAGAGTGATCAGTATTTGTGTTTTGCACTTTCACAGCAGTTTAAAAAAATGCCCGCTTAAGGCTGGGCAGACAGAAAAATGTATAAAACAAGGTATTTTATGCTATCAACATGAATAATATGACTGAAGAGCTTTTCTAAAAAGGTAAAGATATAACTATATATATATTCCCAAAGTACCTCATAAGCCTGACAAATGCTGCATTGACTTTTCTCATTTTTTATTTTGTCTTCATATTGTCCAATAAAATGTAAATTTCCCCTTTGGGAGGTTTGATTGTCACAAGGCTGTGCATATGCCATGCAAAACCAGTTCACTGTCAAACATTTAAATGTTATTTTCTGAACCTGAAGCCAAAATAAATGGTTGTGTGAGATTGTGTCATGTATGTACTTTTCTTAAATACATTTATCATCATTCTAAATTGTAGCCACATACTTTCCATGTTTTGCTTGTTAGGATGCTGTGAGTGTCCAAAGAACCCCAAAAAAATGGTTTCAGTCAGGAATTCATGTAATTTTCCATCAACAAAACTATGGCGACTCCATACTGTTCGACGTGACCGTTGACTCCGGTATTGCCATGAGAGGGCTGTATCTGTTTGTCCTCCCTATCTTATTCTCCCACACCTTTGTCTTAAGATGGCCTTAGGACTTCAAATGGGGTACCTTCTAGTATATTTGGCCTTAAAAGTACAAAATGATGCACTAGAATCCACACCTTGAGAAACCATGTCATGCATGCGCCATTGCCACATATCTACCTCCTATGAATGTAAGTGCCCTGAAGATGCAGTCACCTGATTTTAATTTGTCCTGTTACTCTTTTTTAAAAATATTTTTATGACAATCATCCTTGAATTAACAATTTAAATATTTTTGCAAAGCCCTACACTTCCTTATGTCTTGACTTTTCACAGTAAACACTATCCATTTCTGTTTTAGCCCATCAAGGATTTTTTTCTTTAAATGTCAACGTAAAGCCATTGAGGAGCAAAGTGACCAAATGCTTTTTGCAAAGGCAGTCCTGCACAGTACAGTGAACTCAAACCTCCCTCGTGTGTGATTTTAGATTTTCAGAGTTTTCTCTACCACATGCTAAAACTGAATTTGCTGTCATATCTATCATGGAGAGATCTTTTTGGTGCTGGTTTATTGGTTCGATCCACTGCTAGCAGCTCCTCGTTGTCAAAAGTGTCAGTTTTGATTTCTATTACTTTTTTTGTTAACAATTATGATTACAAACACGAGAGATGCTGTAAAGCCCTGATAGAAAATGTGAATGTTTCATTTAATATAGTTAACTCTGGCTTGACTGTAAATTGCATTAATTCATAAAAATATCAAGTTTCTTAATTTGTTGTCTCTTACTATGTATATAAAGATTTGGTTGAAATGTGAATGGTTTAATCTTGTGCCTTGATGTATGTATGAATAACTGGTTATGGTGCTTGTAGGTGGACATTATAGATTCTGCAATTTAATTATTTAGTATGACACATTTTTGGCTTCATGAACCACATGTTCCCAATGAAATAACACTGTCCATCTTTAGCTGTTTTTGCCATTCCTATTTACTTATGTCAGTGCTAGACTTTTCCAAATACACCTCTTGCAGTCCTTTCTATTTTACTGCCAAAACAGCACTCCCTAAACACACACAGATGGTGTCCATAAATCCCAATATGATTTAGTACTTGTATAAATGAGGTGCTATACTTTTTTATTTCAGCCATAAAGTCTATTTGGTTTTTATACTGCTCCCACAAGTACAGTAGTCTACACCTAGCAGTGTTATTTTTTTTCCTTCCTCGAAATGGATCCGACTGTTGCATGTGCACCACCTATATTTGATTGTGCCGTTCAAGCCCAATAGAATGGAAGTAGACTGCCGATTTCCTAAAACACATATGCTACGGAATATTGACACTGCTTGATTTAGAAGTCTTTTGGGGTATACAATCAACTGACAAACTTGAATTTGGGGACGACTTTTTCCCATGTATTCTACTTGAGTCCATGTCATCTGCAGGACACAACCTGCGCACAATATATATCGTATTAAGTCAACTTTCAGAAGATATGGAGGACAAATTATTTATTAGTTGGCATCTAAAATTACAGCTGGCAGTACCACATAAACCAGGTAAGTAAAAGGACAAATTTAGGTAAGTAAACCAGGTAAGTAAAATGACCAATTTTACAAGCAAAATTACACTACAAAATCGCAGTCTGTTGGTATTCGACAAATTCATGGTGCTTTTCTTGTTCTTCGGCCTGGTGTCAGACTAGACGTAACAGAGTAAACGTAAATCCGGGATATTCTTACATAAGGCAGATGGTTACTCAAGGCAAACACATGTTGGGTGGGTGAGCCTATAACACGAACGTCTAGAAACCCAAAGGTTGAGAGTTCAAATCGGATCATGGACTATTTTTGTTCATTAGCTACTTTTCAACTAATTGTTCGCTGCTTTGCAACTACTTAACATGTTAGCTAACCCAAACCATTTTAGCTAACCTTAAACCTAACTGCTAGTCTAGGTAACGTTAGCCACCTAGCTGGATTTCGTAACATATCATACGAAATGGGTGGTGAACATGTACAAATTAATATATACCTTGCGAAATGTAACATGCATATCATACTAAATTATGCCTCGGATTTACGTACAGAATAATACGAAATGCTCTGACACCAGGCTGTTCAAACCGCTGAGAGAAAGAGGGAGAGAGCGAGTCATACTTTCCAAAAACTCACCATGTGTAATTTGACTTCACTTGCACCAGCGACGGACTAAACTGCGTACGTCTCCGGAATTTTCTTCTATAAGGTAATCTTTGCATTAAGAAATTTGCAATACGCCGTTTGATTACATTTGTAAGTATGTTGTTGCTTTGCTTGACAGTTTAGCGAAGATATTGTATAAACAGGAAGATACGACAAATTATGACCGTTTGCAGAATGTACCGATTGCAGTGTTGGAACGATTAGGATTATTTTCCACCGCCTGTCGGTAATGATTCGATTGACCCCAATTTCGTTGGAACCAAATATCTAAATGATTTTGTTCATAACATAAGCAGTGGAGTAGCCCACTGGGTTTGCATTTAGTTGTTTATATTTCACCCATGTCCAGGTGGTTTCATTAAGATGTGTTTAACAGTGATGGTCCCACAACATTATTGCAAAGCTTTATAGGCTTGCATTTGTACTGTAAGTACCAGGGAAATATTTTTAAACACATTTTATCGCCTGCAGCAAGGACATACCAGTTTTCCGTGTTTAGACAGTCTGCCCTAGTGCCACCATGCCAAACATTACTGTTAGACCACCCTACTGGTAGGAAGAAAATACACAGGAAAAAATTGGTGAAAGTTGTTCAAGAACGGATTAAAGTCACTAACCTCTGTCTGCAGAACATATTATATGTGAGAAATACAGAAAAGTTACTGTGAACTGTAATGTTCAAAACAAAGAGTCCTGTGGCTTGGAAATGAGCTCATGTTTTCCTGGATGAATGATTCACTGCTGGACTAGTACCATGTTTATTTCTAGCGGCACAAATTAGGCCTATCTAAATGACAATGCCCATTGCATTACTCCTCAGGCCCAGTAGCCTTGCTTGCCAGGCTAATAGACACACTGCTGGGGAACAAGACTAGTCCAGCTACATTGTGATGAAGTGGCTCCACGATGGAACAACTAGCTGGGCTTGGCTCTGCCTCTCCTGTTGCCTCCTGAGTGCCTGGTGCCCGGTGGGGGCAGAGGTGGGACCCACGCCCGACCCTGAGTCAGGGGAGCCCATGCAGGGAGACTGGGAGTGGGGCTCCGGTTCCTTCAACCTTCAGGATCTACTCCACAGCTTCCCCGCCGACAGCCCATTTGTGACAGAGACTCCGGGGAATCCTGTCAACTGCTCCCAGCGCTTCTGGCTGCCCTCTGCCTCCCCAGTCTGCTGGGACGACATCGCCGGGCCGGAGGAGTTTGAGCAGTCTCGTCTGCTGGTGCTCCAGAATAGGGCGGCCCTGCAGGCGGTGTCCCTGGCCAGCGAGGTGGTGGTAGAAGGGGGAACTTCAGCCTCGTTTAAACAGCAGGCCTTGGAGGACTTGCAGGTGGTGAGGGCGGACTACCTGAACGTGACAGAGACGACAGAGACCATGCAGAAGGTGTTCCTCACACTGGAGGAGAAGAGGAAGGAGGGGACTGAGCACTGGACATTCTCAAGGTGAGGGGGAGGGAGCGCGCGCGCGCAGGACCTTCTCAAGGTGAGGGGGAGGGAAGGGAGCGCAGGACCTTCTCAAGGTGAGGGGTAGGGGACAGAGGACTGGACCTTCAAGGTGAGGGGTAGGGGACAGAGGACTGGACCTTCAAGGTGAGGGGGAGGGGATGGAGCGCTGGACCTTCTCAAGTTGAGGGGGAGGGGATGGAGCGCAGGACAGTAGCAAGGTGAGGGGTAGGGGATGGAGCGCAGGACCTTCTCAATGTGAGGGGGAGAGGATGGAGTGCTGGACCTTCTCAGGGTGAGGGGGTAGGGGACAGAGCACTGGACCTTCTCAGGGTGAGGGGACAGTGCTGGACCTTCTCAAGGTGAGGGGGAGGGGACAGAGCACTGGACCTTCTCAAGGTGAGGGGGAGGGGACAGAGCACTGGACCTTCTCAGGGTGAGGGGGAGGGGACAGAGCGCTGGACCTTCTCAGGGTGAGGGGGAGGGGACAGAGCGCTGGACCTCAAGGTGAGGGGGAGGGGACAGAGCACTGGACCTTCTCAGGGTGAGGGGGAGGGGACAGAGCACTGGACCTTCTCAAGGTGAGGGGGAGGGGACAGAGCACTGGACCTTCTCAAGGTGAGGGGGAGGGGACAGAGCACTGGATCTTCTCAATGCGAGGGGGAGGGGACAGAGCACTGGACCTTTTCAGGGTGAGGGGTAGGGGACAGAGCGCTGGACCTTCTCAGGGTGAGGGGGAGGGGACAGAGCGCTGGACCTTCTCAGGGTGAGGGGTAGGGGACAGAGCGCTGGACCTTCTCAGGGTGAGGGGTAGGGGACAGAGCACTGGACCTTCTCAGGGTGAGGGGTAGGGGACAGAGCACTGGACCTTCTCAGGGTGAGGGAGAGGGGACAGAGCACTGGACCTTCTCAGGGTGAGGGAGAGGGGACAGAGCACTGGACCTTCTCAGGGTGAGGGGGAGGGGACAGAGCACTGGACCTTCTCAGGGGGAGGGGACAGAGCACTGGACCTTCTCAGGGGGAGGGGACAGAGCACTGGACCTTCTCAGGGGGAGGGGACAGAGCACTGGACCTTCTCAGGGGGAGGGGACAGAGCACTGGACCTTCTCAGGGGGAGGGGACAGAGCACTGGACCTTCTCAGGGGGAGGGGACAGAGCACTGGACCTTCTCAGGGGGAGGGGACAGAGCACTGGACCTTCTCAGGGGGAGGGGACAGAGCACTGGACCTTCTCAGGGGGAGGGGACAGAGCACTGGACCTTCTCAGGGGGAGGGGACAGAGCACTGGACCTTCTCAGGGGGAGGGGACAGAGCACTGGACCTTCTCAGGGGGAGGGGACAGCGCTGGACCTTCTCAGGGTGAGGGGTAGGGGACAGAGCACTGGACCTTCTCAGGGGGAGGGGACAGAACACTGGACCTCCTCAGGGTGAGGGGGAGGGGACAGAGCACTGGACCTTCTCAGGGTGAGGGGACAGCGCTGGACCTTCTCAGGGTGAGGGGTAGGGGACAGAGCACTGGATCTTCTCAGGGTGAGGGGACAGAGCACTGGACCTTCTCAGGGTGAGGGGGTAGATTCACTCACTGCACCACAGCACTGAGTTGGCCCCTAGTCTTGTTCCACGTGCTGTTTGTGTTAAACAGGACGGCATGGTAGTTTTGCTTTTATTTTTACTCCTAAGGAATGAATACTCAAACAGTCATATATATCAATGTTTTTTTTAACACTGTTTGTTGAAGGCATAGTAAAACTATTGAGAAATTCAATGATTGTAGAAGCTTGTTCATCAAAGGGAATTGAGGTTACTTCCTCTAGGGACTTGTGCAAGCAGGATAATGTGTAGGGGAGTGAGGGAACTAAAGGGTCAATCAATCAATCAAATGTATTTATAAAGCCCTTTTTACATCAGCCAATGTCAAAGTGCTATACAGAAACCCATCCTAAAACACCCAAAAGCAAGCAATGCAGAAAAAGAAGGGTATGTGGAGCTTTCTGCTCCAACCAGCATTGTTGAATTCCTAGCAGATGAAGTCATGCATGATCAACCACTAGTCAGGACCTGTCCTACTGAGTAGAGGGGTCTAAGAACAGAGCGGGAACAGTCGCCTGAATCATTTCACGTTCTACTTCTTCAGTCCTCCCCACATCTGGCTGAATCAAAGTCCTGGTATGAGATTCATTACAATGCAATTGAATGAGATCAGACTTTTTCTTTCTAGTACGATACAGTTTGAACCAATCCCGCTGGTATTTGTTTATTCGGATCCCCATTAGCTTTTGCCGAAGCAGTAGCTATTCTTCCTGGGGTCCACACAAAAACATAACACATGACATGTAACAAAACACTGTTACACTGATAGACAAGAACAGTCGCACACAAAATACACAACTAAATACTCATGTGTAATTGATAGTGTGTCGATGTAAATATTTAGGAGCTCAAAGAGTACATTGTTATAGTAAAATGTATGAAACATGTTTTTATGTTCATGTGTATGAGAACCTTTTGTGATTTTTTTTTGTTGTCTGTTTCTAGTATAAAGGAGCACATTGCCAAAACGAAGGACTCCATCAACGGAAAAGACAACGTGGCAGCCCTCCTAGAGAAACAGTTCTCTAGCCTAGAGAAGTCTTTACACGTCATGCAACTCCGACTTGACAAACTAATGGCACAGTGAATGTGTTCTTCAGGATATTTTTTTGAATGAACTGTACCATCATGTAATATATCCCACTAACAATGCATGCAAACTCAGGTTAAAAAACCCTTTACAAAACATGAGGTGCACTTTCTTTGTATATGAACTAGGTATTTTATTCTTCCGTAGTCACATTCCTATCTGAAACCCAAACTGCATGCAAAGCCTACAGCATCAGGGAGATTTTGATGGAAATAAAATATTTTTATACTCAGCATGCACACCCGTTCCAGAAAGAGATGTTATTTATTGAAGTAAAACTGTGACACTCATACAGTGTGGTATAAAATTGTAACATTTATGTAAATGCTTTGTTGCAACAAGGTGAAAACAATAGAACACAAATAGGGAATGACAATCTGTAGAGCATGAATATTTTATTTTCATTAACTAAACTATGGAACACAAAAACATACAAAAGGCAAGTCTCAATCGTTAGAGGGGATGAAATTGCTGTTACAAACACTTGTAGAAAATACAGTGCCTTGCGAAAGTATTCGGCCCCCTTGAACTTTGCGACCTTTTGCCACATTTCAGGCTTCAAACATAAAGATATAAAACTGTATTTTTTTGTGAAGAATCAACAACAAGTGGGACACAATCATGAAGTGGAATGACATTTATTGGATATTTCAAACTTTTTTAACAAATTAAAAACTGAAAAATTGGGCGTGCAAAATTATTCAGCCCCTTTACTTTCAGTGCAACAAACTCTCTCCAGAAGTTCAGTGAGGATCTCTGAATGATCCAATGTTGACCTAAATGACTAATGATGATAAATACAATCCACCTGTGTGTAATCAAGTCTCCGTATAAATGCACCTGCACTGTGATAGTCTCAGAGGTCCGTTAAAAGCGCATAGAGCATCATGAAGAACAAGGAACACACCAGGCAGGTCCGAGATACTGTTGTGAAGAAGTTTAAAGCCGGATTTGGATACAAAAAGATTTCCCAAGCTTTAAACATCCCAAGGAGCACTGTGCAAGCGATAATATTGAAATGGAAGGAGTATCAGACCACTGCAAATCTACCAAGACCTGGCCGTCCCTCTAAACTTTCAGCTCATACAAGGAGAAGTCTGATCAGAGATGCAGCCAAGAGGCCCATGATCACTCTGGATGAACTGCAGAGATCAACAACAAGTGGTGAGGTGGGAGACTCTGTCCATAGGACAACAATCAGTCGTATATTGCACAAATCTGGCCTTTATGGAAGAGTGGCAAGAAGAAAGCCATTTCTTAAAGATATCCATAAAAAGTGTCATTTAAAGTTTGCCACAAGCCACCTGGGAGACACACCAAACATGTGGAAGAAGGTGCTCTGGTCAGATGAAACCAAAATGTAACTTTTTGGCAACAATGCAAAATGTTATGTTTGGCGTAAAAGCAACACAGCTGAACACACCATCCCCACTGTCAAACATGGTGGTGGCAGCATCATGGTTTGGGCCTGCTTTTCTTCAGCAGGGACAGGGAAGATGGTTAAAATTGATGGGAAGATGGATGGAGCCAAATACAGGACCATTCTGGAAGAAAACCTGATGGAGTCTGCAAAAGACCTGAGACTGGGATGGAGATTTGTCCTCCAACAAGACAATGATCCAAAACATAAAGCAAAATCTACAATGGAATGGTTCAAAAATAAACATATCCAGGTGTTAGAATGGCCAAGTCAAAGTCCAGACCTGAATCCAATCGAGAATCTGTGGAAAGAACTGAAAACTGCTGTTCACAAATGCTCTCCATCCAACCTCACTGAGCTCGAGCTGTTTTGCAAGGAGGAATGGGAAAAAAATTCAGTCTCTCGATGTGCAAAACTGATAGACATACCCCAAGCGACTTACAGCTGTAATCGCAGCAAAAGGTGGCGCTACAAAGTATTAACTTAAGGGGCTGAATAATTTTGCACGCCCAATTTTTCAGTTTTTGATTTGTTAAAAAAGTTTGAAATATCCAATAAATGTCGTTCCACTTCATGATTGTGTCCCACTTGTTGTTGATTCTTCACAAAAAAATACAGTTTTATATCTTTATGTTTGAAGCCTGAAATGTGGCAAAAGGTCGCAAAGTTCAAGGGGGCCGAATACTTTCGCAAGGCACTGTATATACAGAGGTTCAAGTTCAGTGCATTCTTTCCATTTTTGAGACCATACACGCTAGCAGTTACAGTAGCCTGCTTTATAGTTCAACCACACACAGTGGCATATTTAGACTGATTTAATAAATGTAACATTAAGTCTGATTTATTTTTTTCACATAAACCTAAATATTGCA
Source organism: Oncorhynchus mykiss (assembly GCF_013265735.2). Classification (NCBI taxonomy): domain Eukaryota; kingdom Metazoa; phylum Chordata; class Actinopteri; order Salmoniformes; family Salmonidae; genus Oncorhynchus; species Oncorhynchus mykiss. Next base: position 58,919,974 of record NC_048582.1, on the reverse strand, counting down.
ATGCCTGTCCTTGCGTATATTCATTACAATCTGAGAGGAGCTGTTACTAAAAAATGAAATTAGAGATTCAATATTAAATTAGTGCTGCCCGCAACCACCCAGTACTGAAACTACCAATGGGTTTTGACTGAGTAATATGGTACATATCACATTAAACACAGCAAAAGTCTAAAGTGTCTTTTATACTCAGTAACGTTGCTAAAAGGAATCAGTTTGCATGTGTAGATCTCTAAAGATAAGTTAAACATTGTTTATGAATGAAAGGTATATAATACAAAAAGTCAAAGTAGATAGTCTGCATTAGCAAAGACTGTGCATTGGGGTTCCTCTTTATAAAAAGGACACAATGAGTCAATTTGGTTTGACCTGAGAACTGGAATATATGTATGGAATATATATATATTTTTAAAGCACCTGATTTGTTCAACCTTTGCTTCAAGATCTTGTTTAGAAAAATAATGCCCAAAACAGATAAAAGCTTGCACTATTTGCACTGAGTGGTATCAAAACCAGAGGAAGCACAGATGTTTCTCTTCGGCAGCAGGTGATTGCTGTAGCGGGGAATATGGGGGTGGTATCATGGTCAACATATGATTATGATTTTAATGGTTTATCTGTAGTCAACTCACATACTGATTCTTTCTGACCCCAAACTGAATGACCATTATCTGGAAGACTGGGCAACTAATGGTAGTAAACATAATATACTCTAGTACGTCTCAGGGAAGGTGTTGGCCTACATAATAGCATCGCCTGGAAGTAGTATGGAATGAGCTGGAGAAAAAAAGCTTCAGACTCCATTCTAGCAACCACTATTGCTTGAAGGGTTGCATGTCTTTTCAATTGTCTGCTTCCTCAATTGGATTTTCCTCTATGAGCTTCAGGTAATCTCGAGCGAAGATCTTCTTTGGTAGGATATCTGCAACGGTATAATGAACAGATAGTCAATATTGACTACCTACTGTATGCTCAGAGAGAAGAGAATGTAAGTCACGTGGTGGTGGCAACACTAGTTCTTACCTGTGAGAAACTGAAAAGTCTCTGTTCCCTCAACAGTATTGGCCAGATCACTGTACAAGAGTGTCTTATTGTCTTTCCCTGATCCATTGTTGAACGAGGACAGAGCCAAGTACTGAACGAACAGTTCCTACAAGACACGAGTGTTATGAATGAAATTGTTATTACATAGGACAGTTCCCATTTATTAAGAGTGACACTATAATGGAGGCCAGTCTTCAATTTACAAGGCAAAGACATTCAGACATTAGGGTTTACATCCTATTTTGGTTGAGGCTCTACAGCCATGTCAGTGCAGGGCTAGCTGGCTAACTGTTACAGCCATTCAGGGTTAGCTAGCTACCTTCTTCACGAGCTTGAACTAATGGAAGTAGCTAGCTAGCACTGCCTATATGAAAATGCTGCAAAACTAGCTAGCAGACCTAGCTATTGGCTAGCTAGCATAACTACGCAAGTAAACTGAATTCAACCTACTGTTGCTTTGGTGGTGATGAGAAGAGCCTCTTGGTTGATGCTTGAGACGTCGGGAGAACTTTTCATGATCATTTTCACGCGAGTCATTGGAAGAGAGATGCCTTTGCTGTTAGATGCATGATTAACGTTGTCTCCAGACATTTTGACATGAATAAGGAAATTTCTTCAGTGGTACTGGTAGCAACCGTTGATATACAGTTGCGAGGAGTGGAAGTTCCCCACTACTTCCTGATCAGTGACGTAGTAAAAGTGCTTGGATCGTTTTTTTTTCTTCTCTCACCCAAAACTAATGTAGCTAGCTACCGTATGTACTTCTGTTTCAGACAATATTATCGTTTTTTGCTTGATTTTTACAAAGAAGTATCTAAGCGTTTATAAGCCTGCCTGCTAGATAAATAAGGCTGCCGATACACTCCATCACAGTAGGTGGCGCAATAACGTTACACTTTTAACTGCTCCAACACGTCACTAACTATCTGAAAGAAGGAAAATACATTTTACGGACAGGTTATCTGTGTTGTTCCTTTAAACATAGCTTTCGATTATTGCTGGTTTTATTTGCATTCTGTATCTGTTTGTCTGCGCGAGCGGACGAGTGGCTCTTTTTTTGTTGCTGATGTTGTTAGCCAGAAAGCAGTTAGCTAAATAGCTAGCTAGCTAGCTTCTGCATTCATCATTTCACTGGCCAACACGTTCAAGATGCCTCTGGGTTTGAAACCATGTTGCGCTGTCTGCAAAACAAACTCATCGTCTATGTGGAAAAAGGGAAACCAAGGAGAGATCCTGTGCAATAACTGCACGGGGAAGAGCACCAGCAGTGGAGCATCTGGACCCTCGGTGTCCTCCAACACACTACAGAATAATGGCGGGGGCAAGCAGGTTGTTTGTCGTTTTGAGCACATACACTAAGTGTACAAAACATTAGGAACACCTACTCTTTCCATACCAAGTGAATCCAGGTGAACGCTGATTCCTTATTGATGATGTCACCTGTTAAATCCACTTCAATCAGTAGATGAAGGGGATGACACAGGTTAAATACATATTTTTAAGCCGTGAGACATGGGTTGTGTATGTGTGCCATTCCGAGGAAGGTGAATGGGCAAGAATAAAGTGTTAAGTGCCTTTGAACGGGGTATGGAACTAGGTTGTGTGTCGAGCTGCAACGCTGCTGGGTTTTTCACGATCAACAGTTTCTCATGTGCATCAAGAATGGTCCAGCCAACTTGACACAACTGTGGGAAGCATTGGAGTCAACATGGCCAGCACCCCCGTGGTATGCTTTTGACAACTTGTAGAGTCCATGCCCCGATAAATTGAGGCTGTTCTGAGGGCAAAAGCGGGTGCATCTCAATATTAAGGTGTTCCTAATGTTTTGTACACTCAGTGTACATAGGCCTGCACTATAATGTACTGTGCTGTGCTCCCCTTAGTGACTGTAACTCCATACTAACAATATATGCATGTTTACACATTGTCACCCTGATGGAGATGTAATATTGGTATTTGACACATCTTGCCCACAGTCTAAACAAGAGATCCACAGGAGATCAGCACGGTTGAGGAGCACAAAGTACAAAGCTCCTGCCTCTGAAAAAAAGGTGTCTACCAAAGGAAAAGGCAGAAGACACATATTCAAACTAAAAAATGTAAGTATATTATTAGTTCTAATACACAGGAACTATCTTTGTGTTGGATTGTCAGAAATCACAGGGGTTCAAATCTAAGCTCCTCCCCCCCCCCCCCCCCCCCCCCCCCCCTCACACACACAGCCAATCAAAGCACCAGAATCTGTTTCCACAATCATCACATCAGAATCAGTCTTTTATAAGGTATGTTTACTTTTTATAAATCCTTTCTGTACAATATGTTAGCAAACATAACAAACGTATCTGTTGTATAATGTATGCCACAGATAGCTGTCAACAATCGTTCTGCCTTCGTGTCATTGTGCAGGGTGTGTATTATCAGATGGGAGACGTCATCAAAGTGACAGACGAGGATGATGGGAGGCCGTACTATGCACAGATCAGAGGTTTCATCCAGGACCAGTACTGTGAGAGGAGTGCCGCGTTGACTTGGTTGATACCAACCCAGGCCAGTCCTCAGGACCTGTTTGATCCAGCCACTTACATTGTTGGTGAGTGATGATTGAACCTAAATATTTATTTAAGTTACATTTGAGCACACAGAAATAAAAGTGGTCTCTTTCTGAACATTGTGTATTTGGGAGTAATGTCACAGTAGACTCAAAAGACCACTACTAGCTGATGTTTCCATTACTGATTTTCTGATTGTATCTATAGGTCCAGAGGAGGATCTACCCAGGAAGATGGAGTACTTGGAGTTTGTGTGCCACGCCCCCTCAGAGTACTTCAAGTCCAGGAGCTGCCCCTATCCCACCATTCCTATCCGTCCAGAGAAAGGCTACATCTGGACTCATATTGGACCCACGCCGGCCATCGCTATCAAAGAATAATTTGGCAACAGCAATTAGCCGCTGGGTCAATTAACATGAAGATATTAACTTTGTCTGTTAGTCTGCTAGTACAAGGCACTTGACCCAAATTGCTCCAGGGTCGCCGTTGATAATGGCAGACCCCGGCCATGACCTACTCGTGAGAGTGGTTCAGGGTGAGTTGGGACATGCTAAAAAAACACATTTCCAATTCACACGTGTATTAATACACACTTGTACATGTATGAAATGGGACAAATATAAACACCCACATAATAATTATTATTATTATAATAGTCTGAATATTGAAAGTGTTTGTAATTCAACGTTTACAAACCCTTCTAAGTCAAACCCTTCCAACAGTACAGGGACGGACCCATGAAATGATCATCCTGAGGTGACAGTCAGACATGGGATTTACTTTTTTTATTCGGTAATAAATGTGGAAAATACCTTTTTCATAAGCTTTGTACTGGAATGTTTTTCAAACAACATATCATTTTTATTTAGACATCTGTGCAATACATGTTACGTGTTATACCTAAAAATAAAACAAAGTATTTATAAAGATGCTTTTAATAGACTCCCAAGTTCTATCCCTTTTGGTATATATTTTAGACACTTTGTGAAACCTTTATGATCATTTACCTCAGTCACCAGTCTTTTTTTTTTATCAAGAAACTAACTCTTCCTTGATGTCACATTACATGGTTAATATTGAGCTGCATGTGGAAATGTGTGCAGCAAGCCTGAGTCTGATTTAGCCATGTAAATCTATCATTATCTTTGAGACCATTTCAGCTAATCAGTAAAGCCAAATGATTTGGGACATGAAGAAATTCCTATTAAAAGTATGTTCAGCCTGTGTTGTGGTGTGTGCTGGGAGTGTTACTGTGTCCCGCATCCATATGTGTAGAAGTAGACTGGTAGTACATCGGGCTGTCCATGGACAGCCTCATGGCTGTGTGACGCATGTTCCCCTTCTGGAACAGGTGAGCAGATGCTGTGTTCGAGTCTATGACATGAGCCTGTAACAGAATAGTGAATGTAAGCTTATCGACAACTCTAGGAAGAGTCAATCTATTGTGTAACCATAAAGCTCTGGTCAAAATGAGTGTACTACATAGGGAATAGGGTGCTATGTCCACTGCCTTCCTACCTTCTCCAGGGTGATGAGGGTGGACAGTATGTCTCCGGTGCGGCCTGTGGCGATATCATTATTCAATAGGTTGTCCTGGAGGGTTGCAGCCATATGGTTCCTCATCATCACCTCCTGCTCTTGCTTTACGTTGAAAGACAGGCTGTGCACCTCCTCCACTATACTGTGGATAAACACATACCCATGGTCGGACATATACCTACAATTCATCCACTGTACAAAGACCATTTGTTTTTCATTAAAGACCATCTTTACTTATAAGGGAGAAAAAATTGTCTAATTGAATTCAGAAAAATAGAGATTGAAAAACATAATTTCTTGGTATCACAATTACTTTATTTTATGGAACTCTTATTTTACCAGGTAAATTGACTGAGAACACATAATTTACTGCAACGAGCTGGGGAATAGTTACAGGGAGAGGGGATGAATGAGCCAATTGGAAACGTAAATCAGTTACTGTGATGGACGATGAAAAAATGTATAGTGGCTTCAATAGCTTTTAGCTAGAACAGAGACTTCCGTTACACTACCTGTCCAGCTCTTGTCTTATCTCCCTGTAGGCAGCCATGTTCTTCTGCATAGCAGCCGTGACAAGGGCCAGCTCCTCGAAGGTGTCCATGGTCAGGTTCTCTAGACAGCTCGCCTTCCAGGGCTTCTGGCGCCGGGTCATGTTGGACTTGGTCACCACCTCCTCCATGTGGATGGTGCTCTGTTCCGCCAAGCCTCCCGTGTCCTCTGGAATCAGCTGTGTGAGGGGACGGTTTGAGGAGAGAGGACAAAATACACAGGGAACTACGAAAGAGCAGTGGTCGTATTGATGATTTTGAATGGCAGCTAGCTTGTAATAATCCTTTGAAAGGCTGGTCATGGCTCATATCAACACCATGATGTCGGAAACCCTAGACCCACTCCAATTCGCATACCCCCCAACAGATCCACAGATGACGCCATCTCAATCGCACTCCACACTGCTCTTTCCCACCTGGACAAAAGGAACACCTATGTGACAACGCTGTTCATTCACTACAGCTCAGCGTTCAACACCATAGTGACCACAAAACTCATCACTAAGCTAAGTATCCTGGGAATAAACACCTCCCTCTGCAACTGGACTTCCTGACAGGCCGGCCCCAGGTGGTAAGGGTAGGTAACAACACATCTGCCATGCTGATCCTCAACACTGGGGCCCCTCTGGGGTGCGTGCTTAGTCCCCTCCTGTGCTCCCTGTTCATCCAGGACTGCTCTGCCAAGCACAACTCCAACACCATCATTAAGTTTGCTGATGACACAACAGTGGTAGGCCTGATCACCAACAATGATGAGATACAGGAAAAAGGAGGGCCGAACAGGCTGCCATTAACATTGACGGGGTGGAAGTGGAGCGGGTCGAGAGTTTTAAGTTCCTTATTGTCCACATCACCAACAAACTATCATGGTCCAAACACACCAAGACAGTTGTGAAGAGGGCACGACAACACCTTTTCCCCCTCAGGAGACCGAAAATATTTGGTATGGGTCCCCAGATCCTCAAAAAGTTCTACAGCTGCACCATCGAGAGCATCCTGACCGGTTGTATCACCGCCTGGTATGGCAACTGCTCGGCATCTGACCGTGAGGCTCAACAGGGGGCAGTGTGTACGGCCCAGTACACCACTGGGGCCAAGCTTCTTGACATACAGGACCTATATACTAGGCGGTGTCAGAGGAAGGCCTAAAAAATGGTCAAAGACTCCAGTCACCCAAGTCATAGACTGTTAACTCACGGCAAGCGGTACAGGAGCGCCAAGTCTAGGTCCAAAAGGCTCCTTAACAGCTTCTACCCCCAAGCCATAAGACTGCTGAACAACCAGACAAATGGCCACCCGGACTATTTACATTTACCCCCCCCCCCCCCCCCCCACTGTTTATTATCTATGTATAGTCACTTTTCAAATTACCTCGACTAACTTGTACCCCTGCACATTGACTCGGTACCAGTACCCGCTGTATATAGCCTCATTATTGTTATGTCATTTTCTTGTTACTTTTTAATTTTATTACATTTTTGTATTTTTTTCCACTTTACTTTATTTAGTAAATATTTTCTTAACTCTATTTCTTGAACTGCATTGTTGGTTAAGGGCTTGTAAGTAAGAATTTCACGGTAAGGTCTACTACACCTGTTGTATTTGGCAACGTGACAAATAACATTTTATTTTATTTGATCAACAATACACATTTGAGGGTCAAAAATACGTTACAGACAGTGCCTTGATATAAATAACACTATGTGACAAACACTAAATGTGAAAAGGGAAAGAGTGACAGACTAACCGCCGCCGGCGAACACTCGTTCGGATTCTTTTCATCATAGTCGGGCATGGAGATCTCAAGGTTGGTGGTTACCACGGCAACGAGAAGGTTGGCGAAGATGAAGGCTCCGCCAGTGAGGAAGATGAAAAAGTAGAGAGAAGCTCCGTACATCAGCCCCTCATCACTACAGTGCAGAGAGAAAGGACAACACTTACCACATAAGGACAAAATACATAGAACTATGTCTACAATATGTAGGCATTTTCACATAAGCTTTTCACTCTATTGCAAAATGTTAAGCCCCATTTTACTACAATTAGCAGGTTGACGTTAATTGTCATGAGACTTGTCCTGGAGGTAGAACTGAGTGATTTCCGTTTTGATATCGGCAGAGTAAAAATGGGCTATATTGTAAAAATGTATGAAACACTTTTTGATCTTAATTTAAGGTTAGGCATTAGGGTTAGCAGTCTGGTTAAGGTTAGGCATTAGGGTTAACAGTGTGGTTAAGGTTAGGCATTAGGGTTAGCAGTGTGGTTAAGGTTAGGCATTAGGGTTAACAGTGTGGTTAAGGTTAGGCATTAGGGTTAGCAGTGTGGTTAAGGTTAGGCATTAGGGTTAGCAGTGTGGTTAAGGTTAGGCATTAGGGTTAACAGTGTGGTTAAGGTTAGGCATTAGGGTTAACAGTGTGGTTAAGGTTAGGCATTAGGGTTAGCCGTGTGGTTAAGGTTAGGCATTAGGGTTAACAGTGTGGTTAAGGTTAGGCATTAGGGTTAACAGTGTGGTTAAGGTTAGGCATTAGGGTTAGCAGTGTGGTTAAGGTTAGGCATTAGGGTTAACAGTGTGGTTAAGGTTAGGCATTAGGGTTAGCAGTGTGGTTAAGGTTAGGTATTAGGGTTAGCAGTGTGGTTAAGGTTAGGCATTAGGGTTAACAGTGTGGTTAAGGTTAGGCATTAGGGTTAACAGTGTGGTTAAGGTTAGGCATTAGGGTTAGCAGTGTGGTTAAGGTTAGGCATTAGGGTTAACAGTGTGGTTAAGGTTAGGCATTAGGGTTAGCAGTGTGGTTAAGGTTAGGTATTAGGGTTAGCAGTGTGGTTAAGGTTAGGCATTAGGGTTAGCAGTGTGGTTAAGGTTAGGCATTAGGGTTAACAGTGTGGTTAAGGTTAGGCATTAGGGTTAACAGTGTGGTTAAGGTTAGGCATTAGGGTTAACAGTGTGGTTAAGGTTAGGCATTAGGGTTAGCAGTGTGGTTAAGGTTAGGCATTAGGGTTAACAGTGTGGTTAAGGTTAGGCATTAGGGTTAGCAGTGTGGTTAAGGTTAGGCATTAGGGTTAACAGTGTGGTTAAGGTTAGGCATTAGGGTTAACAGTGTGGTTAAGGTTAGGCATTAGGGTTAGCAGTGTGGTTAAGGTTAGGCATTAGGGTTAACAGTGTGGTTAAGGTTAGGCATTAGGGTTAACAGTGTGGTTAAGGTTAGGCATTAGGGTTAGCAGTGTGGTTAAGGTTAGGTATTAGGGTTAACAGTGTGGTTAAGGTTAGGCATTAGGGTTAACAGTGTGGTTAAGGTTAGGCATTAGGGTTAACAGTGTGGTTAAGGTTAGGCATTAGGGTTAACAGTGTGGTTAAGGTTAGGCATTAGGGTCAGCAGTGTGGTTAAGGTTAGGCATTAGGGTCAGCAGTGTGGTTAAGGTTAAGTTAAAAGGCAGATTTGATGACTTTGTGGCTGTGCAAGCTAGTGACCACTGCAGAGCTGCCTCCAGAACAACATTATTTTTTTATGAACAACTTTTTATTTAGTTTAGTCTTTTTATTTTTTTTGGGGGGGGGGTTGCAGGTACAACAACAATAAGATAAATTAATACAAAAGAGAACCCCAGCCCCCCCCCCTCAGTCCCTATTCACGAGCCTTATACAAAGATAATGTTAGATTACAAAATGCAATTATGTTCGTGGTCATTAGCTTATGCCTGCCCATACCATAACCCCACCGCCACCATGTGGCACTCTGTTCACAAGGTTGACATCAGCAAACCGCTCGCCCACACAACGCCATATACGTGGTCTGAGGTTGTGAGGCTGGTTGAACGTACTGCCAAATGATCTAAAACGGCTTATGGTAGAGAAGTCAACATTTAATTTTCTGACAACAGCTCAGGTGGACATTCTTTCAGTCAGCATGCCAATTGCATGCTCCCTCAAAACTTGAGATATCTGTGCCATTGTGTTGTGTGACAAAATTGCACATTTTAGAGTAGCCTATTATTATCCCCAGCACAAGGTGAACCTGTGTAATGATCATGCTGTTTAATCAGCATGATCATCCTGATCATGTGTTCTATACACACAAAAGCTCATTTGTTTACAAATTAGCTTTTGTGTGTATGGAACATTTCTGGGATCTTTTATTTCAGCTCATCAAACATGGGACCACCACTTTACATATTGCGTTTATATTTTTGTTCAGTGTAAAATAGAGATCAGTCCTTTCGGGAGCCGAGATAATTTAAACATCCCAACATATATTCAGAGTTGGGTATGGGCCTGACATTTTGATTCCATTTTGATTTTCAATTTTGCGCCAAATAGAAACTGTGTGAGCAATAATAGGACCAAAGTGTAATTTACATTGTTTAAGGGATATTTGTGAAGACCACCTCTTCCAGGGCAATAGGAGACAAGATTCATGATGAAAAACACTAACCTGCATTAGACTAATAAAATTATCTCCTCTTGTTTTTCAAAATCTTTATCCAAGTACACATACTGTATGAACTGGATGATGGGAAATGTAGTCTTTATCCAAGGACACATACTGTATGAACTGGATGAGGGGAAATGTAGTCTTTAACCAAGGACATACTGTATGAACTGGATAAGGGGAAATGTAGTCTTTATCCAAGGACATACTGTATGAACTGGATGAGGGGAAATGTAGTCTTTACCCAAGGACACATACTGTATGAACTGGATGATGGGAAATGTAGTCTTTAACCAAGGACATACTGTATGAACTGGATAAGGGGAAATGTAGTCTTTATCCAAGGACATACTGTATGAACTGGATAAGGGGAAATGTAGTCTTTATCCAAGGACATACTGTATGAACTGGATGAGGGGAAATGTAGTCTTTATCCAAGGACATACTGTATGAACTGGATGAGGGGAAATGTAGTCTTTATCCAAGGACATACTGTATGAACTGGATGAGGGGAAATGTAGTCTTTATCCAAGGACATACTGTATGAACTGGATAAGGGGAAATGTAGTCTTTATCCAAGGACATACTGTATGAACTGGATAAGGGGAAATGTAGTCTTTATCCAAGGACATACTGTATGAACTGGATGAGGGGAAATGTAGGGCCTTGTGTCACTTACGCCTTAAACTCCCTGTAGATGTCCATCCATCCGTCCTGGGTGATGCAGATGAAGAGGGTGTAGAGGGCTGAGAACAGGTCCCCAAAGGCTGATGGGACAGCAGCACTGAACAGGGTCACGCCGAACACCGCAAACACCTGACAGACACAGACAGAAAATCAACAGAGACATTAGACACAAACACAGAGAGACACAAACACAGGGGACAACTGAGCAGATGTCCCACCATCACAAACACAGGGGACAACATATCACTCCTTGAAACATCACACACTCATCTGGGGCCATAGTAACAAACCAACATATTAAATACTAGAAACAAGAGCAAGAACTGGGGCGTTATAGTTTGACTGTTCTCATGATTCTTTTCTCATTCAAAGTCACGAGAATGAGGTGAAGAAGTGGTAATGGATTAAGACGAATGATGATGAAGTGAGAGAGAGAGAATTAGAAAGAGTGAGAGGTTGAATTTGTACATGATTTAACACCTACAAGCATGATGATGAGGAGGAGGAAGAAGATGTTGGCCATGTCTGGAATGGACTGCATAATGACGGTGACCATCATAGCCATACCCTGCATGGAGGCAAAACCCCTGATACTACGGATTACCCTCAACACCCTGGAACACACACACAATAAATAACACATTACAACATGGAGTGACAACCCACTGAGCACAGATGCCAATTCAACGTCTATTCCATGTTGGTTCAACGTCATTTCATTGAAATGACGTGGAAACCCTGTTGATTCAACAGGTGTGTGACCAGTGGGAAAGCAGCACACAACAACAACTACACAACAAATAATGTTTCATGTTGAAGTTTGACACACAAAAAAAATATTGTCCTAAAACTAAATTAGGTTAAGGTTAGGAGAATTAACGTGGCAGGTTAGGAGAATTATCGTGGCAGGTTAGGAGAATTAGGTTAAGATTAGAAAAAGGGTTGAGGTTAGCTAAAAGTGTAAAATTGTCCCCGACACAACTCAAACATATCTAGTTACAACCAGGCCTGCACTGAGAACACCCTACGTTTCCACTAATGCGTTTCTGCAGAGTGTGAGGGGTACTCCTTCACCTGATGACCTTTAGTAAACTGTCCCCACCCTGGGGAAAGATCAGGGGTCCAAGCATCAGAGCAAGAGTGACCAAACAGTCCAGGACATTCCAGCCATTCTGAAATACCAAAAACGAGACAAAGAGACAGAGAGAGAGAGAGACAGAGAGAGAGAGAGAGAATGACACCACAATGGTCTCTGAGAAGGCCACAGTAGGTAATAGATTGTGTCAAATCAATCTCCTGACCAGACGTTACCTTCCAGAAGATGTTGAAGCCGTAGTACCACTTGACCAGGATCTCCCAGATGAAGACGGTGAGGATAATATGCTCACAGATGCTGAACGCAATGTCATACTTCTACAATGAACCAATCATACCATAGCATTTCAGGTCATTCTTATATGTTGACTTGTCATATAAAATGAGCTTTCAGTTTGAAAGTAGGCCTACAATACCTCTTTGTATTTTGTATTTTTTAGGGATCCCCATTAGCTACTCTTCCTGGGGTCCAAACACACCAAAGCATCCACATTACATATGAATCAATAGATAAAACAGTGAACTATGTATGTACTGAATGAGCTAAAGATAAAACAGTACATCATATAACATCCCTACACCACCACATATCCACAACACAAAATGTTCAATTACACCATACACCAAGATGTCCTCAGTGACCATAACTTACCTTGGCAATGATAGCATCAGTTTGGAAGGCCATAATGATGCAGTTGCTGACAATCATGACGATGATGAGTAATTTGAACAGGAAGTTCTCCAGCAGCGCACCCATGAGCACCTGGGAGACATAGTCCTCAGTGTCTGAGTCATCCTATAAGGTATAGTCAGAGGTCATTATTGGTATTCATCTAGCTGAACCGGAGCCCCTGTCTCCTGGACAGGTGAAAATAATGGAATAATCTCCCCAGGTACCAGTATCAGTGATGAAGATCTGTCTGAAAATAGTTTGAAAAAACTGAGTAGTGTGATGTCTCTGTATATCTCTCTATGTTAACCCACTCATTATTCACTATATAAGTAATCATACCTGTGAAAGCCCAACAGTATAAATATAGCCTACACCTTTTGCTGGGTGATGTCTCTGATGTTGATCATCTCAGGCTCCTCATCGCGCTCTAGTATGGACCACCTCCTCCCGGTGCTCTCCGACGCCCGCTGCAGTATAAAAAATTGTTAATTGGATGCCCCAAAAACATGTTAGTCTTTTGTAAAAGTTGTTCAAATATATGGAAAAGTTCAAAGCAGATAATACACTTGAATAAATGTACAAAGAGAGCATATAGATGACATGGTGGTAGAGCGAAAACAGCCAATAGGCCTACCCTGGCGTTTGGAGTTCGTCTAGCCCTACCTGGAGGATCATCAAGCGTTTCCTGTAATCCATTTTTTCGCGCCTTCTCCCTTCAACCCATTTTTCAGGTGAATGCCATGGAAGCTATACCCCGTTACCGCTTTTGTCTCACCAGCCCAGTTGAAAATATTATGAAGAATGTTGAGGAATCTTTGACCAAAAAGGTCTCGCTCCAGAAGATAGATGTCATAATCGTGCAACAGGTGATTGGAACTGAAGTAGCGTTCTCGTCATTCAGTCCTCCGTCCATTCTATATTCTAATTACGCAGACACGTGTCACAATGTGTTTCCACCACTGGGTGGCAATATTTATCACAGGGAGTTTCCAGTAGCCTATTTAGGGAAACAGCGATCGAGCTATTAAACAAATAAAACGTTTGTATAATGAAGGGTTCTTATTTTATGTTCACATGCATAGGCACATCATGCATGCGTTACATTATGACACTGTAATTTGTTATATGCACACACAATACAAATCCACAGTTAGTTTGGGGAAATACTTTCTCCTAATGTACAGCAGGAGGCGCTGTACCCTATATAGATTATTCGTTTCTTTTCACATTAAATTCCGTAAATTCCCTCTGTCCATATTGCGAGCACTTTCCCAAAGCTTCGGTCCTCTTGTTTACCTCAACCAACTTTAGCCGATCTCAACCCTCGAATAACTTGATAGGAAAATGGATATATCGGTGCATACAGGATATAACTGTCTTTGTTGTTATCAATGGGAGATGATGAAGATGTCTTGGTCAATTCGCAAATAGATGAAGGTTCAAGGCACAAGAGGAAATACCACAAAATATGGGCAAACTCCAATCAAAACATGGTAAAACTTGGTATTTAGAGTCTTTTCAGAGGCTACTGTAAATCTCTTCATAACCAAAATATAACTGTATTGTCTTTCTATATTTTATGTTTCCATTCATGCATAATTTGGATAGCCTGTAAACGCAGAGAAAATCCTGAAGGTAAGAATCACCTATTCAGAAGTATGTCTCTCAAATATAAAATGTCATGCAGGGTATAGACTATTTCGAATTTCGTTTTTGTTTTGTAGGTGGTAGTTTTGCTGCCAATGTGCTCACCTGTCAGGGAGAGTGGGAACACACTGGTCTCCACACCCACACAATCAGATTTAAGCAGGTACAGTACATTAGAATACAGTTGATATATTTTACACCTGAGTTCAGACATGATTAACATTTTGTCACTTTTCCAGATTTCAGAGAGAAGGAGAGAGAGAGGGGAGATACACACAGAGAGAGAGAGAGAGAGAGAGAGAGAGAGAGAGGGGAGATACACACAGAGAGAGAGGGGAGAGAGAGAGAGAGAGAGAGGAGGGAGATACACAGAGAGAGAGAGAGAGAGAGAGAGAGAGAGAGAGAGAGGGGGGAGATACACAGAGAGAGAGAGAGAGAGAGAGAGGGGGGAGATACACAGAGAGAGAGAGAGAGAGAGAGAGAGGGGGGAGATACACACAGAGAGAGAGAGAGAGGGAGATACACACAGAGAGAGAGAGAGAGAGAGAGAGAGGGGAGATACACAGAGAGAGAGAGAGAGAGAGAGGGGGGGGAGATACACACAGAGAGAGAGAGAGAGAGAGAGAGAGGGGGAGATACACACAGAGAGAGAGAGAGAGAGAGAGAGAGGGGGAGATACACACAGAGAGAGAGAGAGAGAGGGGGAGATACACACAGAGAGAGAGAGAGAGAGAGAGAGAGAGAGGGGGGAGATACACAGAGAGAGAGAGAGGGGGGAGATACACACACAGAGAGAGAGAGAGGGGGGAGATAGAGAGAGAGAGAGAGAGAGAGAGAGAGGGGAGATAGAGAGAGAGAGAGAGAGAGAGAGGGGAGATACACACACAGAGAGAGAGGGGGGAGATACACAGAGAGAGAGAGAGAGAGAGAGAGAGAGAGAGAGAGGGGGGAGATACACAGAGAGAGAGAGAGAGAGAGGGGGGGGGGATACACACAGAGAGAGAGAGAGAGAGAGAGAGAGAGAGTAACATGCCTTTACCTCAGAAAGTCAGTTACCTCATCACAAATATCAATATCAACATCAATATCAAGTTGTCCTCTGTAGCTCCGTTGTGTAGCATCATGATAGTTGGAAAAAATGTATGCACTCATAAGTCGCTTTGGATAAAAGTGTGGCTTTTTTTTGGCATAGAAAAGCCTGTAAATGGATAGCAACACAGACGTGTGTCATTAGAGTGGAGAGGCTTGAACTTAGATAATGATGCTAATGAGAACCAGAATGGTGGAGTTCTGTGACAGGGCAGATGAATGGACCAAGGCCTCCTAGAGTGGGAGGGGTAAGAACTCTAATGGACATGTAAAGGTGGCTCTTTTATAAGACAGAGGGAGGTCAACTGACCATTCTCAATATTGAGGACAGGATGTTGTTGTATTCATCAATCTTTATACCAAAATCACAACCAAAGTATGTACTATCTAGGGTTGGAAAAATGGTAAACAACAAATAACATTGAGAATTACTGTCTTGTCAGTCTTGTTAATATCCATCAATTGAATAGAGGACTGATACTGTCAGTCACCACTTTGGGCTCATATTGTGTCCACACAGGTGTTCACACTGGGGTTCACACTTTGGTTCACACTGGGGTTCAGTCAGTCTCAGCCAGGTCTGCTCCAGCCCAGGATAATAAACTAGCTGACACGCTCCCTCCCTCCCTCCCAGTCCCAGCCAAGGCAAGGCAGCCACAGGATCATGGCTCACAGCCAAGCCAGGGACATGAAAGGTGTTTGGAAAGAGGCTTTTTTTTCTCCCTGCTCCTTCCTTTGCTCTCTCTGTGAGAGGAGGCTGTCATGTCGGTGTGAAACGCATATGGCCGCCGTCCAGAACAGCGGGGTCTTTCAGTGCCGCCATACTGAACCTACACATCTGGTCCTGGTTTTCTGACTGCAACAGAGACAAGCTGTACTGACAGTGAAGGGAACAAGGTATGGTAGGCGTAGTGTCTGCTGGTGGGTGGACGGCCCTCACATCACAGGCGATTGGTGGCACGTTAACTGGTGAGGACGGGCTCATAATAATGGCTGGAACGGAATGAATGGAATGGTATCAAACACATCAAACACATGGGTTCCATGTGATTGATACCATTCCATTCATTCCATTACAGCCATTATGAGTCGTCCTCCCCTCAGCAGCCTCCTGTGCCTTAGATGTTGGCCTAATACTGTTAATGAGTTCATCAGGTTTAGAGAGCTGTAGGGACTTGAGAGTCCTATACAACATCATGTAACATAGTGAGAGTCCTATACAACATCATATAACATAGTGAGAGTCCTATACAACATCATCATGTAACATAGTGAGAGTCCTATACAACATCATCATGTAACATAGCGAGAGTCCTATACAACATCATCATGTAACATAGTGAGAGTCCTATACAACATCATATAACATAGTGAGAGAACTATACAACATCATCATGTAACATAGTGAGAGTCCTATACAACATAATGTAACATAGTGAGAGTCCTATACAACATAATGTAACATAGTGAGAGTCCTATACAACATCATCATGTAACATAGTGAGAGTCCTATACAACATCATGTAACATAGTGAGAGTCCTATACAACATCATATAACATAGTGAGAGTCCTATACAACATCAACATGTAACATAGTGAGAGTCCTATACAACATCATGTAACATAGTGAGAGTCCAATACAACATCATGTAACATAGTGAGAGTCCTATACAACATCATCATATAACATAGTGAGAGTCCTATACAACATCATCATGTAACATAGTGAGAGTCCTATACAACATCATCATGTAACATAGTGAGAGTCCTATACAACATCATGTAACATAGTGAGAGTCCTATACAACATCATGTAACATAGTGAGAGTCCTATACAACATCATGTAACATAGTGAGAGTCCTATGCAACATCATCATGTAACATAGTGAGAGTCCTATACAACATCATGTAACATAGTGAGAGTCCTATACAACATCATGTAACATAGTGAGAGTCCTATACAACATCATCATGTAACATAGTGAGAGTCCTATACAACATCATCATGTAACATAGTGAGAGTCCTATACACCATCATCATGTAACATAGTGAGAGTCCTATACAACATCATCATGTAACATAGTGAGAGTCCTATACAACATCATGTAACATAGTGAGAGTCCTATACAACATCATCATGTAACATAGTGAGAGTCCTATACAGCATCATCATGTAACATAGTGAGAGTCCTATACAACATCATCATGTAACATAGTGAGAGTCCTATACAACATCATGTAACATAGTGAGAGTCCTATACAACATCATGTAACATAGTGAGAGTCCTATACAACATCATGTAACATAGTGAGAGTCCTATGCAACATCATCATGTAACATAGTGAGAGTCCTATACAACATCATGTAACATAGTGAGAGTCCTATACAACATCATGAAACATAGTGAGAGTCCTATACAACAACATATAACATAGTGAGAGTCCTATACAACATCATCATGTAACATAGTGAGAGTCCTATACAACATCATCATGTAACATAGTGAGAGTCCTATACAACATCATGTAACATAGTGAGAGTCCTATACAACATCATATAACATAGTGAGAGTCCTATACAACATCATGTAACATAGTGAGAGTCCTATACAACATCATGTAACATAGTGAGAGTCCTATACAACATCATCATGTAACATAGTGAGAGTCCTATACAACATCATCATGTAACATAGTGAGAGTCCTATACAACATCATGTAATGTAGTGAGAGTCCTATACAACATCATGTAACATAGTGAGAGTCCAATACAACATCATCATGTAACATAGTGAAAGTCCTATACAACATCATCATGTAACATAGTGAGAGTCCTATACAACATCATCATGTAACATAGTGAGAGTCCTATACAACATCATGTAACATAGTGAGAGTCCTATACAACATCATGTAACATAGTGAGAGTCCTATACAACATCATGTAACATAGTGAGAGTCCTATGCAACATCATCATGTAACATAGTGAGTCCTATACAACATCATGTAACATAGTGAGAGTCCTATACAACATCATGTAACATAGTGAGAGTCCTATACAACATCATCATGTAACATAGTGAGAGTCCTATACAACATCATGTAACATAGTGAGAGTCCTATACAACATCATATAACATAGTGAGAGTCCTATACAACATCATGTAACATAGTGAGAGTCCTATACAACATCATGTAACATAGTGAGAGTCCTATACAACATCATGTAACATAGTGAGAGTCCTATACAACATCATCATGTAACACAGTGAGAGTCCTATACAACATCATGTAACATAGTGAGAGTCCTATACAACATCATCATGTAACATAGTGAGAGTCCTATACAACATCATTTAACATAGTGAGAGTCCTATACAACATCATCATGTAACATAGTGAGAGTCCTATACAACATCATCATGTAACATAGTGAGAGTCCTATACAACATCATCATGTAACATAGTGAGAGTCCTATACAACATCATGTAATGTAGTGAGAGTCCTATACAACATCATGTAACATAGTGAGAGTCCTATACAACATCATCATGTAACATAGTGAAAGTCCTATACAACATTATCATGTAACATAGTGAGAGTCCTATACAACATCATCATGTAACATAGTGAGAGTCCTATACAACATCATGTAACATAGTGAGAGTCCTATACAACATCATGTAACATAGTGAGAGTCCAATACAACATCATGTAACATAGTGAGAGTCCTATGCAACATCATCATGTAACATAGTGAGAGTCCTATACAACATCATGTAACATAGTGAGAGTCCTATACAACATCATGTAACATAGTGAGAGTCCTATACAACAACATATAACAGAGTGAGAGTCCTATACAACATCATGTAACATAGTGAGAGTCCTATACAACATAATGTAACATAGTGAGAGTCCTATACAACATCATCATGTAACATAGTGAGAGTCCTATACAACATCATGTAACATAGTGAGAGTCCTATACAACATCATGTAACATAGTGAGAGTCCTATACAACATCATGTAACATAGTGAGAGTCCTATGCAACATCATCATGTAACATAGTGAGAGTCCTATACAACATCATGTAACATAGTGAGAGTCCTATACAACATCATGTAACATAGTGAGAGTCCTATACAACATCATATAACATAGTGAGAGTCCTATACAACATCATATAACATAGTGAGAGTCCTATACAACATAATGTAACATAGTGAGAGTCCTATACAACATCATCATGTAACATAGTGAGAGTCCTATACAACATCATGTAACATAGTGAGAGTTCTATACAACATCATCATGTAACATATTGAGAGTCCTATACAACATCATGTAACATAGTGAGAGTCCTATACAACATCAGCATGTAACATAGTGAGAGTCCTATACAACATCATATAACATAGTGAGAGTCCTATGCAACATCATCATGTAACATAGTGAGAGTCCTATACAACATAATGTAACATAGTGAGAGTCCTATACAACATCATGTAACATAGTGAGAGTCCTATACAACAACATATAACATAGTGAGAGTCCTATACAACATCATGTAACATAGTGAGAGTCCTATACAACATCATGTAACATAGTGAGAGTCCTATACAACATCATCATGTAACATAGTGAGAGTCCTATACAACATCATGTAACATAGTGAGAGTCCTATACAACATCATATAACATAGTGAGAGTCCTATACAACATCATGTAACATAGTGAGAGTCCTATACAACATCATGTAACATAGTGAGAGTCCTATACAACATCATCATGTAACATAGTGAGAGTCCTATACAACATCATCATGTAACATAGTGAGAGTCCTATACAACATCATGTAACATAGTGAGAGTCCTATACAACATCATGTAACATAGTGAGAGTCCTATACAACATCATGTAACATAGTGAGAGTCCTATGCAACATCATCATGTAACATAGTGAGAGTCCTATACAACATCATGTAACATAGTGAGAGTCCTATACAACATCATGTAACATAGTGAGAGTCCTATACAACATCATCATGTAACATAGTGAGAGTCCTATACAACATAATGTAACATAGTGAGAGTCCTATACAACATCATATAACATAGTGAGAGTCCTATACTACATCATCATGTAACATAGTGAGAGTCCTATACAACATCATGTAACATAGTGAGAGTCCTATACAACATCATGTAACGTAGTGAGAGTCCTATACAACATCATGTAACATAGTGAGAGTCCTATACAACATCATGTAACATAGTGAGAGTCCTATACAACATCATGTAACATAGTGAGAGTCCTATACAACATTATGTAACATAGTGAGAGTCCTATGCAACATCATCATGTAACATAGTGAGAGTCCTATGCAACATCATCATGTAACATAGTGAGAGTCCAATACAACATCATGTAACATAGTGAGAGTCCTATACAACATCATGTAACGTAGTGAGAGTCCTATACAACATCATGTAACATAGTGAGAGTCCTATACAACATCATGTAATGTAGTGAGAGTCCTATACAACATCATGTAACATAGTGAGAGTCCTATACAACATCATGTAACGTAGTGAGAGTCCTATACAACATCATCATGTAACATAGTGAGAGTCCTATACAACATCATCATGTAACATAGTGAGAGTCCTATACAACATCATGTAACATAGTGAGAGTCCTATACAACATCATGTAACATAGTGAGAGTCCTATACAACATCATGTAACATAGTGAGAGTCCTATGCAACATCATCATGTAACATAGTGAGAGTCCTATACAACATCATGTAACATAGTGAGAGTCTTATACAACATCATGTAACATAGTGAGAGTCCTATACAACATCATGTAACATAGTGAGAGTCCTATACAACATCATCATGTAACATAGTGAAAGTCCTATACAACATCATGTAACATAGTGAGAGTCCTATACGACATCATGTAACATAGTGAGAGTCCTATACAACAACATCATGTAACATAGTGAGAGTCCTATACAACATCATGTAACATAGTGAGAGTCCTATACAACATCATGTAACATAGTGAGAGTCCTATACAACATCATCATGTAACATAGTGAGAGTCCTATACAACATCATCATATAACATATCAAGAGTCCTATACAACATCATGTAACATAGTGAGAGTCCTATACAACATCATGTAACACAGTGAGAGTCCTATACAACATCATCATGTAACATAGTGAGAGTCCTATACAACATCATCATGTAACATAGTGAGAGTCCTATACAACATCATGTAACATAGTGAGAGTCCTATACAACATCATCATGTAACATATTGAGAGTCCTATACAACATCATGTAACATAGTGAGAGTCCTATACAACATCATGTAACATATTGAGAGTCCTATACAACATCATGTAACATAGTGAGAGTCCTATACAACATCATGTAACATAGTGAGAGTCCTATACAACATCATATAACATAGTGAGAGTCCTATGCAACATCATCATGTAACATAGTGAGAGTCCTATACAACATCATGTAACATAGTGAGAGTCCTATACAACAACATATAACATAGTGAGAGTCCTATACAACATCATGTAACATAGTGAGAGCCCTATACAACATCATGTAACATAGTGAGAGTCCTATACAACATCATCATGTAACATAGTGAGAGTCCTATACAACATCATGTAACATAGTGAGAGTCCTATACAACATCATATAACATAGTGAGAGTCCTATACAACATCATGTAACATAGTGAGAGTCCTATACAACATCATGTAACATAGTGAGAGTCCTATACAACATCATCATGTAACATAGTGAGAGTCCTATACAACATCATCATGTAACATAGTGAGAGTCCTATACAACATCATGTAACATAGTGAGAGTCCTATACAACATCATGTAATGTAGTGAGAGTCCTATACAACATCATGTAACATAGTGAGAGTCCAATACAACATCATCATGTAACATAGTGAAAGTCATATACAACATCATCATGTAACATAGTGAGAGTCCTATACAACATCATCATGTAACATAGTGAGAGTCCTATACAACATCATGTAACATAGTGAGAGTCCCATACAACATCATGTAACATAGTGAGAGTCCTATACAACATCATGTAACATAGTGAGAGTCCTATGCAACATCATCATGTAACATAGTGAGAGTCCTATACAACATCATGTAACATAGTGAGAGTCCTATACAACATCATGTAACATAGTGAGAGTCCTATACAACATCATCATGTAACATAGTGAGAGTCCTATACAACATAATGTAACATAGTGAGAGTCCTATACAACATCATATAACATAGTGAGAGTCCTATACAACATCATGTAACATAGTGAGAGTCCTATACAACATCATGTAACATAGTGAGAGTCTTATACAACATCATGTAACATAGTGAGAGTCCTATACAACATCATGTAACATAGTGAGAGTCCTATACAACATCATGTAACATAGTGAGAGTCCTATACAACATCATCATGTAACACAGTGAGAGTCCTATACAACATCATGTAACATAGTGAGAGTCCTATACAACATCATCATGTAACATAGTGAGAGTCCTATACAACATCATTTAACATAGTGAGAGTCCTATACAACATCATCATGTAACATAGTGAGAGTCCTATACAACATCATCATGTAACATAGTGAGAGTCCTATACAACATCATCATGTAACATAGTGAGAGTCCTATACAACATCATCATATAACATATCAAGAGTCCTATACAACATCATGTAACATAGTGAGAGTCCTATACAACATCATGTAACATAGTGAGAGTCCTATACAACATCATGTAACATAGTGAGAGTCCTATACAACATCATCATGTAACATAGTGAGAGTCCTATACAACATCATGTAACATAGTGAGAGTCCTATACAACATCATATAACATAGTGAGAGTCCTATACAACATCATGTAACATAGTGAGAGTCCTATACAACATCATGTAACATAGTGAGAGTCCTATACAACATCATCATGTAACATAGTGAGAGTCCTATACAACATCATCATGTAACATAGTGAGAGTCCTATACAACATCATGTAACATAGTGAGAGTCCTATACAACATCATGTAACATAGTGAGAGTCCTATACAACATCATGTAACATAGTGAGAGTCCTATGCAACATCATCATGTAACATAGTGAGAGTCCTATACAACATCATGTAACATAGTGAGAGTCCTATACAACATCATGTAACATAGTGAGAGTCCTATACAACATCATCATGTAACATAGTGAGAGTCCTATACAACATAATGTAACATAGTGAGAGTCCTATACAACATCATATAACATAGTGAGAGTCCTATACTACATCATCATGTAACATAGTGAGAGTCCTATACAACATCATGTAACATAGTGAGAGTCCTATACAACATCATGTAACGTAGTGAGAGTCCTATACAACATCATGTAACATAGTGAGAGTCCTATACAACATCATGTAACATAGTGAGAGTCCTATACAACATCATGTAACATAGTGAGAGTCCTATACAACATTATGTAACATAGTGAGAGTCCTATGCAACATCATCATGTAACATAGTGAGAGTCCTATGCAACATCATCATGTAACATAGTGAGAGTCCAATACAACATCATGTAACATAGTGAGAGTCCTATACAACATCATGTAACGTAGTGAGAGTCCTATACAACATCATGTAACATAGTGAGAGTCCTATACAACATCATGTAATGTAGTGAGAGTCCTATACAACATCATGTAACATAGTGAGAGTCCTATACAACATCATGTAACGTAGTGAGAGTCCTATACAACATCATCATGTAACATAGTGAGAGTCCTATACAACATCATCATGTAACATAGTGAGAGTCCTATACAACATCATGTAACATAGTGAGAGTCCTATACAACATCATGTAACATAGTGAGAGTCCTATACAACATCATGTAACATAGTGAGAGTCCTATGCAACATCATCATGTAACATAGTGAGAGTCCTATACAACATCATGTAACATAGTGAGAGTCTTATACAACATCATGTAACATAGTGAGAGTCCTATACAACATCATGTAACATAGTGAGAGTCCTATACAACATCATCATGTAACATAGTGAAAGTCCTATACAACATCATGTAACATAGTGAGAGTCCTATACGACATCATGTAACATAGTGAGAGTCCTATACAACAACATCATGTAACATAGTGAGAGTCCTATACAACATCATGTAACATAGTGAGAGTCCTATACAACATCATGTAACATAGTGAGAGTCCTATACAACATCATCATGTAACATAGTGAGAGTCCTATACAACATCATCATATAACATATCAAGAGTCCTATACAACATCATGTAACATAGTGAGAGTCCTATACAACATCATGTAACACAGTGAGAGTCCTATACAACATCATCATGTAACATAGTGAGAGTCCTATACAACATCATCATGTAACATAGTGAGAGTCCTATACAACATCATGTAACATAGTGAGAGTCCTATACAACATCATCATGTAACATATTGAGAGTCCTATACAACATCATGTAACATAGTGAGAGTCCTATACAACATCATGTAACATATTGAGAGTCCTATACAACATCATGTAACATAGTGAGAGTCCTATACAACATCATGTAACATAGTGAGAGTCCTATACAACATCATATAACATAGTGAGAGTCCTATGCAACATCATCATGTAACATAGTGAGAGTCCTATACAACATCATGTAACATAGTGAGAGTCCTATACAACAACATATAACATAGTGAGAGTCCTATACAACATCATGTAACATAGTGAGAGCCCTATACAACATCATGTAACATAGTGAGAGTCCTATACAACATCATCATGTAACATAGTGAGAGTCCTATACAACATCATGTAACATAGTGAGAGTCCTATACAACATCATATAACATAGTGAGAGTCCTATACAACATCATGTAACATAGTGAGAGTCCTATACAACATCATGTAACATAGTGAGAGTCCTATACAACATCATCATGTAACATAGTGAGAGTCCTATACAACATCATCATGTAACATAGTGAGAGTCCTATACAACATCATGTAACATAGTGAGAGTCCTATACAACATCATGTAATGTAGTGAGAGTCCTATACAACATCATGTAACATAGTGAGAGTCCAATACAACATCATCATGTAACATAGTGAAAGTCATATACAACATCATCATGTAACATAGTGAGAGTCCTATACAACATCATCATGTAACATAGTGAGAGTCCTATACAACATCATGTAACATAGTGAGAGTCCCATACAACATCATGTAACATAGTGAGAGTCCTATACAACATCATGTAACATAGTGAGAGTCCTATGCAACATCATCATGTAACATAGTGAGAGTCCTATACAACATCATGTAACATAGTGAGAGTCCTATACAACATCATGTAACATAGTGAGAGTCCTATACAACATCATCATGTAACATAGTGAGAGTCCTATACAACATAATGTAACATAGTGAGAGTCCTATACAACATCATATAACATAGTGAGAGTCCTATACAACATCATGTAACATAGTGAGAGTCCTATACAACATCATGTAACATAGTGAGAGTCTTATACAACATCATGTAACATAGTGAGAGTCCTATACAACATCATGTAACATAGTGAGAGTCCTATACAACATCATGTAACATAGTGAGAGTCCTATACAACATCATCATGTAACACAGTGAGAGTCCTATACAACATCATGTAACATAGTGAGAGTCCTATACAACATCATCATGTAACATAGTGAGAGTCCTATACAACATCATTTAACATAGTGAGAGTCCTATACAACATCATCATGTAACATAGTGAGAGTCCTATACAACATCATCATGTAACATAGTGAGAGTCCTATACAACATCATCATGTAACATAGTGAGAGTCCTATACAACATCATCATATAACATATCAAGAGTCCTATACAACATCATGTAACATAGTGAGAGTCCTATACAACATCATGTAACACAGTGAGAGTCCTATACAACATCATCATGTAACATAGTGAGAGTCCTATACAACATCATCATGTAACATAGTGAGAGTCCTATACAACATCATGTAACATAGTGAGAGTCCTATACAACATCATCATGTAACATATTGAGAGTCCTATACAACATCATGTAACATAGTGAGAGTCCTATACAACATCATGTAACATATTGAGAGTCCTATACAACATCATGTAACATAGTGAGAGTCCTATACAACATCATGTAACATAGTGAGAGTCCTATACAACATCATATAACATAGTGAGAGTCCTATGCAACATCATCATGTAACATAGTGAGAGTCCTATACAACATCATGTAACATAGTGAGAGTCCTATACAACATCATGTAACATAGTGAGAGTCCTATACAACAACATATAACATAGTGAGAGTCCTATACAACATCATGTAACATAGTGAGAGCCCTATACAACATCATGTAACATAGTGAGAGTCCTATACAACATCATCATGTAACATAGTGAGAGTCCTATACAACATCATGTAACATAGTGAGAGTCCTATACAACATCATATAACATAGTGAGAGTCCTATACAACATCATGTAACATAGTGAGAGTCCTATACAACATCATGTAACATAGTGAGAGTCCTATACAACATCATCATGTAACATAGTGAGAGTCCTATACAACATCATCATGTAACATAGTGAGAGTCCTATACAACATCATGTAACATAGTGAGAGTCCTATACAACATCATGTAATGTAGTGAGAGTCCTATACAACATCATGTAACATAGTGAGAGTCCAATACAACATCATCATGTAACATAGTGAAAGTCATATACAACATCATCATGTAACATAGTGAGAGTCCTATACAACATCATCATGTAACATAGTGAGAGTCCTATACAACATCATGTAACATAGTGAGAGTCCCATACAACATCATGTAACATAGTGAGAGTCCTATACAACATCATGTAACATAGTGAGAGTCCTATGCAACATCATCATGTAACATAGTGAGAGTCCTATACAACATCATGTAACATAGTGAGAGTCCTATACAACATCATGTAACATAGTGAGAGTCCTATACAACATCATCATGTAACATAGTGAGAGTCCTATACAACATAATGTAACATAGTGAGAGTCCTATACAACATCATATAACATAGTGAGAGTCCTATACAACATCATGTAACATAGTGAGAGTCCTATACAACATCATGTAACATAGTGAGAGTCTTATACAACATCATGTAACATAGTGAGAGTCCTATACAACATCATGTAACATAGTGAGAGTCCTATACAACATCATGTAACATAGTGAGAGTCCTATACAACATCATCATGTAACACAGTGAGAGTCCTATACAACATCATGTAACATAGTGAGAGTCCTATACAACATCATCATGTAACATAGTGAGAGTCCTATACAACATCATTTAACATAGTGAGAGTCCTATACAACATCATCATGTAACATAGTGAGAGTCCTATACAACATCATCATGTAACATAGTGAGAGTCCTATACAACATCATCATGTAACATAGTGAGAGTCCTATACAACATCATGTAATGTAGTGAGAGTCCTATACAACATCATGTAACATAGTGAGAGTCCAATACAACATCATCATGTAACATAGTGAAAGTCCTATACAACATTATCATGTAACATAGTGAGAGTCCTATACAACATCATCATGTAACATAGTGAGAGTCCTATACAACATCATGTAACATAGTGAGAGTCCTATACAACATCATGTAACATAGTGAGAGTCCAATACAACATCATGTAACATAGTGAGAGTCCTATGCAACATCATCATGTAACATAGTGAGAGTCCTATACAACATCATGTAACATAGTGAGAGTCCTATACAACATCATGTAACATAGTGAGAGTCCTATACAACAACATATAACATAGTGAGAGTCCTATACAACATCATGTAACATAGTGAGAGTCCTATACAACATCATGTAACATAGTGAGAGTCCTATACAACATCATCATGTAACATAGTGAGAGTCCTATACAACATCATGTAACATAGTGAGAGTCCTATACAACATCATGTAACATAGTGAGAGTCCTATACAACATCATGTAACATAGTGAGAGTCCTATACAACATCATATAACATAGTGAGAGTCCTATACAACATCATATAACATAGTGAGAGTCCTATACAACATAATGTAACATAGTGAGAGTCCTATACAACATAATGTAACATAGTGAGAGTCCTATACAACATCATATAACACAGTGAGAGTCCTATACAACATCATGTAACATAGTGAGAGTCATATACAACATCATGTAACATAGTGAGAGTCCAATACAACATCATGTAACATAGTGAGAGTCCTATACAACATCATGTAACATAGTGAGAGTCCTATACGACATCATGTAACATAGTGAGAGTCCTATACAACATCATGTAACATAGTGAGAGTCCTATACAACATCATGTAACATAGTGAGAGTCCTATACAACATCATCATGTAACATAGTGAGAGTCCTATACAACATCATCATGTAACATAGTGAGAGTCCTATACAACATCATCATGTAACATAGTGAGAGTCCTATACAACATCATCATGTAACATAGTGAGAGTCCTATACAACATCATGATGTAACATGGTGAGAGTCCTATACTACATCATCATGTAACATAGTGAGAGTCCTATACAACATCATTTAACATAGTGAGAGTCCTATACAACATCATGTAACATAGTGAGAGTCCTATACAACATCATCATGTAACATAGTGAGAGTCCTATACAACATCATCATGTAACATAGTGAGAGTCCTATACAACATCATGTAACATAGTGAGAGTCCTATACAACATCATGTAACATAGTGAGAGTCCTATACAACATCATGTAATGTAGTGAGAGTCCTATACAACATCATGTAACATAGTGAGAGTCCTATACAACATCATGTAACGTAGTGAGAGTCCTATACAACATCATCATGTAACATAGTGAGAGTCCTATACAACATCATCATGTAACATAGTGAGAGTCCTATACAACATCATGTAACATAGTGAGAGTCCTATACAACATCATCATGTAACATAGTGAGAGTCCTATACAACATCATGTAACATAGTGAGATTCCTATGCAACATCATCATGTAACATAGTGAGAGTCCTATACAACATCATGTAACATACTGAGAGTCTTATACAACATCATGTAACATAGTGAGAGTCCTATACAACATCATGTAACATAGTGAGAGTCCTATACAACATCATCATGTAACATAGTGAAAGTCCTATACAACATCATGTAACATAGTGAGAGTCCTATACAACATCATGTAACATAGTGAGAGTCCTATACAACAACATCATGTAACATAGTGAGAGTCCTATACAACATCATGTAACATAGTGAGAGTCCTATACAACATCATGTAACATAGTGAGAGTCCTATACAACATCATCATGTAACATAGTGAGAGTCCTATACAACATCATCATATAACATATCAAGAGTCCTATACAACATCATGAAACATAGTGAGAGTCCTATTCAACATCATGTAACATAGTGAGAGTCCTATACAACATCATCATGTAACATAGTGAGAGTCCTATACAACATCATCATGTAACATAGTGAGAGTCCTATACAACATCATGTAACATAGTGAGAGTCCTATACAACATCATGTAACATAGTGAGAGTCCTATACAACATCATGTAACATCGTGAGAGTCCTATACTACATCATCATGTAACATAGTGAGAGTCCTATACAACATCATTTAACATAGTGAGAGTCCTATACAACATCATGTAACATAGTGAGAGTCCTATACAACATCATCATGTAACATAGTGAGAGTCCTATACAACATCATCATGTAACATAGTGAGAGTCCTATACAACATCATGTAACACAGTGAGAGTCCTATACAACATCATCATGTAACATAGTGAGAGTCCTATACAACATCATCATGTAACATAGTGAGAGTCCTATACAACATCATGTAACATAGTGAGAGTCCTATACAACATCATCATGTAACATATTGAGAGTCCTATACAACATCATGTAACATAGTGAGAGTCCTATACAACATCATGTAACATAGTGAGAGTCCTATACAACATCATATAACATAGTGAGAGTCCTATACAACATCATGTAACATAGTGAGAGTCCTATACAACATCATGTAACATAGTGTCAGTCCTATACAACAACATCATGTAACATAGTGAGAGTCCTATACAACATCATGTAACATAGTGAGAGTCCTATACAACATCATGCAACATAGTGAGAGTCCTATACAACATCATCATGTAACATAGTGAGAGTCCTATACAACATCATCATATAACATAGTGAGAGTCCTATACAACATCATGTAACATAGTGAGAGTCCTATACAACATCATGTAACATAGTGAGAGTCCTATACAACATCACCATGTAACATAGTGAGAGTCCTATACAACATCATCATATAACATAGTGAGAGTCCTATACAACATCATGTAACATAGTGAGAGTCCTGCACAACATCATGTAACATAGTGAGAGTCCTATACAACATCATCATGTAACATAGTGAGAGTCCTATACAACATCATCATGTAACATAGTGAGAGTCCTATACGACATCATGTAACATAGTGAGAGTCCTATACAACATCATGTAACATAGTGAGAGTCCTATACAACATCATCTAACATAGTGAGAGTCCTATGCAACATCATCATGTAACATAGTGAGAGTCCTATACGACATCATGTAACATAGTGAGAGTCCTATACAACATCATGTAACATAATGAGAGTCCTATACAACATCATGTAACATAGTGAGAGTCCTATACAACATCATATAACATAGTGAGAGTCCTATACAACATCATGTAACATAGTGAGAGTCCTATACAACATCATGTAACATAGTGAGAGTCCTATACAACATCATCATGTAACATAGTGAGAGTCCTATACAACATCATCATGTAACATAGTGAGAGTCCTATACAACATCATGTAACATAGTGAGAGTCCTATACAACATCATGTAATGTAGTGAGAGTCCTATACAACATCATGTAACATAGTGAGAGTCCAATACAACATCATCATGTAACATAGTGAAAGTCATATACAACATCATCATGTAACATAGTGAGAGTCCTATACAACATCATCATGTAACATAGTGAGAGTCCTATACAACATCATGTAACATAGTGAGAGTCCCATACAACATCATGTAACATAGTGAGAGTCCTATACAACATCATGTAACATAGTGAGAGTCCTATGCAACATCATCATGTAACATAGTGAGAGTCCTATACAACATCATGTAACATAGTGAGAGTCCTATACAACATCATGTAACATAGTGAGAGTCCTATACAACATCATCATGTAACATAGTGAGAGTCCTATACAACATAATGTAACATAGTGAGAGTCCTATACAACATCATATAACATAGTGAGAGTCCTATACAACATCATGTAACATAGTGAGAGTCCTATACAACATCATGTAACATAGTGAGAGTCTTATACAACATCATGTAACATAGTGAGAGTCCTATACAACATCATGTAACATAGTGAGAGTCCTATACAACATCATCATGTAACATAGTGAGAGTCCTATACAACATCATTTAACATAGTGAGAGTCCTATACAACATCATCATGTAACATAGTGAGAGTCCTATACAACATCATCATGTAACATAGTGAGAGTCCTATACAACATCATCATGTAACATAGTGAGAGTCCTATACAACATCATGTAATGTAGTGAGAGTCCTATACAACATCATGTAACATAGTGAGAGTCCAATACAACATCATCATGTAACATAGTGAAAGTCCTATACAACATTATCATGTAACATAGTGAGAGTCCTATACAACATCATCATGTAACATAGTGAGAGTCCTATACAACATCATGTAATGTAGTGAGAGTCCTATACAACATCATGTAACATAGTGAGAGTCCTATACAACATCATGTAACGTAGTGAGAGTCCTATACAACATCATCATGTAACATAGTGAGAGTCCTATACAACATCATCATGTAACATAGTGAGAGTCCTATACAACATCATGTAACATAGTGAGAGTCCTATACAACATCATCATGTAACATAGTGAGAGTCCTATACAACATCATGTAACATAGTGAGAGTCCTATGCAACATCATCATGTAACATAGTGAGAGTCCTATACAACATCATGTAACATAGTGAGAGTCTTATACAACATCATGTAACATAGTGAGAGTCCTATACAACATCATGTAACATAGTGAGAGTCCTATACAACATCATCATGTAACATAGTGAAAGTCCTATACAACATCATGTAACATAGTGAGAGTCCTATACAACATCATGTAACATAGTGAGAGTCCTATACAACAACATCATGTAACATAGTGAGAGTCCTATACAACATCATGTAACATAGTGAGAGTCCTATACAACATCATGTAACATAGTGAGAGTCCTATACAACATCATCATGTAACATAGTGAGAGTCCTATACAACATCATCATATAACATATCAAGAGTCCTATACAACATCATGTAACATAGTGAGAGTCCTATTCAACATCATGTAACATAGTGAGAGTCCTATACAACATCATCATGTAACATAGTGAGAGTCCTATACAACATCATCATGTAACATAGTGAGAGTCCTATACAACATCATGTAACATAGTGAGAGTCCTATACAACATCATGTAACATAGTGAGAGTCCTATACAACATCATGTAACATCGTGAGAGTCCTATACTACATCATCATGTAACATAGTGAGAGTCCTATACAACATCATTTAACATAGTGAGAGTCCTATACAACATCATGTAACATAGTGAGAGTCCTATACAACATCATCATGTAACATAGTGAGAGTCCTATACAACATCATCATGTAACATAGTGAGAGTCCTATACAACATCATGTAACACAGTGAGAGTCCTATACAACATCATCATGTAACATAGTGAGAGTCCTATACAACATCATCATGTAACATAGTGAGAGTCCTATACAACATCATGTAACATAGTGAGAGTCCTATACAACATCATCATGTAACATATTGAGAGTCCTATACAACATCATGTAACATAGTGAGAGTCCTATACAACATCATGTAACATAGTGAGAGTCCTATACAACATCATATAACATAGTGAGAGTCCTATACAACATCATGTAACATAGTGAGAGTCCTATACAACATCATGTAACATAGTGTGAGTCCTATACAACAACATCATGTAACATAGTGAGAGTCCTATACAACATCATGTAACATAGTGAGAGTCCTATACAACATCATGCAACATAGTGAGAGTCCTATACAACATCATCATGTAACATAGTGAGAGTCCTATACAACATCATCATATAACATAGTGAGAGTCCTATACAACATCATGTAACATAGTGAGAGTCCTATACAACATCATGTAACATAGTGAGAGTCCTATACAACATCACCATGTAACATAGTGAGAGTCCTATACAACATCATCATATAACATAGTGAGAGTCCTATACAACATCATGTAACATAGTGAGAGTCCTGCACAACATCATGTAACATAGTGAGAGTCCTATACAACATCATCATGTAACATAGTGAGTCCTATACAACATCATCATGTAACATAGTGAGAGTCCTATACGACATCATGTAACATAGTGAGAGTCCTATACAACATCATGTAACATAGTGAGAGTCCTATACAACATCATCTAACATAGTGAGAGTCCTATGCAACATCATCATGTAACATAGTGAGAGTCCTATACGACATCATGTAACATAGTGAGAGTCCTATACAACATCATGTAACATAATGAGAGTCCTATACAACATCATCTAACATAGTGAGAGTCCTATACAACATCATGTAACATAGTGAGAGTCCTATACAACATCATGTAACATAGTGAGAGTCCTATACGACCTCATCATGTAACATAGTGAGTGTCCTATACAACATCATGCTCATAAGTCTTATTTAATTGTGTGACCCCTCACTGTCTCACTCACATATTTTTTGATGAATTCTTTTCACTCTCGTAATCATCTCTCAACACTTGGAAAAACCATTGGAGCCATACTGAATGCCAACTGCAGGGACATTTGTAACTCATTGTGGTAGTGAGGAGGTGTTAATGAAGTGTTGGTCTATGTTGCTGCCTGTCTGGAGCCTGTAATTAGGAAAGAGAGGCAGAGTCTGCCAGGTTCCTGTAATGAGACCAACATCCGCCATGTCTTTTTAATGGCAAATCAGTTGTTTCTGTGATTCTGTTTTGCAGCCCCACCATTAACTGCTCCATGACACCATTGCTTATGTAACTGTCAGCAGGGGCCTTCAGTTTGTAGTGAATGATCAGTTCTTTTCCTGGGCACTTCATACAGTATGTGTGCCTGGCTGTCTGAGCTTATGTTCGTGGTTTGTTCTCTTTTCAGTAAGGAAGTTTGATTCTAATGTCAATTATAAGGTCACATTAACCGCAACGTCCCGGTTGTGTTGCAGCAGAATCTAATAGTGAACTGTCTATCCTTGATTGTAGAGTGAGATATTTCACTCTTTCGTTTCCCCGTTGTTTCGGCTGTGAGGCCTCCGTCTGTGTTCCAAGGGTCTTGCAGTAACACCTATATTTTGTGTCAACATCCTGCAGCCTCAGCTCATAGACCCAGTGAGACACCAAAGGTCTCCATCACCCACCTCGGTCAGAGATCCCACTGTTAGCCATGGAACAATTACCATTTTCTTCCTCTCTCTCTCCTCCTCTTCTGGCTTCTCCACTTCAAAAGGAGTGTGTGTGTGTGCGTGTGTGAGCGTGCGTGTGTGTGTGCATGTGTGTTTTGTATAGAGTGTGTGCTGCGCGCACTGGTCCTAGACTTTCCTCTCTCAGAAAGAGTAACATATTTACCATGCATGAATTGAAAATAGACAGCAGCCATGTTTTGGAGTGAGGCCCTACTGCCTTTACTGTAAGGTGTCTGATCTCAGCAGCTATTGATTGTGATGTTTTCTTCCATTCTGTACTGGTTCTGCTCCGTTTTCAGAAGTCATCTGATACAATGTTTGCAGAAAAACCTATAGGATGTGTCATCCTTATTTCAAACAGGATTTTAAACAATTTCAGACTTACCTCAATGTTGACATGCTGTATCTGTCCAATTACAGTAACTCAGGCTGGAGTGCTGAAAACATCACCTGATGGATTAACAAAGGCACATTTGATTATCAAATCTGTTTGTCGAAATCAGGTCTGGATCAGGAACAGATATGAGAGCCAGAGATTAGAATGTACAAACACTAACAAAGTTAGAGGAGAAACCAACCACATCGGGTAGCAGTTTACATCACAGTATGTCTAGTGTGTATGGATTTATAACTGCAGTGTTGGAGAACTGGACCAGTCATTCTGTTGTGTTTGAAGAGGCCCACTGGGCACATACTGGTTGAATCAACGTTGTTTCCATGTAATTTTAATGAGATTACGTTGAACCAACATGGAATAGACGTTGAATTTACATCTGTGCCCAGTGGTGGGAATCTTCCTTCCAACCATCCTCGTATTGTTTCTGTCCTGTTTGTTGCCCCAGAGGTTTCGATTCATTATTATATCGGCTGTAGACTGTTCAGACTCTGGACTCTGTGATCATATTTGGGCTGAGATCGCCTCCCAGAATATTACATCTCTGAGCCAGGGAAGCTGGTTTTCCCAAACACAGATTGGATCGTTTGGGTGTCTTTCTCCCCCTTTCATGTTTGGTTACTTGGAGAACCTTCAAGTGATTTTGGAAACCACCCTGTTTGCTGGGCTGTTAGCTCAGACAGAAGTCTAGAGAGAGAGGAGAGAGAGAGAGCGAGAGGAGAGGAGAGGAGAGGAGAGGAGAGGAGAGGAGAGGAGAGAGAGAGAGAGAGAGAGAGAGAGAGAGAGAGCGAGAGGGGAGAGAGAGAGAGAGAGAGAGAGGAGGAGAGTTAGAGAGAGAGAGAGAGAGAGAGGAGGAGAGTTAGAGAGAGAGAGAGAGAGAGAGAGAGAGAGAGAGAGAGAGAGGAGAGGAGAGGAGAGGAGAGGAGAGGAGAGGAGAGGAGAGGAGAGGAGAGGAGAGGAGAGGAGAGGAGAGGAGAGGAGAGGAGGGGAGGGGAGGGGAGGGGAGGGGAGGGGAGGGGAGGGGAGGGGAGAGGAGAGGAGAGGAGAGAGAGAGAGAGAGAGAGAGAGAGAGGAGAGAGAGAGTCAGAGAGAGAGAAAATAAACAAGAAACCATGGTTCATCATGTCATTGAGTGGTGAGAACACTTCGACATCTCTACGCACAATGATCTGAAATTTCCCAATGCTTTGCTCCCTGAAGGCCAGCAGACCAGATTGGCGAGTTGGAGAGAGGCCTGATTCTATAGCTAGCTATCTAAGTTCTGGAGGCTAGAGAGACATTTTCTTCCTGTGAAATTATCTCTATGTTTCAGCAGCCAAACCACCCATACGGACTCTGACTCCAGAATTTCCTCACCCAACTACAGCTCAACATCCAAATCCCTCCCTCTGTTCCCCTCCTCCAGAAATCTCTCACATCTGGTTTCTGTGAACAAGGCCAGGCCTCTGAAATTGAGCACTTCTTAATGGTTATTCTGTGCCTGAGTCTGTAATCAACCCTTAACCCCTTTACATTTTTTGCATATCAACTTCTAATACTCGTATATCAACTGAATACCAACTTTCAGTTAATTATCTTCCTATTTTGTATATTGAATCCGATTCACATAAACTCCTGTGATAAAGCAACCATCCTTCCCCATGCAGCCCCACCCCCATACGATCAACCACATATCCAGGTATTGGTTAACAGGAAGAGGGATGATCACCCACCTATCCAGGTATTAGTTGACAGGAAGAGAGTTTGTTCAAACAAAGCCCTACACTGTTCTCTTCCCAGGGCTCTGCGTTTGACTCTGACTAATGGGAGTGGGAGAGAGGGGGGCTACGGGACAGGATGCAAAAATCGGTGACACCCAGTACATCTGGGGTAGGGTTACCCCCCCCCCCCTTTCGGTCAGTAACCCTACCCCAGTTAAAAGGGCCCTTAGCAGGCAGAGCGTGGCGGGCGATGGCAGGAGTTTGGCTGGGATGCTGGGTGAAGCCATCAGCAGTCAAGGTTATCTGTCAGCATTATCCTCTCAGACTCCACAGGCTCTTTGTTACTCTGTTGCTGTGGGCGACTGGGTGCTGTTCGGACTGTCTATGATGGAGAGAGTCAGACGCATAGATCCAATGTTTTGGTGCTCTCACTGTCATTTTCTGACGGGTTTCTCAGAAAATTCTGACGGGTTTCTCAGAAAACGTGTTGCAACAGAGTGTTGGATATCATATGCTCAGATCTTGATAGGTCTTGCTAACACATGCAATATGCTCTGCACCGTTCAAGGGAACACCTAGTTTCAAAGTGTAGGTACTCGCCAAACAAGAAGTACCCAGTGGAATTAATTGAAGCTAATATCCATCTTGAGCATTTTTGAGCCCATAGGCATTATAAATAGGTTGTAGTCTCAGCAGGTTCATGAACATAGTCTGTACATTTACCACGTGTTATTGTTTCCATATGAGACGCTGATTTCTACTCATATATGGGAACTCGGTGGGTGATATTACTTTATTACCAAGAGGGACTTAATGGATCTACTTTTACTGGATAGAGTGATGTCACAGCTGGCATGGCCAGGGCATGACTGCCTGCCTGCTCTTACAGTAAATTCACCCTGATAGGTTCTACCTTTCTTCCGTGCAATATTCCATCTCTGCTTTATACTAGAATAAAATAATATAGAATAAAACACCTAGAATAGAATAGAAAGTTGTCTTCTGCTTCTTCTGTATATTTACATTTGATTCTGAGGTAGATTTGAGCAAATGTCAGCCATTTTTGGACTCTGATAGCAGAAGTAGCTCTTCATATGTTAGGAAAATAGACCCTGACAGATTATATCTCTCAGTAAGGCCATATTAGAAACCAGAGACAAACAGCCCACTGGGCACAGATGTCAATTCATGTCTATTCCACGTTGGTTCAACGTCATGATTCAACCAGTGTGTGCCAAGTGGGAGAGAAGGTCAGTCATCTGTCTGACGTCTTGACCTTCTGTTCCCCATTCTGTCCCATGTGACAAGGTTTCGGGGTTCTCCGCTGACCTTTAGTACCTCAGCTGTAGAACATACTGTCTCATTGAGTGGAGGAGATCAGGGATCAGATTAGAAGCTCAGCTTTCATCCCAAAGGGGAAATGAATCACTACTGGTACTCTACTAGTTACTTGTATATCTAATTTGTGTGTGTGTGTGTGTGTGTGTGTGTGTGTGTGTGTGTGTGTGTGTGTGTGTGTGTGTGCGCGTGCGCATGTGTGCATGTGTGTATTTAGAGGCGGATGTGCTGTGTCTGCATTACATCTGATTAGAACACATTATACATTCATATTGCTTTATTACATTTATCAGAAGTTGAGGTGTGATGCTGGTTCTCACAGTATTACTTACCCAGATGATGACAAACAATAGGCCCCCCAGACGATCAAAGATTTCCTGCTCTCACATCACTGAGGCACTTATTGCTTTGTTCTCCCTCTCTCTATTCCTACCCCACTTCTGTAATGTTTTCTCTCCTAATTCTCACTTGGTCCATCCCTCCTCTCCCTCTTTTTCCAGGAGTTGTGCAGAAGGGAAGTGAAGGAAGAGCAGGTCCTGGACCATAAGTGCCCCCTACAGGGTGAGTAGAGAAAGACAGCTCAGTGGATCAGGCTGATCACATTACTGTTGCACTGATTCAAATCTAGCATGCATCATAAACTTAACATCATACTCAATGATTAATATGTTTGATTCAGTATGATTCATATCTTTACTAAGCATACCCCTTTCTTGTCTGGGAAAAAAGGAATTTGTTTTATATTTGTACGCGAATGCCTTAAACGTGGGATACTATGTGTGTATTATCGTCTGTAAACAGCAAATACCCATTCATTGAGAATGTGATAGGTTGAGTCGACACAAGCTTTCCCAGCCCAAGGCTAATGAGAATGTGATAGGTTGAGTCGACACAAGCTTTCCCAGCCCAAGGCTAATGAGAATGTTGTGTGTTTTTCACAGTGGTACTGCCACCAGAGGAGAGGGAGAGCTCCATCCACGTTCCATTCAGACAGCCCAGGAAGAGAAACAGTCATGTTGACGTGAGCTTCAAAAGGACAATCTATATAGAATCTATGTAGATAACATAGTAGTTTATTACTGCTATACAGTAAAGCAGGGGTTTGTTTGATGAGAATAATATGGTACAATTGTGTTTGTTCATCCGTTGTGTTTGTTCATGGTTACAGGACACAGAGTGCACCGTGGTGTTGGAGGATGACACTCGGCAAGAGAGGGTTTTTACACTGTATCACTTTGACAACAGCGGTAAAGTCACCAAGCAGGTACTGCAGCTTCACACGCCGACAACAAGCAACTGTTGCACATAATACACTTTCTCTTTAGATTAAGATAACTATGCTGCCCTGCTAATGGTGTGTGTGTGTGTGTGTGTGCGTGCGTGTTTGAGGATGTGTTTCTGTGTGTGTGTGTGTGTTGGTGTGTATGATAATGTGTTTGTGTGTGTATGATGGTGTTTGTGTGTGTATGATGATGTGTTTGTGCGTGTATGATGATGTGTTTGTGTGTGTGTGATGATGTGCTTGTGCGTGTATGATGATGTGTTTGTGTGTGTGTGATGATGTGCACATGTGTGCGCGTGTATGTGCCTGGCTGAACAATGATGTGTGCGTGTGTTACAGGATATGTGCAGTCTCATGCAGTCCATCTATGAGGTGGTTGAAGCGTCGGCCAAGCAGCCGTCCTGTAGCAGCACAGCCCTGAAGGTCAAACTGGTGGTAGGCCCCTCCAGTAGCTCTGGCCGGGGCTCTAGAACAGGTGACAGAATGGAGGTCCAGCAGGAGGAGGCTGGGAGCCCAGAGAGGATTTTTCACTGTGTGGATGAAAACACAGAACGCAGGAACCACTACTTAGACCTAGCTGGGATAGAGAACTATTCCTCAAAGTTTGACAATGCAGGTAGGTACACAATGACAATTTTCAGCACTTTTGAGGCACTAAAGTCAACATGTTTTTACTGAAAATACACCAAAGATGAATGACATTCAACAAAGAGAAAT
This sequence comes from Oncorhynchus mykiss, assembly GCF_013265735.2. Classification (NCBI taxonomy): domain Eukaryota; kingdom Metazoa; phylum Chordata; class Actinopteri; order Salmoniformes; family Salmonidae; genus Oncorhynchus; species Oncorhynchus mykiss. The sequence goes on along the minus strand of NC_048582.1, from coordinate 58,879,258 downwards.
GGCAACATAACATGATGTTTGTTGTCCATCCTCTGCAGACGCCCCCTCTCAGGAGCCCAGAGTGGACGCACGCTCAGACCAGCAGCACCGCTCAGTGTTGGTAGGGGAGAACTGCGGCGCAACTGAGTCCAGAGGTAGGGGCCTCTCCTTCAATAGGTCTCTCAGGGGCCACGTCAAGGCAGTGGGAAGAGACAGAGGAGGTGGAGGAGGAGGAGGGGGAGGAGGACGTGGGGGAAAATCAAGCAAGCTCCATGGCCACCAGCCCTTCATGTGGTGCCACTCCTCCCAGCCACACTTCCAGCCCCAACTCCCCTTACAGCACAGCCACAGTAAGAGGCTTCGCTCCAGGGCCAGAGAAGCTGGGTCCCCCTCCAGAACCCTCCACCACCTACACCAGCCTGCTTCTCAAGCTCAGCCAGGGGGAGAGAGGGAGATGCTGCCCAGCCTGCCTGCCTTGTCTGGGGGCTTGGTCTCCCTGGCTCAGAGGCATGAGCACCACCACGAGCACCATCACCACCACCACCACCATCACTACCACTACCACCCCCCGACATGACTGCAGTCTGCACTCCACTCAGGGATACAGAGACTGAGAGAAACACCTCCCTGTGGTTTAGCCCATAGCTAGGGCCCTGAGCCATTCCTGGTCAGGTCAGGTGGGCCTTAGATATAGTATAGGGCTGTGGGACACCACCACTCTCCATGCTAAGGAGTAATAGCAACTCCGTACAAAATTGAACTGTTATGCCTTGTATTGATAACTGAGTTTCATGTTGAATGTGCCATGTTGAATATGCTACTCACCTTTGGAAGCCCTCTAAACTGATGTTTCTTCTCAGGTTTTTATAGTGGAGGCTGCTGAGGGTAGAACAGCTCATAATAATGGCCGGAATGGAGCAAATGGAACGGAAACCATGTGTTATATTTGATACCATTCCACTGAATCCGCTCCAGTTATTACCTTAAGCCCGTTCTCCCCAATTAAGGTGCCACCAACCTCCTGTGATTACAACTTACATTTAATATAATTAATGAATACCTTCATTAAGGCAAATATTTAATCAGTTACATCCCTGTATTAGAGTTTATGCAGTATGTTTTGTATTGTTTGTATTTTGATGTATTAAAGCATGATCAACTTTGCTTGTGTTCATTGTAGTGTGTCAATTGAAAAATACACACTCTCTAATGAAGGCTGATGCTTTCAAATTTGGCAATATGAAAAATCTAAATAAAATAAACATTTGCAAGAAACAATAAAATAATACACACTGTTTACGGCGTGTGGAAGTTGTCAAATGTGTTTCTCTCTCATGGCCAAAGCAAAACATTACATGCTAAGGCTCTAATACTTGTCATCAAAGTATTTGGAACACTGGAGGTTCCAGTGTTAGAACACTATGGAGGTTCCAGTGTTAGAACACTGGAGGTTCCAGTGTTAGAACACTCAGGAGGTTCCAGTGTTAGAACACTCTGGAGGTTCCAGTGTTAGAACACTCTGGAGGTTCCAGTGTTAGAGCACTCTGGAGGTTCCAGTGTTAGAACACTCTGGAGGTTCCAGTGTTAGAACACTCTGGAGGTTCCAGTGTTAGAACACTCTGGAGGTTCCAGTGTTAGAACACTCTGGAGGTTCCAGTGTTAGAACACTCAGGAGGTTCCAGTGTTAGAACACTCTGGAGGTTCCAGTGTTAGAACACTCTGGAGGTTCCAGTGTTAGAACACTCAGGAGGTTCCAGTGTTAGAACACTCTGGAGGTTCCAGTGTTAGAACACTCAGGAGGTTTCAGTGTTATATCACTCTGGAGGTTCCAGTGTTAGAACACTCTGGAGGCTCCAGTGTTAGAACAGTCTGGAGGTTCCAGTGTTAGAACACTCAGGAGGTTCCAGTGTTAGAACACTCTGGAGGTTCCAGTGTACCCAAATGAATGTTTTCGTAACCGGTCAAGTTACGCTATGACGTCTGATCCACCGTTGCTTAGGTCTTGATAAACAGTTTAGCCTTCAGTAAATCTATCATTTCATCGTGAGCTTGTTGCCAATGTTACCCTGTATGGCAGTAATGTACATGTAGCAGTACTGTGTTTTCTATGTTTGTTTACATTGCTTTGCTGTTATTGTCACTGGTGTTTATGTTTAGATTGATTGCATAGACAGGTCATTTCAATGTTGCCGGTATGTAAGGATCTTGGGCCTCATGTTGTAAGCAGTAGGCTAGGAACGGTTGTTGCTGCTCAGCGTTTGGTGTGGGTTGTAAATAGATTCCCTGTTCACGAGTTGAAGGGAACGAGACGGCTGTTTCTAAAAATAGTCCTCCCACTCACCTACCACGTGCCCCAAGCCTCTCTTTCACAACATGATACCACAGCAAAACGAGATATACAGTACTGGCAGAGACAGACAACACACAGAGAGACCCTCGGGGAGAGAGCAGCAACACAAACACATCCAGTTACAGGGGATGATTGGTTGATCCTAACACTTCAAGACCTAGACCTCGAGGACAGGTAGAACATAGAAGAGAGAGCCATGAAAAGTCTCAGGTTCCTCGCTGCTGAGGGGTTCGCCCAGAGTGGCCAGAGAGCCAGGGAGAACCTCAGTTGTGTGTCGTTCAACCTCTACCCGCTCCTCTTCAAGGCCTGCTACATGCACGAGATGGCCCTCCTCCTCCACGACCTCGTCCAAACTTGGCCCCTGCACGAGCTTAACCTGCAAAGGCTCCTGGGAAAGACGGTGGACTGCCAGGAGGATCTGACCTCATGTACCTGCCGGTTGTGCCTGGAATCTCTGCTGACTGGCCTGAAGGTAGGCTTACTATGTGTTCTGATGTTATTTTCTTTAAAGGTGCAATCTATAATTTTCACTTGTCAAAAGTGCTACTTGTGAACTGAGGCACTGGGTCTTGGCCAATGTGACACGTTTTTTGTTTTCCTTCAAGTCTGAATGTGTTTGTAGTTACTTTAATTTCCACTGGGGCAATAAACATTTACAATTTACATCATATTAGGGCCTATGTGTTTGATTTGTAAGACAAAGTCCCATTTTATGGCAATAAACAGCTAGATTCTATGTTCCATCTCCAGTCCTATGTACTGCGGCCCCCAGAGACCTACGCCAAGACCCTCCGTGTGGTAGACCTGACTGGGCTGAAGGACACAGAGCACCATTCCTGTGCCTGTGGATCCACCCTGGGCCGCTGGGCTCGCACCCATCTCCTCACCCGCATGTGCTACGAGGTCATGGTGGCCATCGAGGCAGGTGACGCTGCACCCTCCGCCCTCGAGACTGAGGTGGACGTGCGCCTGAACGGCTTCGTCACTGGGCGGAACTACGAGGTGGTGGCCCAGGCCTTCCTGCTCCTCCGTCACTGCCCCTTGAAGCTGCGCTTCGTTGGGTTCCGAGCCGACTCCCTGGCCCTCAAACAGCTGTTCTACGTGCTGCGTGTGGCCCAACCGGAAGCCATGAGGAGACTCGAGGTGGTCCATAACGTTCACCTGGAGGCCCCGCACCTGGAGTTGCTGTTGTCCCGGATGGAGTTCCCCCAGCTGCAGTCCCTGACGCTGCCTGCGGGGGCGATGGACGTGCGAAGGCTGGGCTCAGATGAGGATGACCTGCTGGCGACCATTGGGGATCTGCTGAGCCGGCTGACTGAACTGACAGAGCTCTACATGGGCTTCTCCACCCTCACCGGACACCTGCGAAGACTGCTAAGGTGCTCGTGTGTGTGTGTATTAGGTATTGATGTCTACTGTATATATAGCTCTGGGGGTGTCTATTCAAGCTGATGCATTCCCACTGTGTAATATCATAGCATGAGGGCTGCAGTACTCAGTGGCATTTTGTTTTTGTTGCTTGGCTGTGGGGGACAATGTAGACAGCTGACTGCTGCTAAATCTGCAGGTCGGCCAGAAACCAAGGGACACTCAACGGCTGACATTGTCTTCTTCCCAAACGGCACCCAATTCCCTTTATAGTGCACTGCTTTTGACCAGAACCCTATGGGCTCTGGTCCAAAGTAGTGCACTTTGAAGGGAATACGGTGTCAATTACAGTGGACACTGAAATATCACTGAAGCCATGACCCAAAACAACAAGCGGACGGACACCTGCACTTGTCCATTAATTGGGCATGCATCGTAAAGATTTCATATTGTCTTTGCTTTTTTGGTCAAGCATGCATGAAATGAGGAGCACACACACACATACAAACAATTGATAACATTGCAAAATAGTGAACATTTACTGTAATACATTTCTGACCCTCGGCCTTGTCCATAGCCCCCTGATCACCCCACTGCAATGCCTGGAGCTGGCCAACTGTCACCTGAACCGAACAGACATGGCCTACCTGGCCAACAGCCTGCACAGCGAGAACCTGGTCAGTCTGGACATAAGTGGTCATGACGTGTGTGGCCTCTTCCCCACCACCTTCATCAAGCTGCTCCAGCGCTGCGCCGCAACTCTCCACAGCCTCACCCTGGAGGACTGTGACCTGGAGGACGAACACATGGACATCCTGACCCAGGCCCTGGCTCCCTGTCGCGGCCTGGAGGAGCTGAAGATACTGGGCAACCCTCTGAGCGCCATGGCCCTGCGCCACCTCTTCTCCACGCTGGCCGCCGGGTTCCCAGCCCTGAGGTACGTGGAGCTGCCAGTGCCCAGGGACTGCTACCCCGAGGACGTTTCCTACCCCATGGATGAGACGGTGCTGCTGCAGTACGACAGGGAGATGTTCCAGGATGTCAGGGGTCAACTGATGGGGATCCTTCAGGGGGCGGGGAGGGGGAACGTAGAGGTGGTTACCCCCTTGTTGGGCGCTTATGACGCGGATATCAACGAGACCAGTAACGAGCTGGGGGTGTCCATGGTGAAATCCTTCAATAGCGTCATTGGAAACTTTATTGATACAATTACAGCCCTGGACAACAGGAGATCCAACAAAGAGGTTGATTAAAGTTCAGGTAGAATACCAGAGGGAGGGTATTAGAGGGTTAACAGAGAAAGGGTTTGTGCAATACAAGTGGTTCATCTCAATTGTCTATAGTGGCTTCCCACTTAATTTCCACTGATCAAAAGAAGTCTAAGAAATCAGTGCAAATTAAGGGAAGGAGACAGAGAGACGGCTTTAGACTATTGGGATGACTGAAGGCCTTGAGTAATGTTTTCTATCCAAACGTACCAATTCATCTGTACTTGTAACAGATATTTTGACAAATGTATTGCCCCATTATCAGGGGATTTTTTGACATGCAACTGGACCTAGATTATAGTATAGATTGAATTGTCCTTTTGGTCTTCCATTCATGAGTGGCAATTATAGTAAAGCATTGAATGCTTAGTTAAGAATAGTACTACTTGTATACTGAACATGTATTTACATGTACTGTATATATTTCAGTTTAGATGCATCTTGTATATTATGACATTTATATGTGACCAGAGTGAAAGTTTGTTTTTACAAAAGTGCTATAAAATGTGGGATTAAACTGACTTTACTGTAAATACAACTTTATTACTGTGGGGATCAAATCCTGGTTTGCTTTAAAAAATAAAAATCCTTCTCACTCACATCTTTTGCAAAAATGTACATTTTTAATAAGCAGTCTTCCCATAGGGTAAACTTGATTTTAAACATTACAACAGAGGACAACAATGAACCAGACCAAAGAGAAAGAACAGCAGCCCTCCAGATTCATCTCATTTCTTCGACCACTCCTCAACCTCTTTCCTCTCACGGATGACCTCTTCCAGGTAAGGCTCCAGGTAATGTACATCCTATGGAGAAAGGTCAAACACAAAAACAAGGTTAATTCTGTACCAGATGTGATTTTTAGTATAAAAAAACATCTGGTAGACATTAAACAGCTTTATAGGCATCTCCAAACTCCTCAACAATTGGCCAATTCCAATCCAACCTTAAGTCTCTACTCCTACATGCTTCATGTTGATTATTCAAGTAGTGTAGCATGATCAATATGGGAACAATATCACCTCTGACAGGTTAGATTTTGTCCTTCACCACATGCCATAACGTCAACTTCTGTGAAACTTCTGACATATCTTCTATTTCCTCAGTGATAACTCAAAGCCCTTCCTGTACACAAACTATTGATTGTGAGACTATAGAGCCCAACAGTGGAGGTGTCATAATACCCATAAAAGCTAGCAGTCAAAAACAGGGAAATGATTCCAAACATTTTTCAACCATTCATTTTCCCATAGGGGATTTTAGAAACTTCAAATAAGGGCTGTTTTACATGTAGGCTTACCCTGGTGTGACGTTCTGATAACCATGTAAATATCTCTCAGACAAGGTGACTTGTGATCAATTTATTCGGCTTTATTTACTATCAGATTCGAAAATGCTAATTGCACCAAAGTAGACACCATCTCTAGCTGACACCTTTACTAACAGGTATTGTGTCAATTTAAAACATGCGAAAGACAGTTCACAGAATTGTCCATTTAAAGAAATGTTGCTAATTTATTTATTACTACAGTTAGCTAACATTAGACAGTTAATCCAGAGATTCTTGCAGTCTCGTCTAGATCATCATGGCATTTGAATTTCTTTATGATAGCCACATTAGCAGCTAATTAGCGTCTCATTTGGGGTCGAGGGGGGTAAATAGAGGTGAATATATTGATAAAAGTCACATTGTCCTAGAGTGATTTACACGGTTATCAAAAAAGTAACCTTGTCCTAGAGATTTACACTTATCAAAACATCATTCCATCATGGGCATTATGACCCCTCCACTATGGTACTCTATATGCACTGTACCTCAAACTTGGGTTCAAATACTATTTGAAATCTTTCAAATACTTTGACCGTTTGCTCTAGCCTGCCTGGAGTGCCAGATGGGCAGGGTTGAACATTTTGGGGATATTCTATAGGTCCATTATGCCAGGCAAGCTCAATCAAACACAGAGAAAGTAAATTATATTTCAAATGGCATTTGAGCCCAGGTCTTCCATACCTCCTCATATTGAGTCCACTGTTCCTTAGGCAGAACTGCCTGCTTCATGGACAGGTCCAGGGCTCTCTTGAGCCTGAACATCCTGTCATTGTACACTTTCTCTGGGAGCCTCCGCAGGGCTTCTTTCACATCGCCATCCTCATGGATCGTGTCATCACGCATCAGACCTGGAACCAAAACAAGCACCACACAGTGTAGGAGAAATATCTAACTGAAGATTATATATGTTTCTAAGACTGAGTGAAAAGATTTATCTGAAGATCCTCACAGATGGCCCCAAAGAAAAAGACTCCAAGACTTGCCAATTTTGTTGAATCCGGCCGCATTGTAGTACCATTTACGGAAGCCGACCAGGAGTCTGCCGGTAGCTGCTGTGTGGGAGGCCAGAATAAGAGTCAGATCATTTGCTGTCAAGATTTGGTTTCCTAAAACACAGTTAGTAAAGCAGTTGCAGTCACTGCAGTACAAAAGCAACGAGACACCAAATCATGTTCTCTATTCATTTAAGAAGATGCTTAAGTAGATGAACTAGAATTGAGATGATTACAGAACTAGGGACTTGAGGGAGGGTTTGACAGTATTATTTGGGACAAACCAAGGATAGTATCCCAATTGCAAACATTATATTTGTGGTGGATAACTGGATAGAGTGCTAGTAGATCACATGCCATGCTGTTATTATCTACAGAGTATTAGCTATGTGGGAACTGTGCGATCTGGATATATTTCTGACATCGAGGTGTACAGGAAGAAGATGGAGAGAGGACATCAGACATGATAATCAATGTCATTAGTAATACCGGGTACTGTTAGCTAGCCAAGTTGAGCTGGCTAATATGCCAATTTATCTTGCTTTGTTTAAGTTTTAGCTAGCTAGATGTTTATAACTACCAAGTTAGCTAACGTTAGCCACTGCACCTAGCTAGGCAATGGATGCTGCTTAGTGTTTGACAATCGTCCATCTGTACTGGCGTGGCGTTTGAAAGTTGATCAGACCGAAGCACAGCTTTACCTATCAATTGAAAATGCATTTGACATATATTACATTTAAAGGTTAAATATGTCACTAGCATTCTGGGTCACACCACTGAGCTCTCCCTTGATTTGTCATAGCTAGCTTGACATTAGCTAGGACACTCAGTAGAGGACACGACACAGGAGATCTCAAAAACATGGATTTGAACACACCAAAATACCACAAATCAACATCCCACTTTACTCAATAATATGTGCAATGTTTCATCTCAATTTTGGGCTAAATAAATGCTTAAAGACAGGTGACTTTTACCTGGTGCCCTCGACCCCATGTTGTTCTGTCTAAGGTAAAACGAATCCGCGTCTCGTCAGCAACACTAGGAAAGTACTTCCGAGTTAGGGAATTTCGGAACATTTCACAATAAAGGTCACTCACATACTAGTAGAAAAGTACCATTAATCAGTATTTATTCATGATGCATGACAAATAATATTTAAGTGACGTTTGCATTAAATGTGGGTTTTAAAACATGTCACAAGGTCACATAAATTCCCCTCAATACAAATCATGCATATGATAGCACAGGAGACCTACAGGAGACCTCTGGAGACCTCTGGACCCCTACAAATCAGCCGGGCTAGACAATCTGGACCCTTTCTTTCTAAAATTATCTGCCGAAATTGTTGCCACCCCTATTACTAGCCTGTTCAACCTCTCTTTCGTGTCGTCTGAGATTCCCAAAGATTGGAAAGCAGCTGCGGTCATCCCCCTCTTCAAAGGGGGGGACACTCTTGACCCAAACTGCTACAGACCTATATCTATCCTACCATGCCTTTCTAAGGTCTTCGAAAGCCAAGTCAACAAACAGATTACCGACCATTTTGAATCTCACCATACCTTCTCTGCTATGCAATCTGGTTTCAGAGCTGGTCATGGGTGCACCTCAGCCACGCTCAAGGTCCTAAACGATATCTTAACCGCCATCGATAAGAAACATTACTGTGCAGCCGTATTCATTGATCTGGCCAAGGCTTTCGACTCTGTCAATCACCACATCCTCATCGGCAGACTCAACAGCCTTGGTTTCTCAAATGATTGCCTCGCCTGGTTCACCAACTACTTCTCTGATAGAGTTCAGTGTGTCAAATCTGAGGGTCTGTTGTCCGGACCTCTGGCAGTCTCTATGGGGGTGCCACAGGGTTCAATTCTTGGACCGACTCTCTTCTCTGTATACATCAATGAGGTCGCTCTTGCTGCTGGTGAGTCTCTGATCCACCTCTACGCAGACGACACCATTCTGTATACTTCCGGCCCTTCTTTGGACACTGTGTTAACAACCCTCCAGGCAAGCTTCAATGCCATACAACTCTCCTTCCGTGGCCTCCAACTGCTCTTAAATACAAGTAAAACTAAATGCATGCTCTTCAACCGATCACTACCTGCACCTACCCGCCTGTCCAACATCACTACTCTGGACGGCTCTGACTTAGAATACGTGGACAACTACAAATACTTAGGTGTCTGGTTAGACTGTAAACTCTCCTTCCAGACCCATATCAAACATCTCCAATCCAAAGTTAAATCTAGAATTGGCTTCCTATTTCGCAACAAAGCTTCCTTCACTCATGCTGCCAAACATACCCTTGTAAAACTGACCATCCTACCAATCCTCGACTTTGGCGATGTAATTTACAAAATAGCCTCCAATACCCTACTCAACAAACTGGATGCAGTCTATCACAGTGCAATCCGTTTTGTCACCAAAGCCCCATACACTACCCACCATTGCGACCTGTACGCTCTCGTTGGCTGGCCCTCGCTTCATACTCGTCGCCAAACCCACTGGCTCCATGTCATCTACAAGACCCTGCTAGGTAAAGTCCCCCCTTATCTCAGCTCGCTGGTCACCATAGCATCTCCCACCTGTAGCACACGCTCCAGCAGGTATATCTCTCTAGTCACCCCCAAAACCAATTCTTTCTTTGGCCGCCTCTCTTTCCAGTTCTCTGCTGCCAATGACTGGAACGAACTACAAAAATCTCTGAAACTGGAAACACTTATCTCCCTCACTAGCTTTAAGCACCAACTGTCAGAGCAGCTCACAGATTACTGCACCTGTACATAGCCCACATATAATTTAGCCCTATCAACTACCTCTTTCCCAACTGTATTTAATTAATTAATTTATTTTGCTCCTTTGCACCCCATTATTTTTATTTCTACTTTGCACATTCTTCCATTGCAAAACTACCATTCCAGTGTTTTACTTGCTATATTGTATTTACCTTGCCACCAAGGCCTTTTTTTGCCTTTACCTCACTTATCACCTCATTTGCTCACATTGTATATAGACTTGTTTATACTTTATTATTGACTGTATGTTTGTTTTACTACATGTGTAACTCTGTGTTGTTGTATGTGTCGAACTGCTTTGCTTTATCTTGGCCAGGTCGCAATTGTAAATGAGAACTTGTTCTCAACTTGCCTACCTGGTTAAATAAAGGTGAAATAAAATAAAAAATAAATAAAAAGGAGGCTGTTGCCACCTTGTGGGTGAGAACAAGCTTGTGATAATGACTAAAGCGGAATCAGGAAACATGGTTTCCAGGTGTTTGAAGCCATCCCATTTATGCCATTCCGGACATTATGGGTCGTTCTCCCCTCGGCAGCCTCCACTGTATGGTATGGAGAAAATCATATTATTTGTGCTGATGTAAAAGTGGGGTGGGGAGTACTCAATAGGGTCTGTAGAATCTATGTAATCAAATCTTATTTGTCACATGTGCCAATTACAACAGTGAAATGCTTACTTACAAGCCCTTAACCAACAATGCAGTTTTAAGAAAATAAAAAAATAAACTTAAGAGATAAGAATAACAAATAATTAAAGAGCAGCAGTAAATAACAGTAGCGGGGCTATAAACAGGGGGTACCGGTACAGACAGAGTCAATGTGTGGGGGCACCGGTGTCGAGGTAATCGAGGTAATATGTACATGTAGGTAGAGTTATTAAAGTGACTATGTATAGATAGTCAAATGGTTTCATTTCATGGATCTATGAATATGGAGTGTTGCTGGACTTTTACTGTGGTCAAACAGCTTAAAATGGGATGCTTGAACACTATACTACAGGAGGTTGGTGACACCTTAATTGGGGAGGATGGTTTCATGGTAGCGGCTGGAGCAGAATAGATGGAATGGTATCAAATACATCAAACACGTGGTTTCAAACGCTCCGTTCCAGCCTTTATTATGAGCCATTCTCCACTCAGCAGCCTCCACTGCAGTGTAAAGTAGAACTACAACACTGTACAGGAAAAACGATTATTTGTGCTGATGTATAAGTGGGGTGGGGAGTACTCAGTAGGGTCTGTAGAATCTTAATATGGTGTCATTTCATGGGGTTCTGAATAATATGGAGTTTTGCTGGGTATTTAGACCAGAGTCCCCTATGAAATACCATATAAAGATTCTACAGACCTCTAGTGAGTAACCCCAACCGCACTTTTACATAGGCATGTAGAATAGTTTCTCTATAAGCCCATATGTAATTTATAGGCTTAGTGTATTGCATTGGGACCAATGGAATGGGTGGAGTAGAAAGTGCTGCTAGGCATTTAGACCACAGTCCCCCATGATAACACCATATACAGTGCCTTGCGAAAGTATTCGGCCCCCTTGAACTTTGCGACCTTTTGCCACATTTCAGGCTTCAAACAAAGATATAAAACTGTATTTTTATGTGAAAGAATCAACAACAAGTGGGACACAATCATGAAGTGGAACGACATTTATTGGATATTTCAAACTTTAACAAATCAAAAACTGAAAAATTGGGCATCTTTGGATCATTGTCTTGTTGGAAGACAAATATCCGTCCCAGTCTCAGGTCTTTTGCAGACTCCATCAGGTTCTTCCAGAATGGTCATGTATTTGGCTCCATCCATCTACCCATCAATTTTAACCATCTTCCCTGTCCCTGCTGAAGAAAAGCAGGCCCAAACCATGATGCTGCCACCACCATGTTTGACAGTGGGGATGGTGTGTTCAGCTGTGTTGCTTTTACACCAAACATAACATTTTGCATTGTTGCCAAAAAATTCAATTTTGGTTTCATCTGACCAGAGCACCTTCTTCCACATGTGTGGTGTGTCTCCCAGGTGGCTTGTGGCAAACTTTAAACAACACTTTTTATGGATATCTTTAAGAAATGGCTTTCTTCTTGCCACTCTTCCATAAAGGCCAGATTTGTGCAATATACGATTGTTGTCCTGTGGACAGAGTCTCCCACCTCAGCTGTAGATCTCTGCAGTTCATCCAGAGTGATCATGGGCCTCTTGGCTGCATCTCTGATCAGTCTTCTCCTTGTATGAGCTGAAAGTTTAGAGGGTCGGCCAGGTCTTGGTAGATTTGCAGTGGTCTGATACTCCTTCCATTTCAATATTATCGCTTGCACAGTGCTCCTTGGGATGTTTAAAGCTTGGGAAAAATGTTTGTATCCAAATCCGGCTTTAAACTTCTTCGCAACAGTATCTCGGACCTGCCTGGTGTGTTCCTTGTTCTTCATGATGCTCTCTGCGCTTTTAACGGACCTCTGAGACTATCACAGTGCAGGTGCATTTATACGGAGACTTGATTACACACAGGTGGATTGTATTTATCATCATTAGTCATTTAGGTCAACATTGGATCATTCAGAGATCCTCACTGAACTTCTGGAGAGAGTTTGCTGCACTGAAAGTAAAGGGGCTGAATAATTTTGCACGCCCAATTTTTCAGTTTTTGATTTGTTAAAAAAGTTTGAAATATCCAATAAATGTCGTTCCACTTCATGATTGTGTCCCACTTGTTGTTGATTCTTCACAAAAAAATACAGTTTTATATCTTTATGTTTGAAGCCTGAAATGTGGCAAAAGGTCGCAAAGTTCAAGGGGGCCGAATACTTTCGCAAGGCACTGTAGATATACAGAACATCTATTGCTCTGGTTCACTTCATACTAGACCAGGGATGGGCACTGATGGGGGTGGGGACCACAAAAAAAGCAGAACTCATGAATGGCCGCAGTGGCTCGTGGGTCTGCATACCCACATCCATACACACACATACAGTCAGAGCCGGGCCTTCTGTGAGCTTTTAAGTGCCCAAAGCAACATTTTGTTGGGGCGGGCACCCCCACCCTGCGAGTAAAACATCTTAGCATTTTGTCTTGACAGCGGAGAAAAAACATATATATTTTTTAGCAAATTTCCTGCAATTCTACAAATTTTGCCATGGAGCGTAGAGAAAATGTTGCAGTTTTAAAGAAAGTTTGCTTTGCCATGAGGCAGAGAAAAGCTTTTTGAATTTTATAACAAATTTCATGCAATTATTTGCCATAGGGCAGAGAGACATGTTCGCCCTTTTTAATATGACATCTGAGTGAGAGTGACTAACAAAATCAATGGGGGCCACCCGGTATGTAATTCGACCATGATTACTACAAGTTTAGATATCTGGCTGCTAGACTAATATACCAAGCTAAAAAAGAATAATAATAAACTCTGAAATGCCCCTAACTACATACGAGGACACCAAGGTCCGGACCTCTGTATTTTTTTTCCTAATATATATATATTTTTAAATGAATAACATAAATATATATTTTTTGTACAAAATAAAGAAAATGAATTACGGGTCAACATCTAAATATTGCTGCCAGCATTGATCAATGATTAGAACGCTTATTCTTGATATGACTGAGTTCTAATAGTTAAAATTCTAATTTCCTGACTTGAATCATGAACAGTGGGTTTGTTCCTTATGTTCATTTGCCTTTTTAGGAACACCACTTTCTCACATGGCTAAATTCTCCCTATTGCGGCACAGGCCCAAGGGCCAGAGACGTGAAACGAACTACGACAGCTCGCACTTGGCTCAAGTAGACAACTAGAGTCAGAAACGATACCGAGTGTGTTTGCGAGATGCCGGACAAAAGGCCATTTTAAAACCGTTCTGTGACTGCTGCCGTGTCTACAGACATCCCCCAAACAAACAAACACCAACACTCTGAGTGCACAAAGATAGGTCTGTCAGTCAAAAATACACTACTGAGTTCTCATAACTTTGCTTTACAGACAGTAGGCTACTGAGACATTGCTGATGCTACGTGTCAGTTTGAATAGTTTCTCATATGTTCCCCCTTTCAGGGGTATAACATTACAATTGTAGCTAACAGGCTATGTGTTTGTAGATTGACTGAGGTGAATGAACCTACAGCAGCCAAGGTGATAATGGATGGGGTCATTTTTGGATGTTTTTGCTGGACTGATAGCATTTAAATGTGTTTTTTTTATTGTATAGAAACACAGTAAATTAGCTTTTACTTTAAAAAAAATGTCCTCCTCATCACTGATCTCTTCTAATACAGTGTCCTGGGGCATCGTCCAAATCTGGAGAGGGCAAAAACTTTAGGGAGAAGTGACCAGTGTGTATGGGTGTGTGTTTGTACAAAGGGGTAGCATTAGTACCTAAGGCAGTCTGCCACTCCTTCAGCGACATCCCTACATTTCTGAGTTGATGGGAGAGAGGATTCTGATATGGCACCATATCAGTCCCATCGGTATCCCTGCGTTTCGTTTGAAATGGTTGGACCTTGGCATGAGATTCACAGTAACTCCGCACTCATAGTTTACACCTCTATTGCGTCTGAGGTGGGTTCTGACTTCTCTAGAGCATGGAAAGCAATACTGGAACACTGAAATAATTCCAGAAGGCTGCAGGGCAATGTTGGGCATCAGTGGAATACTGGAGGGTGATGATACCCACAGTCCTTGACAGTAATGAGGTACATCTCTGACACAGCTGGATACAGGTTGAAGCGATGGAGATCTGTTATAGAAACACAGAGTACATTGTGACACGGGTGTCTGTACATTACATATATGCAGCTAACTGGAATAAAATATCACACAAGTCACACGTTGTTTAGCCATTATATGTATTATTTGAGCTTGACTGGTGGAGAATGTTGTTGTTGTGTAGAGAAGCACTAGATAAAACAATGATTGAGGGGCATGTTTCATTGAGCTAATGGATAGCTAGCTAACGCTAGCTGGCTTGCATAGAGTAATCATACGGGCAGCCAGCAAGCAGACAGAAATAGTCGTTTTTGCAAGTATAAAATGGATGAAACCATGCAATAAATTACAGAAAATGGGTCAAAACATGAATATGCCAGCTGAGCAGACGTAAAAACAACAATAGATAGCGCCAATGTCAGTCGACTCACGTGTGCGCTCTCACGGAAGTATTACGGAAGCGTCCTCTCCAAGGGATGTACCAAAATACGCGTACAGCAGGGGAATTAGCTAGTTCAACCTAAAACAATATATGAAGGACCAATAAAGAAAACTCCCTTGTCCTTTCATTGTGAATTTCTGGTCTTATAAATATTAAAATATAAACTCTTTCTAAAGGAAGATTGCAGTGGAATTAATTGGGAGTGTTGGTATTGGAATGTGCATTCCTACTACAGCCCTATAGTTTGTTGAGTTGATTGGCCGTTTTCAGGTTTGTTCAGTCTTCTCTCCGCCCATCCCCAGTCCTCATCAATTTATTTACAGGCAGATCAACCTGTCCTGTCGAGAACTGCTGACACAGGGAATTTTGTGGAAGAAACTCCTTATCACTCAACCATGGCGCCTGCTTTGGGATCCCATAAATTAAGCACGGATGATGTGAATGACATGTTACACTTTCGGATGATTAACGAGCAACAAGTGGAGGGCATCAGCATTAACTTTTTCTACAAGCCTCACACTCTCACGCTTTTGACGTTCACTGTGGCTAGCTTGATGTACTTCGTCTTTTCCAGGTAACCCAATAGTCGTTGACAGCTCATTTGACTTGCCGGTAGGCCTAGTGGTTGTGCTAACTTGGCGTAGCTATCTAACCCAAGTGTAAACCTAAATTGTTTAATTAAACTACAGATGATTAGACATTTAAAGGGGCAATATGCAGTTGCTACATCCATTTTTGGACTTATAAATTAATTATATGTACCCATTGATTCTTGAAGAATATATAAGTTATAAATCAATCAATCACATTTATTTTATATAGCCCTTCGTACATCAGCTGATATCTCAAAGTGCTGTACAGAAACCCAGCCTAAAACCCCAAACAGCAAGCAATGCAGGTGAAGAAGCACGGTGGCTAGGAAAAACTCCCTAGAAAGGCCAAAACCTAGGAAGAAACCTAGAGAGGAACCAGGCTATGTGGGGTGGCCAGTCCTCTTCTGGCTGTGCCGGGTGGAGATTATAACAATACATGGTCAAGATGTTCAAATGTTCATAAATGACCAGCATGGTCGAATAATAATAAGGCAGAATAGTTGAAACTGGAGCAGCAGCACAGTCAGGTGCATTAATTAACTTAGTTCAACTGTCATACCCCATCAGAACCCAAAAGATAAGCTTGTTTTACTCCAATGTTTGTAAACAAAGTAAATGTAAACAAATACTATATTGACTCAACATGGGTTAAAGTGTACTTTTGATATCATGGATGGTCCATCCTTGCATCCATAGCTCTGTTGATGAATTTGAGAGTGGTTTAATTTCTCCAGTCCCATCTCTCTTCCTTTTACTGAAACAGGGCTGTGGAAAACACATTGTTATTGTTTCAACTGCTGATTACATCTTTAAAGGTCCAATGCGGCAGTTCTTTTAGTTCAAAATCATTGGTGGGTAGCAATTTCTCAAGCAATAATGTTTATATGACTGTCTGGGAGTGGTCTGAGTGGGGAGGGGAAAACTGAAAACAAGCTGTTAGTGGCAGAGAGGTTTGGAACTCTCTTTCGTATTGGTCTATGAAATGATTTACGGCCTGGTGTTGTCACCCAGGCAGGCCAAAACTCCATCCCACCAGAACAGGCTGAAATTTCAGCAGCTCTTTTCAAACAGCTTTCACACTAAAATTATCATCATTTTCAGAATTTCACAGAATCATTCCAACCTCAGTGTGGAAATATATATAAAACACAGGAAAATCACGTTTTTGATTGCACTGGGCCTTTAATGTTATTTATTGTAATAATATATACAATGCTGAAAATGCAATAATCGAACAGAAACTTTATTAAATGTCACATTTGAATGTCACATTTACTTTATCATAGTAAACCTCACTTTATCCTCTGAAAATAATGTACAAATTGCAAATCTCAGCCAATGCTTTTTGACATCAAACCCTGCTCTCTTTTCCAGGGATGATGCAGATGTTGACAACAACCTTCGAGTGGGTTTCCTGTTGGTTGTCTCCTTCTTCCTCGTCATCAGTGTCCTGGCCTTCCCCAATGGTAGTTACTCAATGTCACTGCCTTGTACTTGTCAATAACCCTGCCCAGCACCTGGTGGAAAGGGTGTGTCTGAATGTTGATGGGTGGGAGGAATGTTGTAGATCAATGGTCACATAATAGACATTCAGGTCTTTCTGGTTTTGACTGTGCGAGTGAATGGTGCACCTACTGCTAGTGGGTATGCTACGTTAAATTTTGAACTGCAGTATATGAGGGTTTTGGTCGATCCACTCTGATAATGGTAGAAACGTGTAAATGCGTTATTTATCCACTTCAGGTCCATTCACAAGACCACATCCTGCAATTTGGCGCATGGTATTTGGTGAGTTGTCCTACTGCAGAGTACAACAAGTCACATTGTCAGTGTCAGTGGAGCACCTCTATGGAACCATGTCCATGGAACTCCGCTCTGATTGGTTCGTTCCTGTTGTTGTCAGGTCTGAGTGTTCTGTACTTCCTGTTCCTGGTCTTCCTCATCTTCCTGAACTGGGCCCAGGTGAAGAGGCTCATGTACTGGGTGGACCCCAACCTACGCTACGCTACCCGTGAGACTGATGTCATGGTGAGTCATTATGATCTTGGTATGCTACAGTGTCTACCTCATGCCAGACACCATATTTGGGAGTAGGGTGAAGTTGCCCTAGATGCTGATTAAGTGATCATAGTTTGGTTTCTCTACTCCACTCTACGCTCTACTCCACCCTATGTGTTAATGTCATCCAATTACATTTGTGCAGATAATACCAGCTTTCTGTAAGAGGGTGAACCATAAGACGTTGAGGACAGAGCTACCACTTAGCCTATAGTCAGCGTTGGTTTAAACAATTGGTATCAGCCTGCTCTGCTCATGCAGTTTCGCAAAATGTTATTAGTAAAACAGGTATTGTTAAATATTGATAACTTATCTTATCTTATCTTATCTCAAATGCTTTATAAACGATTGGTTTTGACTATCAGTGAAGTTGTTACTTACGGGCCCGTTCCCAACAATGCAGGGAGAAATAATAGAACAATTATAACGAGGAATAAATTCACAATGAGTAAGGATAACTTGGCTACATACACGTGTCCGTGTCTTACCTGGCTCTTCCGTGTCTTACCTGGCTCTTCCGTGTCTTACCTGGCTCTTCCGTGTCTTACCTGGCTCTTCCGTGTCTTACCTGGCTCTTCCGTGTCTTACCTGGCTCTTCCGTGTCTTACCTGGCTCTTCCGTGTCTTACCTGGCTCTTCCGTGTCTTACCTGGCTCGTCCGTGTCTTACCTGGCTCGTCCGTGTCTTACCTGGCTCTTCCGTGTCTTACCTGGCTCTTCCGTGTCCGTGTCTTACCTGGCTCGTCCGTGTCTTACCTGGCTCTTCCATGTCCATGTCTTACCTGTCTCGTCCGTGTCTTACCTGGCTCGTTCGTGTCTTACCTGGCTCGTCCGTGTCTTACCTGGCTCGTCCGTGTCCGTGTCTTACCTGGCTCGTCCGTGTCTTACCTGGCTCTTCCGTGTCTTACCTGGCTCGTCCGTGTCTTACCTGGCTCTTCCGTGTCCGTGTCTTACCTGGCTCATCCATGTCTTACCTGGCTCTTCCATGTCCATGTCTTACCTGTCTCGTCCGTGTCTTACCTGGCTCGTCCGTGTCCGTGTCTTACCTGGCTCGTCCGTGTCTTACCTGTCTCGTCCGTGTCTTACCTGGCTCATCCATGTCTTACCTGGCTCTTCCATGTCCATGTCTTACCTGTCTCGTCCGTGTCTTACCTGGCTCGTCCGTGTCCGTGTCTTACCTGGCTCGTCCGTGTCTTACCTGGCTCGTCCGTGTCTTACCTGGCTCTTCCGTGTCCATGTCTTACCTGGCTCTTCCGTGTTCGTGTCTTACCTGGCCTTTCTCCCCCTGCAGGAATATGCAGTGAACTGTCACGTGATCACCTGGGAGCGGATCCTGAGCCACTTTGACATCTTTGCGTTTGGGCATTTCGGGGGCTGGGCCATGAAGGCAATGCTCATCCGCAGCTACGCCCTCTGCTGGACCATCAGCATCACCTGGGAGCTCACTGAGGTAAATAAAAGGTGCAAGGAAGTCTGTGTCTGCTTCCCAAATGGTACCCTATTCCCTGTACAGTGCACTTATTTTGTGCAGAGCAACAGCCTTGGTCAAAAGCAGTGCACTATAAAGGGAATAGGGTGCTGTTTGGGACACGTGTCTTTGTGAAGTGCTGCTCGATTTCCATCAACAGATCCCATTTTGGGATCTGATTGATTTGAAATATTCTGTTGCATTGGCACATTTTGAGTCAGTTTGTAAGTCCACATTCACCTTTGTCTCTACCTGTCTGTCTCTCCCTCCCTCAGCTGTTCTTCATGCACCTGCTGCCTAACTTTGCTGAGTGCTGGTGGGACCAGTTGATCCTGGACATCCTCCTGTGTAATGGAGGGGGCATCTGGTTGGGCATGACTGTGTGTCGCTTCCTGGAGATGCGGACCTACCAATGGGCCAGCATCAAGTAAGTTCTCCTCCTACTGGTTTCCTCCCTTCTCCTGTAGTGTCATGACAGATTTTAATTTAAGTTAAGAACAAATTCTTATTTACAATGACGGCCTACCCCGGCCAAACCCGGAAGACGCTGGGCCAATTGTGCGCCGCCCTGTGGGACTCCCAATCACGGCCGGATGTGATACAGCCTGTATTTGAACCAGGGACTGTAGTGATGCCTCTTGCCTTAGACCACTGCGCCTCTCGGGAGCCCAGATGACACAATACAGTTCACCAGTCCCAATTAAAATACATTTATTCTATGGAATTGCTGCCTGCTCTGATTTAGTGCATGTGTGCTTTCTCATCAATGTATGTCTCTTAATGCCTGTACAGTATCTCTGTGTTTAACCTTGTGTGCCTAACTGTCTGTCAACACCCATCGGTGTTACTTCCCAGTGTGTAAGTGTATGCCTCTCTGTATATCTGTATCTATGCTGTGTCTTCAGAGACATCCACACGACCACAGGGAAGCTGAAGCGGGTTGTGCTCCAGTTCACCCCAGCAAGCTGGACCTACGTACGATGGTTAGACCCCAAGTCCTCCTTCCAGAGGGTGGCAGGGATCTACGTCTTTATGATTCTCTGGCAGGTGAGCTCTACCCTCTGATCTGGAAATGATACATAGTATTTAGTGCCAGGGTTAGAATCCAGTTTTATGTAGTTACTCTGTGTATATTGACTTGAAAGTAATTTGTGATTGAACTCTTTTGGGAAACAAATGGAGTTAAACTATTTACTAAAATTTGTGGAGTTTTTTTGTAGTTGAGCAGTTGGTATGTTTTCTATGATCCTACTACATACCTGAAGGTTATGGGGTAGATTGTATGATATCTAAGCTGTGTGTACAGGGACGTTTTAATAAACATGTTGCTATGCTACGACTTTACTTCCTGTCTGTCTTTACTTCCTGTCCTCTAAACAGCTGACTGAGTTGAACACGTTCTTCCTGAAGCACATCTTCGTGTTCCAGGCATCTCACGCTCTCAGCTGGTGCCGGATTCTCCTTCTTGGAATCATCACAGCCCCTACTGTACGGTAGGGACCTTTTCCACCACGCCACTCCACACGTGTACTCTACATTCTAGAGGCAGAAGGGAATTATGACAGTTTGACACGTGCAGTCTCTCAGTCTCTTTTCGTATAGATGGAATTGAGTTGGAAGAAGTTTTCAATTATTTATGTCAAACATTCTGTTGTTGTGATGGCTGTAGATAAACTGTATTGAATGTTTGTCTTCCTGTTCTCTCAGACAGTATTATGCATATCTGACAGACACACAGTGCAAACGAGTGGGAACACAATGCTGGATGTTTGGGTGAGTCTTTCCTGTATCCTCTAGTGGCCATTTCCTGCTGTTGCTGAACTCCACTCTAAATTTGGGACCACGTCATTGACAAACGTCTCAGAAATGCTGTGGATGGCAAATTGGGTCACGTCCAATTTTGTTCAAAATATTGATGCTGACCTCATCGCTGTCCCAAGCTGGTGATTTCCCCGACTAGGCTTTGGTAACCATGGGGACCAGACTTACTTTCTCTTGCTCTCTCACTATAAATACAAAACAATGAGGCCCTTATATGCCCCTGGCTTCACCCCTTCAATATTATAAGCTCAGCGAAAGTCTAAGTACCCTCTGCAGTCTGGTGACTAAAATTAAGAAGGAAATGTATTTGTTTTCTGTGATTTTATTTTTTTGTGTGTCTTAAAACACAGTGTGATTAACAAAAAATGGGGCCATTGTTTAATAAAAACAAATAGATATTTTCTAATAGTATCCCTGTTGTAAAATGTAATTATTGTTAGAGGTGAATGTTTGTTGGTGGTCAGTGTCCGTTAACAACGGTCTCTATCTAACCCACAGGGCCATAGCCTTCCTGGAGGCCCTGGCGTGTGTCAAGTTTGGACAGGACGTGTTCTCTAAAACACAAGCTCGGTCTGTGTTCCAGTGGCTTCTGTGTGTGGTAAGGGCTGTGTGTGTGTGTGTCTCTCTATCTCGCTCTCGCGCTGTGTGTGTATGTGTGCGCATGTGATAACCTCCAAAGCAATTCTCCCTGCTTCAATTACCATACCTCATGTGTCCATAACAGTGACATGTTATTTAGACTGTGTAATTCCATTGGTATGCATGTGACCTCTATGTGGGTGGTACTGTAAGTGCTCGCATTGTGTTGTCAGTGCTCTCTACATCTCTCTCTCTCTCTGTAGGCTTTCATCACACTTCTCTGTCTGTATGGGATGGTGCGGTATGAGCAGAAGTATGAGCCTGAGTTAAAGGTAAGTCTGCAGCCAGTCTCCATTATATTGTACAGAAAGGCTATGTCGGCCTTTGTCTAGTGTAGTTTTGTCTTTCTAATTGTTATTTTTGCCTGTAAATGACTATCAAGAACCATCTTTTCTAGAGTGTCTCTGAGAGTGATGATGGCAACCTAATAGAGTCATGTGATTATGACATTACAGGTAAGCGTTCGACTTAAGTTGAATGAGGTCTTTTTATATAGCAAATATACGGAAGTTTACATATACTTAGATTGGAGTCATTAAAACTCGTTTTTCAACCACTCCACAAATTTCTTGTTAACAAACTATAGTTTTGGCAAGTCGGTTAGGACATCTACTTTGTGCATGACACAAGTCATTTTTCCAACAATTGTTTACAGATTATTTCACTTATAATTCACTGTATCACAATTCCAGTGGGTCAGAAGTTAACATACAGTAAGTTGACTGTGCTTTTAAACAGCTTGGAAAATTCCAGAAAATTATGTCATGGCTTCTGATAGGCTAATTGACATTGTTTGAGTCAATTGGAGGTGTACCTGTGGATGTATTTCAAGGCCTACCTTCAAACTCAGTGCCTCTTTGCTTGACATCATGGGAAAATCAAAAGAAATCAGCCAAGACCTCAGAAAAAAATTGTAGACCTCCACAAGTCTGGTTCATCCTTGGGAGCAATTTCCAAACGCCTGAAGGTACCACGTTCATCTGTACAAACAATGGTACTCAAGTATAAACACCATGGGACCACGCAGCCGTCATACTGCACAGGAAGGAGACGCGTTCTGTCTCCTAGTGATGAATGTACTTTGGTGCGAAAAGTGTGAATCAATCCCAGAACAACAGCAAAGGACCTTGTTAAGATGCTGGAGGAAACAGGTACAAAAGTATCTATATCCACAGTAAAATGAGTCCTATATCGACATAACCTGAAAGGCCGCTCAGCAAGGAAGAAGCCACTGCTCCAAAACCGCCATAAAAAAGCCAGACCACGGTTTGCAACTGCACATGAGGACAAAGATCCTACTTTTAGGAGTAATGTCCTCTGTTCTGATGAAACAAAAATAGAACAGTTTGGCCATAATGACCATCGTTATGTTTGGAGGAAAAAGGGGGAAGCTTGCAAGCCGAAGAACACCATCCCAACCGTGAAGGACGGGGGAGGCAGCATCATGTTGTGGGAGTGCTTTGCTGCAGGAGGGACTGGTGCACTTCACAAAATAGATGGAATCATGAGGTAGGAAAATTATGTGGATATACTGAAGCAACATCTCAAGACATCAGTCAGGAAGTTAAAGCTTGGTTGCAAATGGGTCTTCCAAATGGACAATGACCCCAAGCATACTTCCAAAGTTGTGGCAAACTTACTTTGTTGTCCTTAAGCCAAGGTATTGGAGTGGCCATCAAAAAGCTCTGACCTCAATCCTATAGAACATTTGTGGGCAGAACTGAAAAAGCGTGTGTGAGCAAGGAGGCCTACAAACCTGACTCAGTTACACCAGCTCTGTCAGGAGAAATGGGCCAAAATTCACTCAACTTATTGTGGGAAGCTTGTGGAAGGTTACCCGAAACGTTTGACTCAAGTTAAACAATTCAAAGGCAATGCTACACTCAATTAGTATTTGGTATGTGAACTTCAGACCCACTGGGAATGTAATGAAAGAAATATTAGATGAAATAAATGACTCTCTACTATTATTCTGACATTTCACATTCTTAAAATAAAGTGGTGATCCTAACTGACCTAAGACCTAAGAATTTTTACTAGGATTAAATGTTAGGAATTGTGCAAAACTGAGTTGAAATGTATTTGGCTAAGGTGTATGTAAACTTCCGACATCAACTGTATATATTTGCTGGTGTTTGTCAAGGAGCATATTTCCTATATGTATCCTCTTGTAGGTGAGAGAGACTCTCGGAATAACTCAGCCAGTCCATCTAAACAAGGGAGAGGCTCTGCGAGAACCAAAGCTGTCAATGGACACGAAGATTAAAAGCAATGAGAGCCAATGAAGGGACTACGGTACATCCCTACTGCACCCAACAACTCTGTGGGGAGATGGAAGGAAGAGAATTTGGGTAAGGAGGTTCAAGAGGTGGGGATATTACATTGGTTGAAAGGTGGTTAAAGAACATTGATGAGATAAATGAAGCATAAACTGGAGAAGGCTGAGCAGAGAGCTTTACTACATTTACATTAGTAATTTAGCAGACGCTCTTACCCAGAGCAACCCCCCACTTCACTGTGTTTGTGAGATCAACAACCAATCAACAAAAGTTGAATTTACCACTTGATGAGGAGGCACCAACTGTTGAGTTTACAATCTTCACAGAATTGACTGAACACCAAGGTGTACCGAATGCATTTTTACTCTTCACACTCTTCCCCCTCTTGTTCAAATGATGACCATAAATATTACAGGATGGATTTTATTTAACTTACAATGAAAATCTAAATTATGTGAAGCTAAAGCCTGAATGTTTTAGATGCCTGGTTTCCCTTTTCTGTATTCAGAGTTTATTATTGCTAATTATTTTAACTCATTCAGTTCAAGCTATATATATTGAAAGTCAGAGTTCACATTTTTCTATGAGAATTTCAAAGATAATTTAAATACATTTTACAACTGACTAGTATTGAAATGGAATTGGTCTCAACCCTGTTTGGACAGATCTGTTTTTAAGATAATTCCAGGCCTTAAATGTTTAAAATGTTGATTATGTCATGACGACTCACTTTGTTTAAGTGAGTGTGTGAAAGGTAATATGATTAACCATTGTTTTTATACAAGCATTAAGAGTGCATTTGTTTTGTATGAATTATGTGAACTGCACACTGTTACAAGATCATTTATATGAATATAGCTTTCTAATAAATATTTAAAACAGGACAAAGAATTGTTTTTGTTTTGTGGTCTTTTGTGTACAAACAATGTCTACCAGTAGGTGGCAGCAGAGACTCATTCTTACCAAAAAAAAATGTAATCTCATTGTTGTCAGTGGATTTATTACTGGAGTGTTTGAAAAAAAGATATTCCCATCAATTTCCTATGCTTTGTGGCTTGAACAAATTACACTATGACAAAAGAATGCATGCATACACATGTTTTGATGGTTTTATTCTAGTGCAACTGTTTGTATTCATCAATGGTGGAAAAAGTACCCAATTGTCATACTTTAGTAAAAGTAAAGATAACTTAATAGAAAATGACTCAAGTGAAAGTCACTCAGTAAAATACTACTTGGTTTTAAATATAATGAAGTATCAAAAGTGATTCTGTATATTAAGCAAACCGGACCAAACAAATGTATTATTTTTTTACATTAACAGCTAGCCAGGGGCATACTCAAGGATGACCAGGGATGCTCTCTTGAATTAAACAATTTTCCTGTCCTGCTTGGCATTCAAAATGTAACAAATACTTTAAAGTATGATGTATGGAATGAAAAGTACATTTTCTTTAAGAATGCAGTGAAGTAAAACGACTTAATACGGTAAAGTATTTTTACTAAAGTAATTTACGCAACTGGTATTTATTTATTTTTCACTGGGAAATGTAGGCAACGTGACATTAAACCTGTTCATTTCACTTGTCACTCAGGGCAATGTCCGATATGTCTGATATTTATGTAAAAAAAATTATATTACACATCAATACAGGGACATTCCTGTGAATACAATGAATAAATATAATAAAACACCAGGCGTGGACATCATTTAGATGTGACAAAGCAATGAGACATTAACAGACATTCAGAGACATGACCTCTAATTTTTCCAACTTTATAAAATTGTAATAGTTAAATGAAAGAAAAAAAATACTAAATAAGGAATTTTCCTACCCCTGTTTACATTTGTGAATATAATTATTTGGCCAAGACAATAATGTTAATAAAATAGTTATGATCGGCATTACAAGGATAAGCATAATGCCATTTAACATCAAAGGTAAAAAACAGGTAATTTTGGAGATTTTATACACTACCATAGTTTACTGGAATGGTGGCATGAAAAAAATAAATGCTCTATAGATTCAGAATCAGAGGAACCAAAAACACAAGGTACTTTGTCAAATTTGAACCTTTTGTACAATAAGTCCTTAACAGGCTAGATGGAAGAAAATATTTTAAAATAAGTTCCTTTAACTTTTGGGATAACTGGACAATTAAGCTAAAAGTAGTTAGGTAGGTAGTCGCTTAGGTAGTCGATTAGGTAGTCTCTTTTGACCATAGCATGGGTTGGCCAATTCCATAGCAATATATTGAATTATAATCACCAAAAAATGACTAAACTGACAATCGTATCCACTTATTGTTGATTTTTTTGAAATCCAAAAGGTTCAAGTCATTCATTTGTAAACTTGGAAAAGTGGGAACAACCTGACAATAAAACAAAGTGTTCTGAATAAGTCCAAGTATATGAAGTGGAATTGCCTTGCAAACCTTAATATATTCTCTCTGAGTAATATTAACCTGAAATTGACCAATAAACTCATCAAACTGCAGAAAATCCCCTGTGTTGTCTAACAAATCACATACAAAATTAATACCCTTGTCAAACCAAAGGCCTTTGAAAATTGACATTTCAGGGTTGGTAGAGGAACACACGCGTGATTAATGCCTAAACTACATTTCCCCTAGTTCTCATTTAGGTGAAGCTTCCTGGCATTAGGGTATGTCGGAGGACTGAGCGCGCTGAATTCTAGGATATGACAGGACGACTATCTGGCGGCTAGTTGAGATTCGATCTAGCCATGGCTGCCACGGGTGGAGGGAAAATTAGAAGCAGAAGATATCATATCGCTTCTAAACCTTACGCCAAAAGCAAACAGGTAAATGAAATGACCATATTCGTATGGATGTTCCACATTGAAGGATAGCATGTAGTTTGTTAACAGTTGTCTTTTCGCTCGTGTGTTATTGTTTTCTTTGAGACATTTTTGTGCGGCCTAGTCTTAGCGCTCATGGCCTCCACGCTGTGTCAAGCTAGCTAACTAGCTAATTTAGCAAAGTGATAGACATTTAGCTGGTTCGGGGAACAAGCTAATATTACCAGCCAATATCTGTTAACAGGTGTGTTAATTTTTAAGGCAGTTACTGTAAGACTAACGGCAGCCATACTTATTTAACACGCTGTCGTGTAGAAATATAGAACTTTACTAGGTTAGACGTAACACTGGCTTCTTGTCAAGTTTGCGTACCTGCTGCGTAGCTATGCACTAGCAAGTAGTTATCTAGGTTATGATGCTAACAGCTAGCTAAATGTACAAGCTAGGTATCATTTGTTAGCTTTTCATTGTCTCGCTGCCAACGTCATTGTCATGTAACGTTCGCTATGGCATATCATATCTTTGTGGCTTACATTATCTAACTTTAATCATGAAAGTATTTAACTATATATTGTCAATGTTTTTAAATACAGTCGTCAGTGGGGTATATTTCCGTTTCTTAGCCGTTTACCTAGATACTAGTTGCTAGCTAACGTTAATGTGTAGTGGGCACTGTGATAGTTAACGAGCTCGGTAACGTTAGTGAATAATTCCAGTATTGTTTTAAGTCAACCCACATGGTTGACCGCTAGCTAAGCAAGTAGAGGCTAGTTAACGTTACGACGTGGTAACAATCTAACGTTACAAAGCAAAGGCAACACACATACAATCAGTAAACTAACGTCAACTGTCAACATCAGTCCGTGATGGTAGCTATTCAGTCTGTTACTATATTTTTTGAAATCAAGGCAATATTATGACCTGGTTTTGTTCATTTCGAAAGGGGCATAAATGTGAGGCGGTGTGGAAACGTAACCAGTGAGAACACACCACAAGAAAGGCGGGATACATATGCACCGAGCAGTGTCACTCGATCCCTCTACGTTAGTCGTCCTGCTTGCTAGTTGTAGGCGATTTTGTTGTTGTTGTGTCGCTACAGTTAGAAATTGGAATATCTGTGAGTAGTAGCTAACTTGTCCTGCGCTGTTCTTGATATTTATATAGCTACCTAGCTAATTTCTTATTTATCTAGCTAGATAACGGCAGTGAACTGCAAAAAGTAACGTTACTGGGATTTATTGGACTGTTCATCTGATTTTGTGATTTTTGCAGGTAAATTCAATACAGGTCCCACTTATTTGACTTGCAACTAGTCTGTTGGATGGGATTTTAGAATGACTGGTCATGGCTGTCCATGTCGTTTAGAACAGGGTCATTCTAAGTCCTATCATTATCCAGATTTTCAGGACCATTAAATACCTTGACATGAAATCCCACAGTAGATTTTCATTGTCTTCAATACATGTCAGTAAATATATTTATATATTTTCAGATGACAGGTAAGGACACTGCACCATTTAGGAGTTTCATATAAATTAATTGTATTAATAGTCCCTGGGCAAAGACAGGAACTGCTACATTGTAGTGATGCACCGATACATATCTGATATTTTCCTTGCCAAAAAAAACACCCGCACGCCCGACTAGCATCACCACCCTGGATGGTTCCGACCTAGAATATGTGGATATCTATAAGTACCTAGGTGTCTGGCTAGACTGTAAACTCTCCTTCCAGACTCATATCAAACATCTCCAATCTACAATCAAATCTAGAATCGGCTTTCTATTCCGCAACAAAGCCTCCTTCAATCACGCCGCCAAACTTACCCTAGTAAAACTGACTATCCTACCGATCCTCGACTTTGGCGATGTCATCTACAAAATAGCTTCCAATACTCTACTCTGCAGTTTATCACAGTGCAATCCGTTTTGTTACTAAAGCACCTTATACCACCCGCCACTGTGACCTGTATGCTCTAGTCGGCTGGCCCTCGCTACATATTCGTCGCCAGACCCACTGGCTCCAGGTCATCTACAAGTCCATGCTAGGTAAAGCTCCGCCTTAAAAAATCGTTCGCTGGTCACAATGGCAACACCCACCTGTAGCACATGCTCCAGCAGGTGTATCTCACTGATCATCCCTAAAGCCAACACACTCATTTGGCCGCCTTTCCTTCCAGTTCTCTGCTGCCTGAGACTGGAACGAATTGCAAAAATCGCTGAAGTTGGAGGCTTTTATCTCCCTCACCAACTTTAAACATCTGCTATCTGAGCAGCTAACCGATCGCTGCAGCTGTACATAGTCCATCGGTAAATAGCCCACTCAATTTACCTACCTCATCCCCATACTGTTTTTATTTCTTTACTTTTCTGCTCTTTTGCACACCAGTATCTCTACCTGCACATGACCATCTGATCATTTATCACTCCAGTGTTAATCTGCAAAATTGTAATTATTCGCCTACCTCCTCATGCCTTTTGCACACAATGTATATAGACTTTTTCTTTTTTTTCTACTGTGTTATTGACTTGTTTATTGTTTACTCCATGTGTAACTCTGTTTTTGTCTGTTCACACTGCTATGCTTTATCTGGGCCAGGTCGCAGTTGTAAATGAGAACTTGTTCTCAACTTGCCTACCTGGTTAAATAAAGGTTAAATAAAGGTGAAATAAATCAAATAAAATACTCAGTGACACCCAGAGAACATTAGCGTCGTAGCTCTTATTGAAGATCTCTGAAAAAACTGTGAATTGAGCCACATTTATTGTCAACCTATGTGTATTGAACACTATTCCCAAGGAAAAACAATACTGCGTGGATGTTTTGGAGTCTGATAACTGAGGAGGACATGGGGGAAAATATCTTGGGTATCGAGTAGACGGATACCCCATTTCATTGATCCCCAATCCTTAGGTAAAGCTGTACAGTGCAATATGAATGTCAATGCACTCAATAAGCTGACTGGTGAGGGGATTTCACACAGTCGCAGTCCCGCAATAAGAGCTACAACGCTAATATTTGCGTAAACTCTTCACAGTTGTGTTCTGTGTAGATCGAGTAGACTGATACCCCATTTCATTGCATCACATTCCAACCTTGTTTAACATTATCTAGTCTAAATATGGCATGATTCCACCAATTGTAGTAACCGTCTGCATGACTGTCAATGATATACCTTTATTTTGAAGGCATACTGCAAATTCCTCTTGTGCCTAATCCTTATTGTGGCTAGCTTCTCAACCCGGTCCGGTCGAGCCTCACTAGCCAGATTAAGCTAGCTGGCTGCTTATAATGTTAGCTTTGGGCAACAGGGTTAAGTGGCTGGCTAGCTATTTCTTTTTTTTTATGAAGTTAATTTTCAATAGGCGAACAACAAGTGGCTACCTAGCTAATACTTATTCACAAGGATTCCAAAATCATTGCTAAGAATTATGAAAATGACTAGTTTCTATTGGTCATTTGTTTTCAGGCTGGTTGTATTGGTGCTAGCTAGGTACCCCAGAAGTTGTGGTCGAACAAAAAATGCTTTATTACCAATGCGGTATTGTAAACACATTGTTTCATGGTCTGTGTTTGCAGACTTTTGTACAGCTTTGACAGTGCTGCTGATAAGTAGGGGTGGTGCTGGGTTTGCACGTGCAAATTCATAACACACAACATTCTATAATAGAGCTGTGTTATTTGACGTATCTTTTTTGAATGAAACACTAATTAATTACATTATCTTGGCATTAATTAATTTTGCCTTTGAGTTGCCTTGCTGAAATGTTCTTACTCTTTCAAATGACTGCTCGACTTGTTTACTGCTCGATCCACACAGCAAACATTCTGGGTTAGGATAGGAATGCCACGTGTGCCACGTGTAGTGCAAAATGTTGCGTGGCGTCATTATGTCATGTACCGATGTTATATAGGTATGCATGTCAGCTTTGACATCAGGCTGATACCGATGTTGATATTTTTAGCAAATATCGTCCCATTCCAATATGTTCACCGATATATTGTGCATCCCTGGTAGATTGGTCATTGGAAAGTGAAAGCAGAGTCTGCCAGCAGTAATAATAAAGAGCATGTGTAGGCCATAGCAAACTAGTGGAATATTTGACTTGGAGTTCACTTTAGACCAGTGAACTCAAACTTCCAGTTGGGGTTTTGTTTGTGCTTGTTTGGACCTACATGTCAGCTGATTATCCCATTTGTTTCATTGGACCCCACAAGTATAAATTCTCTCCTATCAACTGGGAAATGATTGAGAGGGAAGCAGTAGACCTACTCACTTTTAAATGTAAATGTTTGAAATGGTGTCATCACAGCAGCTTTTTTCAGGTTACTGGAGGGAAAAACACGAGCGAAATCACAAATAATTTGGGTTGCGGGGGGGGGGGGGGGATTTCCAGTATACCCACTCTCACTTTGTCTGCCATACTGAACTGTGGTGGACCAACCATGTAGCTTCTCTTAACTTTGCAGATAGATTGGACTTCCCTTGACCGTGCATGACCTCCCTTGTAGATTACCCCCCCCACACACACACACACACACACCCACACACCTTTGGTACTGATATAGGAAGGCCTAGTAATCTTGTTTAAACATGTGTGGTCTCTAGTCAGGAAGTGAGTCATGGAGCTAACCACCCCTAGCTCCAGGGCATATTGTGGTGTTGTAGGCTCTTCCAGTCATATAGGAACTCATAAACCTTGCATTTATATGTTTGTCTGGCACTGCGAGCTAGTGTTATAACAGAGGGTTTGAAATCAGGCAGCTTTAGTAGTGGTCCTTAATTATGAGTTATGGTTGTGCTGGCACATGTAACAGGACAGATGTAAGTTCAACTGCTGTTCTGTATTACTGTGCAGTGGTTTGAAATGCACACACAACTTGGCCTTTTCTTGTATTTGAAAAGCCTACAGTCAGTCAGATGCATTGTCCAGTTTGTTGTATAGGCTAGCAGCTCTGGTTCACTTGAACTTCATCTGTCAATTATACACCGCCAGACCGTATTCACCCTCATCTCACTGTTTCAACCGCACACAGAAGTGCTTCCTGGGAGAACAATAAGAGCAGCATTCTGGCACGGTCCTGTGGTCTCATGGCCACATTCACAGGAGAAATGCAGCGTCCTTAACTCCGTAGAATCACAAGAGCTGCGTTCAAAGGCCTGCGAGCTCGAACTGGCCCTCTGAGAGGCTGGGCCTGGTACATTAATTAGTTAGACTTATCTAGAGTGATTGTTTACACTGGTCAGATTTTGGTAAAACACTGGATTTAGTGTGGACAGGTTGAATAGCAGATGCGCTGCGCGACTGGTGCGTTTTACAGATAAGCAGAAGTGGAGTGGAGGATATGGTCGTTATCAGGAGTAGAAAGCTACCAAGCGAGTAGACTAGCCAATGTACATGTGAAGTGGTGCTAGCAACATTTTTACATCCCTTGTCCTCTGTTTTGCTCTATACTGCTGCAACAAAAATGTACCCAGACTTGAGGTTTCTGCAGAACCATTCTAAAAGGACATTTTAGTGTCGTTAATGGAGCTGGGTAGCACTTAGGGACTATCTTGTATTGTGATATTGGTTTAAAGACCGGAAGCATGTCCATCGTAGACTTAGATCTACTGTAGAAGATGGGTGTACTGTTATTGCATTATTAACTCCAGTACCAGGTCCGTGCTGCACCAGACTCCTGTCTGGCCCACTGTTCATTAGTCAAGTTTCCATTGACCCGGGTTTATTTGACAAACGCAATGTCGCAATTTTTTTTTTTTTTTACATTTGCGACATGTGTAATAGAAACGACAGCTACAGGAGAGCTGTTCTGAAGATCAACAACATTTTTATCTGTTCGATGGGGTGGGTTTTTCTTTTGTCAAACTTACTTGCGACAAATGATTGTCGAATAATTAAGAAGGTATACATACGGGGCAAAATGTTATCAAAGCTCCAGTCTTTAAGCAAGGAGTAAGCATTTAGAATTAATCTTTCAAGAATGCCTGACTTGCTTCGCCTTGCTTTTCTGGTTGGCTGAATGCAAGTTTCACCATCCAATTATTTCAGCTCTACGGTAAGTTTCACCATGGGCTGTGGCTATACATTGGCAGATGAGAATTATTAGAATATTTCAAGTATTAGTAAATTCTTGCGTTTGGTAGCCATGATGTGCTTTGTAAGGCTGGTCATGGCTCACATAAACAGCATCATCCCAGATACCCTAGACCCACTTCAATTCGCATATGATGCACAGATGATGCAATCTCTATTACACTGCTCTTTCCCACCACGACAAAATAACAGCTATGTGAGAATGCTGTTCATTGACTATAGCTCAGCGTTCAACACCATAGTTTCTTCCATAGTTTTATTAATCACTAAGCTAAGGACCTTGGGACTAAACACCTCTCTCTGCAACTGGATCCTGGACTTCCTGACGGGCTGCCCCCAGGTAATAAGGATAGGCACCAACACATCTGCCACGCTGATCCTCAACGCGGGAGCCCCTCAGAGGTGTGTGCTTAGTCCCCTCCTGTACTCCCTGTTCACCCACGACTGTGTGGTCACACCAAGACAGTTGTGAAGAGGGCACAACAACACCTTTCCCCCTCGGGAGACTGAAAGGATTTGGCATGGGTCCCCAGATCCTCAAAGTTCGACAGCTGGACTCATTTCATGGCCAGATAGCATTTCAAGTTCATTTATGGAATAAGAGTTTATATGCAGTTTGACGCTCGGTTTGAGGTGGATGTCTGCTTTACCTTTTTTAATTTTCTATGCCTGGTATGGCAACTGCTCAGCATCTGACCGTAAGGTGCTACAGGGGGCAGTGCGTACTGCGTAGTACATCACTAGTGCCAATCTTCCTGTATCCAGGACCTCTATACTAGGGGGTGTCTGAGGAAGGCCCAAAATATTGTCAGACTCAAGTCATATTGTTCTCTCCTTCCGCAAGTCAAGCAGTACTGGAGCGCCAAGTCTAGGTCCAAAAGGCTCCTTAACAGCTCCTAACCCCAAGCCATAAGACTGCTGAACAATTAATCCAATGGCCAACCTGACTGTTTACATTGTCCCCCCCCCCCAGTGTTTTTTTTTTTTACCCTGCTGCTTACTGATTTATCTATGCATAGTCACTTTACTCCTACCTACATGTACAAATTAATTTGACTAACATGTACCCCCGCACATTGACTCAGTACCGGTACCCCCTGTATATAGCATTTTTTTTTTTTTTTTTTTTTTTTTTTTCAATAAATATGTTTTTTAACTATTTTTTGAACTGCATTGTTGGATAAGGGCTTGTGAGTAAGCATTTCACTGTCAGACCTGTTGTATTTGGCTCATGTGACAAATACAATTAGATTTGATTCTATCCATGCTGGCTTTTGCAGGCTACCTAAGACATGAGACAGATAGGTGGGAGGGCATACAGGCTGTCGCCAATTTATTAATGTCGATTTGCCTAAATGGTTCATGGAAACACTTCAACCACTTCATTTTTATTAGACTCTAGGTTTTAGCAACAAAAAAAATATTATTTGTTGTGACATCATTATACAAAGCTTTTTCTATCGAAAGAAGACCATTTAAATGGAAACACACCGTAGCAGATAATTGTTGCATTTATTTTCAATGTAAACTTAGTAAATGTTGACATAATCACTGGACAAGGTAATGGAAACATGGCTACTAAGAGCTTTTAAGTAGGGCTTTGCTTGAGAGGAATGACTTTGACGTGCACCCACTGCTCTGTCTCTCGATCAATACCAAGTAACACATACCCCTCAACACATAACAGTAGATGTTCATCATTATGGTTTTTATTTTCTCATTAAATATCAACCTATTGTCCTAAAAGTCTTCCTCCTTCCCATTTTTCTCTCCCTCCCCCACTATCTCTACCCTTCTTTCCTCTCTGTTCACCAGCAGCAGTCGGGCCTGATTAGTCGAGTGACAGACACAGTCAAGAGCATCGTTCCTTCCTGGATGCAGAAATACTTCACAAACGGGGAGGCTACAGAAGGGGGAGGGGCCATGTTGGGGGAGGAGCCGAACAGTCAGGCCCCTCCTAATGGCAGTGAGGAGGTAGACCCCCTTCCTGATGGACGGGACTCTGCGGAGCCCGCTACCAGTAATACAGGTGAGCTGATATGGCATATTATACAGTATATCAAATATATTCATGCTATATGGCAAAGATCTGGCCCATTGGTGTCGTAATATATTTTTCATATTTGATCCTTTGTTTTTGGATTGTGTAGCCTAATTCCAGTAGTTGTATTTATTATGGATCCCCATTAGCTGCTGCCCGCTCTTCCTGGGGACGGCAAAATATAAGGCAGTTATACAATTATAACAACATTACAATACTTTCATTACAGAATTCACAACACACTAACTTTGTGCCATCAGGCCCATACTTCACTACAGGTCAAACGTTTTAGGACGCCTCATTCAAGGGTTTTTATTTTTTATTATTTTCTGCATTGTAGAGTAATAGTGAAGACATCAAAACTATGAAATCACACATGGAATCATGTAGTAACCAAAAAAGTATTTTTATATTTGAGATTCTTCAAATATCCACCCTTTGCCTTAATGACAGCTTTGCACTCTTGGCATTCTCTCAACCAGCTTCACCTGGAATGCATTTCAGTTAACAGGTGTGCCTTATTAAAAGTTAATTTGTGGAATTTAATTCCTTCTTAATGTGTTTGAGCCAAGATGGCCCTATTTGATAAAATAACAAGTCCATATTATGGCAAGTACAGCTCAAATAAGCAAAGAGAAACAACAGTCCATTACTTTAAGACATGGTCAGTCAATATGGAGAATTTTGACATTTCTTCAAGTGCAGTTGCAAAAACCATCAAACTGGCTATCACAGGAATTGAAGACCCAGAGTTCCCTCTGCTACAGAGGATAAGCTCATTAGAGTAACCAGCCTCAGAAATTGCAGCCCAAATAAATGCTTCACAGAGTTCAAGTAACAGACACATCAACTGTTCAGAGGAGACTGCGTGAATCAGGCCTTCATGGCCTAATCGCTGCAAACCACTACTAAAGGACACCAGTAAGAAGAGACTTGCTTGGGCCAAGAAGCACAAGCAATGTACTTTAGACCAGTGGAAATTTGTCCTTTTGGTCTGGAGTAGGGGTCGACCGATTAATCGGAATGGCCGATTTAATTAGGGCCGATTTCCAAGTTTTCACAATAATCTGAAATCTGTGTTTTTAAGAACACATTATTATTTTCAATGAAGGCCTAGGAACGGTTGGTTAACTACCTTGTTCAGGGGCAGAACAACAGATTTTTACTTTGTCAGCTCAGGGATTCAATCTTGCAACTTTATGGTTAACTTGTCCAAAGCTCTAACCACCTGCCTCACGAGGAGCCTGCCTGTTACGCAAATGCAGTAAGAAGCCAAGGTAAGTTGCTAGCTAGCATTAAACTTATCTTGTAAAAAAAAATCAATCAATCTTAATCACTAGTTAACTACACATGGTTGATATTACTAGTTTATCTAGTGTGTCCTGCGTTGTATATAATCGATTCAACGCAGGGGGATGATTTAACAAAAGCACATTTGCGAAAAAAGCATTATCGTTGCACGACTGTACCTAACCATAAACACCAATGCCTTTCTTAAAATCAATACACAGAAGTATATATTTGTAAACGTGCATATTTAGCTAAAAGAAATCCAGGTTAGTCACTTCTCTTGCGTTCATTGCATGCAGAGTCTGGGTATATGCAACAGTTTGGGCAGCCTGGCTTGTTGCGAACTAATTTGCCAGAATTTTACGTGATTATGACATAACATTGAAGGTTGTACAATGTAACAGCAGTATTTAGACTTAAGGATGCCACCCGTTAGATAAAATACCGAAAGGTTCCCTATTTCACTGAAATAATAAATGTTTTGTTTTCGAAATTATCGTTTCCGGATTCGACCATATTAATGACCTACATTGACCTGTATTTCTGTGTGTTATTGTGTTATAACTAAGTCTATGATTTGATAGAGCTGTCTGACTGAGCGGTGGTAGGCAGCAGCAGGCTCGTAAACATTCATTCAAACAGCACTTTCGTGTGTTTTGCCAGCAGCTCTTCGTTGTGCGTCAAGCATTGCACTGTTTATGACTTCAAGCCTATCAACTCCTGAGATTAGGCTGGTGTAACCGATGTGAAATGGCTAGCTAGTCAGCGGGGTGCGCACTAATAGCATTTCAAACGTTTCAAGCGGCAAGGGCCGCGGCTTTTGTGGAGCGATGGGTAACGGTGCTTCGAGGGTGGCTGTTGTCGATGTGTTCCTGGTTCGAGCCCAAGTAGAGGATGAGGAGAGGGACGGAAGCTATTCTGTTACACTGGCAATACTAAAGTGCCTATAAGAACATCCAATAGTCAAAGGTATATAAAATACAAATGGTATATAGAGAAATAGTCCTATAAATACTATATTAACTTCAAC
Source organism: Oncorhynchus mykiss (assembly GCF_013265735.2). NCBI lineage: Eukaryota > Metazoa > Chordata > Actinopteri > Salmoniformes > Salmonidae > Oncorhynchus > Oncorhynchus mykiss. The sequence continues at coordinate 58,841,889 of NC_048582.1, read as the reverse complement.
CTAAAACTTCTTACCTTGGCATATTGAAGTCTCATGTTAAAAGGAACCACCAACTTTCATATGTTCTCATGTTCTGAGCAAGGAACTTAAACGTTAGCTTTTTTACATGGCACATATTGCACTTTTACTTTCTTCTCCAACACTTTGTTTTTGCATTATTTAAACCAAATTGATGTTTCATTATTTATTTGAGGCTAAATTGATTTTATTGATGTATTATATTAAGTTAAAATAAGTGTTCATTCAGTATTATTGTAATTGTCATTATTACAAATACATTTAAAAAAATCGTCCGATTAATCGGTATCAGCTTTTTTGGTCCTCCAATAATCGGTCGACCTCTAGTCTGGAGTCCAAATTTGAGATTTTGGTTCCAGCCGCCATGTCTTAGTGAGACAGTGTGGGTGAACGGATGATCTCCACGTGTATTTCCCACAGTGAAGCATGGGTGGTGTGGGGGTGCTTTGCTGGTGACACTGTCAATGATTTATTTAGAATTCAATGCACACTTAACCAGCATGGCTACCACAGCATTCTGCAGCGATACGCCATCCCATCTGGTTTACGCTTAGTGGGACTGCCATTGTTTTTCAACAGGACAATGGCTGTGTAAGCGCTATTTTACCAAGAAGGAGAGTGATGGAGTGCTGCATCAGATGACCTAGCCTCCACAATCCACCGACTTCAACCAAATTGAGATGGTTTGGGATGAGTCGGACCGCAGAGTGAAGGTTAAGCAGCCAACAAGTGCTCAGCATATGTGGGATTTGTCAAGTGTGCAAAGCTGTCAAGGCAAAAGGTGGCTATTTGAAGAATCTCAAATATAAAACACTTTTTTTTGCTTACTACATGATTCCATATGTGTGTTTTCATAGTTTTGATGTCTTCACTATTATTCTACAATGTAGAAAATAGTAAAAATAAATCATCCTTGAATGAGTAGGTGTTCTAAAACTTTTGACCTGTAGTGTTTCTAACACACAATATCCATGTGTATGTGTGTCTATAGCACGTATGTTTGTGTTGCTTCACAGTCCCTGCTGTTACATAGATGTATTTTTATCTATTTAAAAATATATATATCTGATTCTACTGCTTGCATCAGTTACCTGACGTGGAGTTCCATGTAGTCATGGCTCTATGTAGTACTGTGTGCCTCCCATGGTTTGTACTGGACTTGGGGGCTGTGAAGAGACCTCGGATGGCATGTCTTGGGGGGGTATGCATGGGTGTCCGAGTTGTGCACCAGTACTTCAGACCGCTCGGGGCTTTCAACATGTCAATCAATACCTTTCACAAATACAAGTAGTGATAAAGTCAATCTCTCCTCTACTTTGAGCCAGGAGAGATTTACGTTCATGTTGTTGTTTGCTTTCTGTGTACATCCAAGGGCCAGCCATGCTGCCCTGTTCTGAGCCAATTGCAATTTTCATAAGTCCCTCTTCCTGGCACCTGACCACAGGACTGATCAGTAGTCCAGGTGCAACAAAACTATAGTCTGTAAGACCTGCCTTGTTGATAGTGCTGTTAAGGTAGAGCAGCGCTTTTATTATGGACAGACTTCTCCCCTTCTTAGCTACTGTTGTAAACTGTCATGGTCAAAATACATTTTTACAATCCAGGGTTACTCCAAGCAGTTTCGTCACCTCAACTTGCTCAACTTCCACATTATTTATTACAAGATTCTGAGGTTTATGGTTTAGTGAATGATTTGTCCCAAATACCATACTTTAAGTGTTTGAAATATTTAAGACCAACTTATTCCTTGCCACCCAATCTGAATAGAACTGCAGCTCTTTTAAGTGTTGCAGTCATTTCAGTTGCTGTAGTAGCTGACATGTATAGTGTTGAATCATCTGCATACATAGAGACACTGGCATGTCGTTAATAAAGACCGAAAAAAAATAAGGGGCCTAGACAGCTGCCCTGGGGACTTCCTGATTCTACCTGGATTGTGTTGGAGAGGCTTCCATTAAAGAACATCTGTGTTCTGTTAGACAGCTCTTTATCCACAATATAGGAGGTGTAAAGCCTTAACACCATTTTTGTGCAGCAGACTATGATCGTTAATGTCAAAAGCTGTACTGGAGTCCAACAAAACATCCCCCACAATCTTTTTATCATGAATCCCTCTCATCCAGTCATCAGTCATTTATGTAAGTACAGTGCTTGTTGAATGTCTGTCAATTTGTTTACTGTAAAATAGCATTGTATTTGGTCAAACCACAATTTTTTTCCAGAAAACTAAGGGTTGGTAACAGGCTGATTGGTTGGCTATTTGAGCCAGTTAGGGGGGCTCAACTATCCTTAGGTAGTGGAATGACTTTTGCTTCCCTTCAGGCCTGAAGGCGCACACTTTCTAGTAGGCTTAAATTGAAGGGGCCCCCTTCATTGCAATTTTGAAGCTCAAAATATGGATCAACCCATCTTAACCCTAGTAATTTCTCCTCCACCCCTCCAGAGCCTTCGACAAGCAGGGTATCCCTGAACTTCCAGGATGTTCTGTCGAGGCCCCCCCTCAATCGCTCCCACCTCCATTTCCCCTCCCTGGACTCCACCCCGGCCCTGGGGAGCCCAAGCTCCCTTTTCTCCCAGCCCTCCACCTCCTCCGCCCCCTTCGCTGGGGGCCCCTTCGCTGGGGCGTCGACAAGCTTCTCCCTAGTCAAGGAGCTCAAGGACAATAGCTCCCACCACGAGGATGACAATATCTCCACCACCAGTGGCTTCTCATCACGCGCATCAGAAAAAGGTAGTGTGGATTGTGTGTGGTAAGAGTACGTTTTCACCATGAACAATCCTGTTGAGTTCTAGAGTCAGAACAATATATTTTAATGGTTGAAAGTGGCTTTGGGAAATAATTCCCAAATTTTGAAAATAACATTTTAGCATCCATAGCCAGTACTACTGAAATTCAGTCCTTTGTTACATATTTGCATGACACAAGTTTGAGTAATCACACAATGTCTCTTCTCTGTACCCAGAAGTACCAAACTTTAAGACCACGTCGCTACCCCAGCTCTGTTCTCCGGAGATGGACCGGCCCCAGCAGTCCCAGTCCAGTCTCAAGAAACCTGCATTCAACCTGTCTGTCTTTGGGACTTCCTCCGCTGTGAGTGTCAGTCAGTCAAGTCAGTCCTCCACTGTGAGTGCCAGTCAAGAGTCAGCAAACTCTAACCTTACTTGCTTAGCTATCGATGTTAAAGTGATTTACTTTGACCAGCTGCAATAATGACCGATTCGTTACAGGAAAACCTGCATACATACATGTGGCTTGGAAACTGTTGCTTTTTCACCGTTATGATTGTTTGACATGCAGCCTCCATGTTTTTCTTCTCCACTAGTCCACGTTGAACAGTTCAGTGCTGAACTCCAGTCAGTTGGGGGATTCCCCCTTCTACCCAGGGAAGACTACCTACGGGGGAGCAGCTGCTGTTAGAACAGCCCGCTCACGCACAGCCACACCTTACCAGGTAATGCTCCCCACTCCACTACAACTCACAAGTGTTTTCCCTATTGATTTTCTCCTAGGCAAGAAATATCCCCCCTCCCCCCAAAAGCAATATTCTGGCCTGCCAGCACCAACATTTTAATTTCAAACGGATAGGAGATATGTTAGTCAGGGGAAATAGAGCTGTGATGCCCTGTGCTGAATAATAATAGATATTATGTTAGTCAGGGGAAATAGAGCTGTGATGATCTGAATAATAACAGATAGGAAATAGTATGTTAGTCAGGGGAAATGGAGCTGCAGGGGACATGTTAGAGTTGAGAAATCTGCTGTTTTATATTGAAAGTGAAGTGTTATTTTGTTGCCTCAATTGCGTGATCGGGGTGTGCAACTATAGATTTCCTTCACAGAAAACACACACATCGGCAGAAAATGGCTCCACAGAAGTGCATCACTATTTGGCTAGCAGCCACACAAGTAAAATAGCTTTTTTGCAAAAATGATGCATGGCCATCATATTTCTGTTTATCATAGAAATAATGTTTTTCTTGGACTTAATCTTGCATTTTACCACAGAACTAGGCTGGCTACACTGAGCACTGTCTGCTGACAGAATGCACATTTGTGAATTCTCATCCGAGTGGAGAGGTGCAACTGAAGCACACAATTAGTCTGATGCTTTGCAGAAATTACAGTAAGAAGTATTTTAGATCTGTGTTTTTAAAACACAGCAATATATTTCTTATGCGTGATCTTTTTGGTACAGGGTATTAACCTGCAGGCACGACTTGACCAAAGCTCTGCCTTTCCACCACTGCTGTTTCATTAACCTGGCATTCATTCAAACCATGTTTGCGTTAAACACTTTGTGGCAAATGGGTTTGTAGGAAGTGCTTCTCTATGTAAATAGAATGTGATTGATTGATGTGTATTTCCCCTCTAGGCTCCATTGCGGAGACAGATCAAGGCCAAGCCTGCTGGGGCTCCGCCCTGTGGGGTGACCAGCGCTACTGCCCGACGCATCTTACAGTCCCTGGAGCGCATGTCCAGCCCCCTCGCTGTGTGTACCAATAAAGTTGTTTACATTGAATTAAATATGGAACCCTCAGATTCTCATGAACAGGGGCCATTTCATTTTGGCTCAATGGCTACAGAACCATCTGATAGAAATGTGTTGTATAGATCCTCTGTGTATGTAGTATTAGTGTCAGCTGTTAGGCATTTCTGTAATTTCTATGGAAGCCATTTGTAGTGGTGAATCCTCACAAGGAAATAATGTTTACGTGTCAAGCAGTGGAGGCTGCTGAGGTGAGAACGGCTCATAATAATGGCTGGAACGGCGCAAATAGAATGGCATCAAACAAATGGAAACCATATGTTTGATGTATTCCACTCATTCCTCTCCATCCACTACCATGAGTCTGTCCTCCCCAATTAAGGTGCCACCAACCTCCTGTGGTGTCCACTTGACTACTAAGCTATGGTAAATATTTCTGTCTCTGTAGGAAGTTATTTATGGTAACAAATGCATCATTTGTGTGTTTGTCGTAACAGGATGCCAAGAGAATCCCCTCTACGGTGTCCTCTCCCTTGTCAAAAGTAAGTGTTGTGAATAAATTTTTCTTTTTTTATTCTCAATTGTTGTCACACAGTTCACATTTCTTATGTCCTGCAGTTCCCTGATGGCAGCACTCTGGACCTTTCACATTTCCAGGCCCCCAAAAAACGGGTAAGTGTTTGAGACACCGACCCTTTATCATGGACATTTTGCTTATGTCATTCATTACAGTAAATAACCAACTAGAGAAATGTGAAATGTGACAACGACGACAAATCCCTTCCGAATCGTCTGCAGTAATGGACATTCTGAAGTAATAATTATATAACCAACGTTCTGTAGTAATACTAATCCCGTGTGACTAGGGCTAAAGTAGTTTTATGGGTAGTAAAAATAAACTTTTTATTGTGATAATTCAGTAATTTTATTGTGACATAGATTTTGGTCTGTATCGCGCAGCTAGTGTTCATCTTCGAAACCCCAATACATTATCTCTTGACACTGACAGCTGACCTTAGGGCATTTCAAACCTGGGTTAGTGTTCTCCAGCTGTTAGTCCGCAATGTTACAAATCCCCAACAGCTAACATGCACAGCAGCAGCTGAAAGGTCTTGAGCCAAACACTATTGGTTGGTTTGAAAAGTGCTGTCACTAGCTTCTCCTACCCTTCCAGTATTGCCGTCTGCTAGCGTGGCGTGTCTGCAGTAGTTAACAGGTGTGTCAGCCTGGGTCAGATGATCACCTCTGCTCTGCCGTGTTTATGTCCTGTATGTGATCTGGCGTGTGTTAAAGTAAGCGGGCATTTGTTTGAGTGTTGAGTGTGCGCTGCTATCTAGCGGGGTCCATTTTTAGTCATGTTAAGGCTGGATGGTCGTCAGTAACTGTTAAATGGTCCCAGCTGTGGCAGCTGGTCACTAGAACATAAGAACGGCCCTTAGCCGTGGTCTATTCGCCATATACCACACCCCTCTCGGCCCTTATGCTTAAATATAAACATTTACATACCCTGTCAGTAGCGGTGGGGTTGTCTTCCAATACGCTCATTCACATGGACAGGCTCTACAAAGCCAGCCCTGTTTGCCATAGCTCGGGTCCTTATTCCATCATACCCGGAAGCTACAGAGACTGAGAGGAACAGAAAGAAACAGTGCTGATTCAAAAAACGAAGTATAATAAACGTCACTTAAAATAAATATCAAGGCCTGTCTTCGTATTCTTTATACCAAACTGTTACTGAAGGGAGTTAAGAATATGTGTAATGTATGACCTGAGATCGCTAGGTTCAGTCAATCAAATGTATTATAAAGCCCTTGTTACATCACCGAAGTGCTATACAGAAACCCTTCCTAAAACCCCAAACCGCAAGCAATGCGTATGTAGAAACGGGTTAACTTGTGTGTTGACCCACATTGCTAGAATAGGTGAAAACGGAGCATGGAGAGGGGTGTGTTGGCTTACCAAATGCTGCCCACTGCCAGTGATGGACTTTTAAAATGTTTGTATTCGTGTGTGCCTGGGACACATTGTTTTGAGTATTTATGACTTTTCTGTGTTCCCCTCCAGCTGGACTCTCCCCTCCCCCCAGTCCAGAAGTTGGTTATCCCGGCTGCAGCGTTGGTGTCTGGGAGCCGCTCAATGTCCTTCAGGCCCTCTCTGACCCCCGGGGGCCTGGCCCAGACCCCCGTAGGCACGGTGAGGACCCCCACTTCCAGATTAGTCACCTAATGGCTTCTAGGCATCCATACAACTACAGCCAACTAACTATCGATGTGTTGAGTTTTTCCCCCAACTCAGACTGTCCATGGCTGTTTCTACATGTTGAATTGGGACCAATTATGATGTCCAGCAACTAAGGCTGGGCGATTATATCAAGTTAATTCATTTGAATATGTTTGTCATGTTCCAAATGCCTGTATCGCATTCATTTTTAGTTTGGTTTTATAATTGTTTTATGTATTTTTGTTCTGGTCTCCTTTGTGCTGTGTGCACTACACCTTCCCACTCACACAGACACTAAGCCCCTGCCCTTCATCACAACGACCACGATAACTTCTTCCTCTGACACCGAGCAGTTTTAAACTCGCTATTTGAGGTTTGGTTCAAAAGAATAGGTCATATGGAGACAAACACTTAAACGTTATTTTACTGTAATGGACGAGATGTCTGTAAATGTCTCAACTCCTGAAAAATAGAACAGAGCAGACCCTACTAAAACGAGAGCATCAATGACCATGTGGGAAATGAATGCTCAGTTTGTCATGCGTGCTATTGCGGTACCACATACCTCTAGCAGCATCTTAGCCACAGGCTTATTCGCTAGCTGTCTAGTCTGATAAAACACAATGTGCAATGGGCATGAAAAGACACATTTTATGTAAGGAATTGGCCACTCGTTCTCATTCTTAGAAATCTTCTTATCCAGGCAGGCCGCTGGATTTCAACATCTAAACAAAGTGAACAGGCTGTTGTTCAAACAGTTGGTGACGGACAGAAGGGTGTGTTCATAATTCAACTGTCCTGTTTTGTTTTTTAGCAAGCAAGTTAGATCCAAGTTGGCTAGACTTTAAATACGTGGGCTTGATTGTTTGAGACCTGTGTTAATGTTCAAAAATGCCTGCTACCAGAAGTGTGTCGTCATTAGTGGTGGTGCGTTGTTCAAAAATGACATTTTCATAGACATACTTGAAAGCCAGATCAGTGATTATTGCAACAACAAAAAAAGCACATTAAACTATTTTGATCAAATAAATAATTAAGTTATACTTGTGGAAGGCTTATTTGGTCTAGGTATGATTTTACATTTGATTATTCCTGGCTGTTTTTAATTGCGGTTTATTGACCTTTGATTGTGAAACGAAGCTTATATGAAGAAAAACAGTATTTATACTTTATATTGTGCATCGCACATTAGTTTGAAAAAATCTAGAAATGATTTGTAGGCTGTATAGCCCAGCCCTACCAACTGAGACCGGCTGATTCTTTTAAAACGCATCCATAGACTGTTGGTTTGGCTGTAGTTGGATAGATGTGTAGAAGCCTTAACAAGCTGAAGTTGTTTTATTCCAGATAGTTGCTTTCCAAATTACAGCCAGTCCATAGAACCAGATGTATTTATGCTTCATGTTTAACCCTACCCTTTACTCCTTCCTTTCCAGCCCACAAGACAATCCCCTCTGATTCCTGAAGCAGTGGCAGATCCTTGTCAAAGCACAAGCAGCAGCAGCCTGCCCACCTACCCTCTGTCCAGCACTCCTGCAACCAGCAGCACAGGGTCAGGAGGAGGGAAGATGAAGAGGGAGAGGACCAGCACAAGACCCTCGTCCAAACGACCTGAAGACGAGGTGGGTACACATCTCTTATCTATATGACCCCTTCTATTCTGTCTGGCGAGAAGTTTGTGATCCAGGCAATAAATGATTGGTTGGTTCTGAAATGTTTCTGAGTGAGTGGTTGGGTTGAAACCATTGTCTAATTGTGCAAAGCAGCAAATGGCAATAATTGCCATGTGTAGTATAGATATTCTGGTTAATGTATAGTACTGCTAATGGTTTTCTACACTCTGACCCCTCTCTTCAGATTGCTGAGCTACCGGCCCTGCCGGCCAACACCTCAATCGGTCTGCCCAGCTTCAGCTTCCCCAACCCCAAGCCTGTTGTCACTACCACACCCGTCCTGGTGGAGCCCGTCACTAACGAGGTCCGTCCAGCTCCATTTGACTGTGTCCCATAGGGCACCTTATTCCCTTAAAAGTGCACAACTTTTGGCCCAATAGGGCCCTGCTTTAAAGTAGTGCACTATTTAGGGTGCCATTTGGTACACGGCCATTGACTTTTGATATCTTAAGTTGGCTTTATTTCAATGTATCCAAATGTGTTGTGTCCATCCTAATGACAATGAAGTCTGTCTTTCTTTCAGGTGCCACTGACTACAGCACCCTCCACCCCTCCCTCCACACCTTTCACTTTCTCCTCCCCTATTGTCATGACAACTGCTGCTAGCCCACCATCCTTTTCCCCGTCTGTAAGTCCCGCAGCTTGAGTATACCTGCTATGATGACAGTTTGACCCCCGTAGAATATTGTTTCTGTTCTGACATTCAACAATGGTGAGATGCTGACCATCTTCTGTCTCTTAGTCTGGATTTACCTTCAGTGCACCTGTAGTGAAAACGGGTCTGTCACTATCCAACGGGAAGATGGTCACCCCAGTAGTGGCAGCAGGTAAGAGTGGGATGAGAACAAGATCCAAGCCTTGATGTAAAGGGAAACCAATTTCATACCTAATGGTTGTCTTCTGTTTCCATTGGTATCTCTGTAGTGAAGCATGCTGCCAGTGAGAGCATGGAGGAGTTTGAAGGGCCATTTAAACCAGCCAAGATGTTGAAACAGGGCAGTGTGCTGGAGCTCCTCAAAGGACCTGGTGAGAAGGACGGCAACATGAATACAGAACCTTGACGTTTCTAGTAACGCTTTACCTGATCTCTCTCTTATACGACTTACAAGTCATCTGCCATCATTTGTCATTACTTATGTAATTTGTCGTGACAGTGTTGTGGCTCTTTTTAATGGTGGGTTTAAATGAGTGTATTTTCAAATAGTGTCTTTATATTCCTTTCTGGTTTTATTTAGGGTGGTTTTTAACCCCATCTCTTTCCCATAGGGTTTGCCGTTCCTGTTACTCAGACCTCTCCTGTCCCCAAAGCCCCCCAGGAGACCCCAGTCATGTCCACTGCCCCCTCCCTTGGGGACTTGTTCAAAGCGCCAACAGGCTCCTGGGACTGTGACGTCTGCATGGTTAGGAACAAACCCACTGCCACAAAGTGTGTGGCCTGTATGACCCCACATCCAAACTCTACTTTAGCGAAGACTGACAGTGAACACTTCACAACGTTGTCCGGGCTGGAGGGTTCCACCACTACTACCGCTGCTGGTTTTGGAGCCCTGTTCACAAAGTCTGCGGGAAGCTGGGACTGTGACACTTGTCTGGTTCAGAACAAGCCTCAAGCAGTCAAATGTGTAGCTTGTGAGACAGCCAAGCCTGGGACTGGAGTTAAAGCCACACTGACTCTGCATGCCTTCTCGGAGGCTAAGACTCTGCCCGCTGCTGCCCCCTTCTTGGGCTTCGGGGACAAGTTTAAGAAGCCGGAGGGAGCGTGGGAGTGTGACATGTGCATGGTGCAGAACAAGGCGCAGGACATCAAGTGTGTTTCCTGTATGAGCACTAAGCCAGGTAATGAGAAGAGGGAACAACCTGGTTGTTTTTTTAGTTTTTGGCTTAGTAATGTTTTTTTCTCATGAAGTTGCCTTTGAGAGTGTTTGTCTCAGTACTGCTATCTTGGCCCACTGTTAATTTTGCATCAGAAGATCTTCAAGAAAGTATTTTAAAGAAATCTGGTGCAAATTGATGTTTACATTTTTGCTTATCGCTCATATCTTCATCTACCTAACAGGAGTGACGGCAGCGACTCCGTCTCTAACTCCCGCCCCTGTCAGCATCACTCCTCTACTAGGCTTTGGGGCCCAGTTCAAGAAGCCAGATGGAGCGTGGGAGTGTGACGTGTGCTGTGTTCAGAACAAGGGAGTAGACCAGGCGTGTGTGGCCTGTCAGACCCCCAAGCCTGGGGCTTTAGTAGAGCCTAAAGGTACGTACAGCTGTCAACTGCCATCTTTGTGTGTTATAGAGGCTTCGTTAGAGGGCGTTGTCATTGTAGCAAGAGCTTTGATATTAGTGAGGAGAGATGTGAATCCTGAACTAGAAATTTATACAGAATACTGAAGTAGTTAATTAATGTGATCCTCCGTCTCTTTCAGCATTCGGTTCCTCGTCATTTGGTATCCAGTCCTTGTCTGACACCTGCTCAGGGGGATTCAAGTTTGGCATGGGGGTGTCATCGGACTCGGCCTCTGGTTCTGGGGGCTTCAAATTCGGCGGCACCCTCTCTGACTCCTCTTCAGGGGGCTTCAAATTCGGTGCAGCTGCCTCATCAGACACCACCTCAACAGACACCAGCAGCTCTGCAGGCTTCAAATTCGGCAGCTCCACAGAGGGCTTCAAATTTGGAGCATCTACTGCTTCCACCCCTGCAGCGGACGAGGGGAGGAAGGCTGAAGCCCTGAGTATGGGTGCCGGGTTCAAATTTGGCATCAGCGGTGGGATCACGTTCGGCACTACATCAGCTGCTAGCACGGAGAGCAAACCCTCGGACGGAAGGTTCTCCTTTGGACTATCAAAACCGACAACCACCACCTCTACTTTAAGCCTTCCTGTCTCTACAGAGAACGACAGTGGAGCTTCTACCGAAACCACCACAACAGCATCAGCTCCTATTTTTGGGAAGCTGGCTGAGCCTCCTACCCTGGCCACACCACTAGGGGGCAGCATATTTGAGGAATTGCTAGAGAAAGACAAGGACCCTTTCACCTTTGGGAAGCCTGAGAAGGAGGCCTCTATGGGGTCTGGGTTCCTGTTCAGTGCTGCTAGTAAAGGGGCGGAGGCATCGGCTCCCTCTGGAGGCTTTTCCTTCTTTATGGTAGATCCATCTGCAGACCAGCCCAAAGCACCTACCTTCACATTTGGGAAGCTGGCAGACAGCGAGACCCCAGCAGCAAAAGCCCCTAAGCCCTCATTCAGCTTTGGGCAAAGCGCTACAGGTGGGAGGGATACCCTGCAATAGTTAGTTCATGTTATTATTAACTCATTTTGTATTTGTCAATTCTTTAAATGGATGTTCTACTATAAAATTGATACTTTTTTTGTGTGAATGTACACACTGTCTGCACCTAAACCAATCATTCTTTAATTCAGTTGTTTTTCTTGCAGATGCTGCAGCCTCAAAGCCAGTGTTTGGGTTTATGTCAACCACCACCACCTCTACTTCCACCACCCCTGCCCCCAGGCTGTTTGGGCCCACCAGCAGCACTACCCCAGCCCCTATCCCAGACCCCAGTACCTTCCTGTTTGGGCAGAGTGCCTCCAGTGAGGCCACCCCAGCCAAGTCCTTCTTGTTTGGGCAGAGCCAGGACAGCCTGCCTGCCCCTGCAGCTTCCCTGAACCCTGGCCCGGCTCAACCATTCCTGTTTGGGTCTGGACCTAACACTGCTGCTCCCTCCTTCGCTTTTGGAGCGGCACCGCTCTCCACTGCCTTAACTACAGGTTGGTTCTTTTTAGGACTTATTTTCAAGGAACATTGTTTGTTTTCATCCCGAATGATGCCAGTGCACTATTTTACTGTGAATTGATAGTGTTGGGCTTTTTCTGTTCACTTCTCTTGATTGAATATGTGTAGCTGTTGACTGCATTGACCAATAGTTTACCCAAGATGTTTTTCCACTTAAGTGCTCTTTTTCTGTTGGTTGAAATGTAATCAACTTGTCTCTCCAGCTCCATCAGCAGCCCCTGCTCAGTTTGTATTCAGCCCTGCCTCCTCCTCTGGCTTTGGGTCGGGACAAGCTCCTACCTTTGGTCAGGGTACCTCCCAGCCCAATGCCCCTGCGTTTGGTTCTCCCGCCCCGTCCCCCTTCTCTGCCACGGCCTCCCAGCCCCCAGCCTTCGGGGGGAAGGCCAACTCTGTCCCTGTGTTCGACCACCAAGCCAACTCCACGCCCGCTTTTGGCTCATCCACCCCCGCCGCACCAGGTGGGTTGCTACGTTCACTTTCTGGGGTTGTTTAGTGTATGTACAGTGCCTTCAGAAAGCATTCACACCCTTTGACTTTTTCCACATTTTGTTCCAGCCTGAATTTAAAATGGATTAAATTGATTTTGTCACTGGCCTACACACAATACTCCATAATGTCAAAGTGGAATGTTATTTAAAATGTTTACAAATTAATTAAAAATGAAAAGCTGAAATGTCAAGTGTTCAAGCACTTTATGGCAAGCATAGAATAAAAATGTGCTTAACATGTCACATAATAAACATGATTTTTGAATCACTACCTCATCTCTACCCCACACATACAAACCCCACACATTATATATGGAAGTTCCCTCAGTCAAGCAGTGAATTTGAAACATATTCAACTACAAAGACCAGGGAAGTTTTCCAATGCTTCGCAAAGAAGAACAGTTACACAGTTCAATGGCTGTGATCGGAGAGAACTGAGGATGGATCATCATTGTAGTTACTCCACAATACTAACCTAAATGACAGAGTGAAAAGAAGGAAGCCTATACAGAATAAGAAATATTCCAAAACGTGTCCTCTTTGCAATAAGGCAGTAAAGTAAAACTGCTAAAAATGTGGCAAAGAAATAGACTTTGTCCTCTATTATTCGTAGCTGTCTATTTGCCGCCACAAACCGATGCTGGCACTAAGACCGCACTCAACCAGCTATATAAGGCCATAAGCAAACAAGAAAATGGTCATCGAGGCGGCGCTCCTAGTGGCCGGGGACGTTAATGCAGGCAAAACTGAAATCCGTTTTACCTCGTTTCTACCAGCATGTCACGTGAAACCACACACAGACTCATACAAAGCTATCCTTCGCCCTCCATTTGGCAAATCTGACCAGAATTCCTTCCTCCTGATTCCTGCTTACAAGCAAAAATGAAAGCAGGAGGTGACATGCTCAGTACAAAAGTGGTCAGATGATGCGGATGCTACTCTACAGGACTGTTTTGATAGCACAGACTGGAATATGTTCCAGGTTTCATCCAATGGCATTGAGGAGTATACCACCTCAGTCAGGCTTCATCAATAAGTGCATCAATGACGTCGTCCCCACAGTGACCATATGCACATATCCCAACCAGAAGCCATGGATTGCAGGCAAAATCTGCATCTAGCTAAAGGCTAGAGCTGCCGCTTTCAAGGAGCGGGACACTAATCCGGACGCTTCTAAGAAATCCCTCTACGCCCTCCGACTAACCATCAAACAGGCAAAGCGTCAATACAGGATTACGATTGAATCCTACTATACCGGCTCTGACGCTTGTCGGATGTGGCAGGGCTTGAAAACTTTTACGGACTACAAAGGGAAACCCGGCCTCGAGCTGCCCAGGCGAGCTAAATTCCTTTTTAATGCTCACTTTGAGGCAAGCAACATTGAAGCATGCATGAGAGCACCAGCTGTTCCAGATGACTGTGATCACACTCTCGGTAGCCGATGTGAGCAAGACCTTTAAACAGGTCAACATTCACAAGGCTGCGGGGACAGACTGATTACCAGGACGTGTACTCAAAGCATGCACGGACCAAATAGCAAGTGTCTTCGCTGACATTTTCACCTTTCCCTGACCGAGTCTAATACCTACATGTTTTAAGCAGACCACCATAGTCCCTGTGCCCAAGGAAGCAAAGGTAACCTGTGTAAATGATTACTGCCCGTAGCACTCGCGTCGGTAGCCATGAAGTGATAAACACCTCCCCCTGCTACTGGATCCTGGACTTCCTGATGGGCTGCCCCCAGGTAGTAAGGGTAGGCAACAACTCCTCTGCCTCACTGATCCTCAACACTCTGGCCCTCAACACTCTGGCCCCTCAAGGGTGTGTGCTTAGTCCCCTCCTTTACTCCCTGTTCACCCACGACTGTGTGGCCAAACACTACTCCAACACTAACTTTGCTGACAACACAAGTCTTAAGCCTGATTACTGACAATGATGAAACAGCCTATAGGGAGGTGGTCAGAGACCAGGCAGTGTGGTGCCAGGACAACAACCTCTCCCTCAATGTGAGCAAGACAAAGGAGCTGATTGTGGATTACAGGAAAAGGCCGGTTGAACAAGCCCACATTCACATCAACGGGGCTGTAGACTCGGTACCAATACCTCCCTGTATATAGCCTCGTTTTTATTTTTTTTTTAACTTTAGGTTATTTGGTAAATATTTTCTTAACTCTTTAACTGCACTGTTGGTTAAGGTCTTGTAAGTAAGCATTTTGTGGTAAGATGTATTAGACCTGTTGTATTCGGCGCATGTGACAAATAAGGCTTTGTATTTCAAATCAAATTTTGTGTTTGCCCTAAACACATCACTGACACTCATCATATTTTCAAGTGTGGTGGCGGCTACATGTTATGGGTTTGCTTGTCATTGGCAAGGGCTAAGGAGTGTTTTATGATGAAAAGAAACGGAATAGAGCTCAGCAAAGGCTAAATCCTAGAGGAAAACCTAGTCATCTTTCCAACAGACACTGGGAGACATTCATATTTCAGCAGGACAATAACTGAAAACACAAGGCCAAATATACACAAGTTGCTTACCTAGACAACAGTGAATGTTCTTGAGTGGCCTAGTTACAGTTTAGACTTAAATGAGCTTGAAAATCTATGGCAAGACATGAAAATTTCTGTCTAGCAATGATCAGCAACCATTGTTGCACAATCCAGGGTTGAGAAGTGCTTAGACTTACACAGCTGGAAAAGCTGCCAAATGTGCTTCTAAAATATTGACTCAGGAGTGTGAATACTTATGTAAATAAGATTTCTGTATTTAATTTTCATTTTATTTGCAAAAATGTTAACATGTTTTCTCTGTCATTGAGGTATTGAGTGTCGATGACTGAAAAAATATTTTGAATTCAGGCTATAACACAATGTGGAATAATTCAAGGGGTATGAATATATTCTGAAGGCAATAAAAAAAACAAATGCCCTTTTTAAGATTGATATGATAAAAAAAAAAACATTTTACTAAGTCTGAGTAACGAGATTAATTTTGAATCATCCTATCACGCAACATTAAAGATTCAACTTCAAAGATTCACCCGATGTCCATGGTTTTACCAGGTGGAGGTTTCCAGTTTGGAGGAGTCGGTGCGTTCGGCACGTCCAGTAACAGCACGGGGGTGTTTGCTTTCGGAGGGGTACCAGGAGGGTCCCCCGCCTCTTCTGCCACGCCCTCCATGGCACCCCAACCCAGTGCACCTGGAGGTGGCTTTAACTTTATTGGGTGAGTCCAACAGCTCCAACTCCTGAAAAAAGGATTGGCCCAAATTCACCCGTCCCTATGTAAATACAGTGGTATTTATATGCTCTCAGAATTTTTGCTTTTCCTGGTTTAGTGGTTCAGGTGTTAGTCTCAAGTCATTGCATTTAACACAAATGTAATGTATAATTGTGATGGTGTTGATGATAATTAAATAAAAATAGTTGCCTTTTTGTACCGAACATCTGCAAGTTATTGGATGTGCGCACGCTTAGTTTGAATTATGTGTTGATGACGTCTTATCCCCTACTACAGGTCAACAAAGAGCACCACCTTCACTGCAGCCCCTGCAGGACAGAACTCAATCGCTAGACGCAAGATCAAAACAGCAGTCCGGCGTAAGAAGTAAAACATCCATCGGACTAGACTTGACCCTTTAAGCATAGACAGGACTACTTCCTCTGGACAAACACTGAACTACTTAGCATGTAAAAGAGCTCTGGTGAAGCCCCCATTTGGAGATGTATGGGTGATACTCTGATGGGGGGGGGGGGTAGACCCCAGAGCAACTAGAGAGCGGGACCCTTGTACAGAGCAGGTGTCAGGCTTAAAAAATAAACTGCAAATGAACCTACAGTATGATGGCGACAACAACACAATCAAGCGAGAAACTTCTGCTTAACAACACCTCCAAATGTTGGCTAGAACATTGTCGTGACTTTTTGTAATTAAAATACAAATGCAAAAACTGAAATTGAAAGTTGACAGTGTAAAAATCGTACTGTTAAGTTGATTAGTATGGGTGATCAGGTTATGAACTGCGAAAGTTAATGCAGAGATTAAGAACTGTGGTGCGAATTCCAAATGGCACCCTACTCCCTATGTAGTGAACTTTAGTTTAACTTGTGAATTTGAAGCAGTGCACATCATTGGGTCGGGAATAGGGTACTATTTGAGGCGTAGACAGTGTCAATGGCGTGTAAGCTTACAGTACAGTTTTCTGTGTACTGAATGACGCGTGCTTGTTTTCTGTATACAGATTTGAGGTGTGTGTGTGTAAACTGGACGAAAGTGTCGTGTGGTAGTGGCTGGTTGAGGCTGTCGGACAGTTGTAGGTGAGAAGCTTATGAATGTGTTTAAATGGAGGCAGAGGAGAGTGGGGAAGAGAGGACCGTTACCCCAGCACTGTGGAGATTGGGGCTGGAGACCGACTCCTGAAATATCATCCTTAGGACTTTGTAAATCTGTAGTTCCACATTCGTTCACTGTTCTTACTACTTTTTTAATCCCTTTGTCGCTCCATCTCCTTTATTCTCATGTTTTCTCTTGTGCCCTCTTTCTCTTCCCTTTTCTTATTCACGTTCTCTCCCTTCACCACCTCCTGCCGCTCTCTTAATTGGCCTTTGAACATTATAACCTGTAAATAGTAACTTGCTTCTTTTTTTTATCTGTGAAGTTGAATTTGTGTGTTAAACCAACTCTACATTCAGCATTTTGTCATTAGAATTTATTATGTAAATCCCTATATTCAAAGTTGCCTGAAATCCATTAAAAAAATAAATGCATATTGGGATCCTTTGAAGACTAAAGGTATATTGGCATTTCTGATCCACTTTTGTTTGGACCAAAACCAGTATTGTACAAAGTATTAGTATATATTTTTATATTGCTTGTTTAAATGGACTAGGGTGACTTTGGATAATAAGGTAGTCGATTTAATTTTAAAGCCATGATTGTTACTGGATTAGTAATAAAAATAAGATCCATGGGTAATTGCCGTCAATAAAACTATAATATGTAATTAACATGTTGTGATTTCTTTCCCACAAAATAATAAGACTGCAGGTAGCCTAGTGGTTAGAGCGTTGGGCCAGTAACCGAAAGGTTGCTAGATCGAGGTGAAAATCTGTCATTCTGCCAACTGAACAAGGCAGTTAACCCACTGTTCCCCGGTAGGCATAATTGTAAATAAGAATTTGTTCTTAACTGACTTGCCTATTTAAACAGGTTCAGTATGAAATTATTTAGTTTTATAACATGTCATATTCCAGAATTGAGGAAGGAGAACGTGAACAAAAACCATTTAAGTTATGTACGAAAATAGGTTTATTTTTTTCATAGCAGAACATCAAAGGCGCATTAGCCACTTTGTAAAAAATATATATGTTAACAATAGGTCTACCTAACTGAACAAGAACGTTGGATATATTTTCTCCATAAATATGTACAGATTGATTTTCCTCCTGTTTTCTACTCCACAGTCCCCCGGTATTTCGGCACCACGCCGTTGCGCTGTGGGCAGTACCGGCGCGTGTGAGCTTTGTCTCCGGTGCCGCCACACATAGGACAAATGTAGCTCCTCAGAATGGGGCAGATGACTTTGCTGTCTTTGGATTTCAGTTTGTGGCTCCGGTAGATCTCTGCCGTTTCTCCATTTTGCTTGCAGAAGCCGCAGTAATCACCGGAACCCAGGCTGTGGCTCGTGTTGCCTGAAATGCTGCTTGCAGAACTCAGACTCTCAGTCCCGATCGAATTCAGACGAAACCATTGTTGCTCCTGGCGACCGGTCTGGTGGTCTTTTGCGTCCGGCACGTGCTCCTTTAGCTGGGTACAGGTGGTCGCTGTCCGATCTGCGACGTCACACAGTTTCTCCAGCAGCCTCCCTAGGTTCATATAGTCATGCCACATGTCGAAATCATGCGTTGGGGCGAGGCTGCTCTCAGCCATTAGGTTTCTTTGCATTGTTGAAACCTTTCCGGAAATCATGCACACGCGTCTGGAACTCTGCATCAATAATGTTTGTGGCCTGGACGCATTCCAGCAATTTATAGTGGCCCGGGGCAAACATTTTAGGAATGTAGTTTGTCTGTCTAGTCGGAGGGGCGGTTTGCTTGCGAAGTGTGTCTGTCCCAAGGGGCTGGCCCCAGCCAGGTGGTAAACATTGCCACGTGCAGCTATTGTTTTGACAGTAACCTTTTCAAACAACACTTGAGTAGAGGTTGAGCTGTCTGTCAGATAATTAAAGGTAATTATGTTTGTTGCCATACTCTCTCTTTATAGTTCTGCAGTGTTTGAACACAGATTTTTAACACTGTACACCAAACGAGGAAGCTTGTATGCAGATTTTAAATGTATATCTGTAGGACCATTTTATGCCCATATTGTGTAGCTTAATTTGGTAGAACAGGTCAAATCGGATTTCAGTGGTCCCTTTTGTCAATTCACATTCATATTCTCCTTAATTCAAAGTTGTATGAACAATAACCTATAGTCTTATGCATTTAAAGCCAACATTGTGTAGAAAATGCTTCAACTGTGCATTGGTGCTGGAATTCCTGATTATTACAGCAAATGTGTTGATATGTCCGCTATATGAATAGATTGATCAATAAGGCCCTGAGGGTTTAAACTTTAAAGGTCAATGGTTATCTTCTTGATTTGGTTTTGCAGCTGTACATGGAGCCTCATTATGTCTAGACGGAGGATGACTAGACTAAGGTCTGGCCAGAAACATACAGTGCCTTGCGAAAGTATTCGCCCCCCTTGAACTTTGCGACCTTTTGCCACATTTCAGGCTTCAAACATGAAGATATAAAACTGTATTTTTTTGTGAAGAATCAACAACAAGTGGGACACAATCATGAAGTGGAACGACATTTATTGGATATTTCAAACTTTTTTAACAAATCAAAACTGAAAAATTGGGTGTGCAAAATTATTCAGCCCCTTTACTTTCAGTGCAGCAAACTCTCTCCAGAAGTTCAGTGAGGATCTCTGAATGATCCAATGTTGACCTAAATGACTAATGATGATAAATACAATCCACCTGTGTGTAATCAAGTCTCTGTATAAATGCACCTGCACTGTGATAGTCTCAGAGGTCCGTTAAAAGCGCAGAGAGCATCATGAAGAACAAGGAACACACCAGGCAGGTCCGAGATACTGTTGCGAAGAAGTTTAAAGCCGGATTTGGATTCAAAAAGATTTCCCAAGCTTTAAACATCCCAAGGAGCACTGTGCAAGCGAAAATATTGAAATGGAAGGAGTATCAGACCACTGCAAATCTACCAAGACCTGGCCGTCCCTCAACTTTCAGCTCATACAAGGAGAAGACTGATCAGAGATGCAGTCAAGAGGCCCATGATCACTCTGGATGAACTGCAGAGATCTACAGCTGAGGTGGGAGACTCTGTCCATAGGACAACAATCAGTCGTATATTGCACAAATCTGGCCTTTATGGAAGAGTGGCAAGAAGAAAGCCATTTCTTAAAGATATCCATAAAAAGTGTCGTTTAAAGAATGCCACAAGCCACCTGGGAGACACACCAAACATGTGGAAGAAGGTGCTCTGGTCAGATGAAACCAAAATTGAACTTTTTGGCAACAATGCAAAATGTTATGTTTGGCGTAAAAGCAACACAGCTCATCACCCTGAACACACCATCCCCACTGTCAAACATGGTGGTGGCAGCATCATGGTTTGGGCCTGCTTTTCTTCAGCAGGGACAGGGAAGATGGTTAAAATTGATGGGAAGATGGATGGAGCCAAATACAGGACCATTCTGGAAGAGAACCTGATGGAGTCTGCAAAAGACCTGAGACTGGGACGAAGATGTGTCTTCCAACAAGACAATGATCCAAAACATAAAGCAAAATCTACAATGGAATGGTTCAAAAATAAACATATCCAGGTGTTAGAATGGCCAAGTCAAAGTCCAGACCTGAATCCAATCGAGAATCTGTGGAAAGAACTGAAAACTGCTGTTCACAAATGCTCTCCATCCAACCTCACTGAGCTCGAGCTGTTTTGCAAGGAGGAATGGGAAAAAAATTCAGCCTCTCGCTGTGCAAAACTGATAGAGACATACCCCAAGCCACTTACAGCTGTAATCGCAGCAAAAGGTGGCGCTACAAAGTATTAACTTAAGGGAGCTGAATAATTTTGCACGCCCAATTTTTCAGTTTTTGATTTGTTAAAAAAGTTTGAAATATCCAATAAATGTCGTTCCACTTCATGATTGTGTCCCACTTGTTGTTGATTCTTCACAAAAAAATACAGTTTTATATCTTTATGTTTGAAGCCTGAAATGTGTAAAAAGGTCGCAAAGTTCAAGGGGGCCGAATACTTTCGCAAGGCACTGTGGTATCACATTTAGTGTCCTTAGCGTTTTGACTGCATGCATGCAAACCCTCCTGTATTCTCCACCAGCTGCATGTGTTCCTTACATTGACACAGTTGACCACGTGCAGTGAGAAAAACATGACAATGTTATAAAATCATTGATTAGGTGCCAGTACAAATGCAAACATTGTACTCTGTTGTGACCTTGCACCATTCTGTTTTCAACATACAATATGTTTACTGGCTTACTTGGGATGTCAGAAATGGTTTTGTCACAGACGGTATAGTTCCAATGGAGGATTCCAAGTGATTCTGAAGAGTTTTGAATTTTGCCACATTTCACTTTTTTCTTTGCTAATAAGCTGCTCCACGTTCAAGCTCTTTGCTATATACTTCTGTCATTTTTATAATTTTGAATTCATGTGGTAAGTGATTTATTTTGGAAGTGGTTTGATGCATTCTCCTGTTAGTAAAGGCTTAATATAATTTTAGGCACGGACTGTGAAATCTGATGAAAAATAATGTATTTCAAGTGGACATTAAGAAGCCAGTGTTGGTACAAATTGCATAAAAATTACAACCTTTTAGCTACAAGTCAAAAATTGTCCAGTTGGTAGAATTTGAAAAATGCAAGATATTACTGAACAAAATATAAATGCAACATGTAATGTGTGGGTCCCGTGTTTTCATGAGCTGAAATAAAACATCCCAGAAATATTCCATATGCACAAAAGCTCATTTGTCTTCCAATTTTTGCACACAAATGTGTTTACATCCCTGTTAGTCTGCATTTCTCCTTTGCCAAGATCGTGTCCAACCACCTGACAGGTGTGGCATATCAAGAAGCTGTTTAAACAGCATGATCATTACACAGGTGCACCTTGTGCTGGGGACAGGGATACTCTGGAGTGGGAGAAACGGCAGGTGTTCAGATATCCTGATCCTAGCCGTGTTGATCATTCATCTGCCGTACAGTTGGGACCTGCCTTGTGATCACTTGGCATTTCTGTAAATATTGACACCGTTGTGAAATGTGCTGTAAGCCTGACAGAGACCTAAAGAGTTCTACATAAGAATTCCACTTAATTCCGTTGTGCAAGGGCTATAAAACAGAATGTTGAAAAGGATAGTCATGTAAAACAATATTTCTTGAGCTTAGTAGCCTTAGTGATGCTGATGATATAAGTTGACTGACCTTTGAACTGTCCCCAGGTGGCGGACACTGGTGGGCCTGGTCAAGGAGATACAGAAGGTGGAGAGACGGGTCATGAACTCTGAGCAACAGCTGACCCACACCCAGCTGGACGTCCTGGCCCAAAGGGCCAACTATGAGCTCTGCATGGATCAGGTCTGTCCCTGTCTAGCCTGCTGGTCAGCCTGCCTGTCTGTCTTGTCTGTATGTCACTTGCCTTCTCTCATCCTATAATTGTTTCATGGTAACAATACAATGTTAATTGTTGTCAGTATGTATGTGTGGCTGCCCTGACCCACTGCTTCTACCCTTCCAGCCCCACATTGGTCTTCTGCAGGAGACCAAGAACTCGAGAAGAAACTACTCCTCTTTGTGAGTTATCCCTCGACAGTAGTGAAGAAGACAAATCAGTCTGCTAAAACGTACCTCCTCTGGAACTAACAGTGACTGTTCTATGAGAGCAACACCGCACACCTCAATATCGCCTCCTTGTGGTTGTGGGTATGAAAGACCATCGAGATTTTCTTTTGTCTTGATAAAAGTTGACTTGACTACATCAACATAACACACTTAAATGCTCAATAGCTATCTGTAACCTGACATACAGGAAAACTATGGAGGCCATGCAAATGAGGCTAAGAGCTAGGCGTTGGACATCGACAGGAGGTTTGTCTGTGTCTCCTGCCCGTGTGGAACCACCATGGTCACTTCCAACACAGGAACGCCTGGCTCTGCTTTCTCCTCCCAGAGCATATATTAAATATTTTTATTTCTTGTATGTGTGATTTAAAATTTCATGTTAAGTAATTGGTTGCAGTCAAACTGCTTGCACAGGGGCCCCTACAAGGACTAATAACGACTTGGAAGGGGATTTATATTAAGGACAATAGATTGGCTGTTGTTTTGCAGTGACCCTGACACCTACTGGCCTTAAACCGGGTCAGATGTATTGTAGCAACGTGCCATGGTAACACACAGACCACGTGTAACCATGCCAGCCCAGGACCTCCACATTTGGCTTCTTCACCTGCAGGATAGTCTTAGACCAGCTGATGACAGCTGATGAAACTGAGGAGTATTTCTGTTTGTAATAAAGCCCTTTTGTGGGGAAAAACTTATTCGGATTGGCTGGGCCTGGCTCTCCAGAGGGTTGGCCTATTCCCTCCCTGGCACACCCATGGCTGCGCCACTGACCAGTCATGTGAAGTCCATAGATTAGGGCCTATTTCAATTGACTGATTTCCTTATATGAACTGTAACTCAGTTAAATCGTTAATTGTTGCATGTTGTGTTATTATTTTTGTTCAGTGTATATATTTAAGCTCATTTAGGACATTGCCACTGTGTATTTAACTCATAGGTGACTTTGTAATTCCTCCCAACAGGATGACACAGGGAGTAGACAAGGTAGTAGGGGCGACTCTGCAGTGTCAAAGTTCACCACAGACAGTGGAGTGGTCCTGTACACTGGAGAGGTCCCCACCTTACCAAAGGCTGTACCCAGGAAACTACCACCACTAGCGTGTGTGTGTGTAAAAGAGAGAGAGTGAAAGAGTGTATGCTTGTCAGAGACCTTGTGTGTTTCCCACTCCTAGCCCACATCCCTAGCCTGGTTCATGAGGGTGGTGAGAGACCCAGGTCCAGTGAAATTCTGGAGCAGCTACTTAGCCAAGGCATCATACCTGCCCAGCCCAGGGAGTGGGCCAGCGGGGAGGCATACAACATGGTGGGTACCGGCCAGGGCTACTGGTGGGGCAGAGAAAAGTGTAGCCTTTTGTAGCCTCAGACCTTTATAGTGGTGTCAGAATCAAACACACACTCCTGCTAGTGGCGGTAGTTTCCTGGGTACAGCCCCCAGTAAAGTGGGGACCTTCAGTGAGAGGATGAGTTCCATCATCTCTTGTCATTTTAAGACTGGGGCTTGGTTGGGTAGTCTCTTGATTAGTGTTCTGATTATTTATAAAACTGCTGCCATCTTATGGTAAGTGAGTGCATAGCTGATTGAATATGCAAAGGACAGTAACACTATTGAAGATATTTTTTTGTTAATTACACTAACTACAGTACATGAGTGTCTGCCTAATATCTGTTGTTGCAGTGTGTATTCACTCATGGTTTAATTGCTGTGTGTGTGTGTGTGTGTGTGTATTGTCCGATTGACACAGAGACACTGTCACCTGGAGTCTGTGAAGGTCAGGAGGGACCAGTCTGTCACCAGCAAAGAGGACATGGAGGAGAGGATGAGGCAGGCCAAGGAGAGAATTAACAAGCTGAGGAATAAGATAAAAGTGGCCTATGAAGAGCTAGCTACTGATTATGAAGTGAAAAATATCAATGTTAGGTGAGGGAATAGGGGAAAACTGGCTTTAGGGGGTTAAACTGGGACCAACTTGAACTACATTTGCCTTGAATATGACCTGTGCTCATTAGCCAGCTTCAGACTAAACACATTTCTTTGTTTTCTCTTTCAGGTCAAAGATGGGGAGCTGAAGGTGAGCCCGAGGACTAAGTCAGCTGGTGTCCGTGGCCCAGACACTGCAGGGAAAACCGGAGAGGGGGACGTAGTCACCCCTGTGGAGGTCCTCCAGGCCTCTGAGACCACACCCAGCCCGACAGGGATCCAGCAGGACCCCCTGGACACCGACCCAATCAGACCCAGGGAGGAGGGGATGGAGGGAGTGGAGGGGTCAGGGAGAGTGGAAGTCAGAAGTGGGGTCAGTGGGCAGCTTCTCTTAGCCTATCTGGAGATGGAGAAATGACTCCACGTTTCAACAGACTGAGCAAACTGTGGAGATGTTCTCGTACCTGCCTGGGAGCATCTTATCTATTAGAGCCTAGTGTGTCTGAGAACGAAAGGATGGATAAAATGAGGGAAGTAGAAAATGGCACATAGGGGTGAAGTACTAGGAAGAGGATAGAGAAAATGAGCAAGGGGGAATGAGAGGGGGAGGGAGAGGGTCATTATTATAATACAAATATTGTAAATTAACCAAAAAATAAATCATGAAATTTATTTTCCAATCATTTATAAAGTTTAAGGGATTTCCCCCCCAACTTCATGTCGCCATGATGAACGTTGAATTGAAAGCTGTTTTGAACACAAGATGGCGTTGTTTCTATGGAATACTCTCCAGCACTGTTCAGTATCACAAATTTACAGGTTTTTGGTGTCATACACTACCAGTCAAAAGTTTTAGAGCACCTACTCATTCAAGGGTTTTTTTTTTTTTTGTAATATTTTCTACATTGTAGAATAATAGTGAAGACATCAACACTATGAAATAACACATGGATTCATGAAATAACCAAAAAAGTGTTAAACAAATCAAAATATATTTGAGTTTCTTCAAATAGCCACCCTTTGCCTTGATGACAGCTTTGTGCACTCTTGGTATTCTCTCAACCAGCTTCACCTGGAATGCTTTTCCAACAGTATTGAAGGAGTTCCCACATATGCTGAGCACTTCTTGGCTGCTTTTCATTCACTCTGCGGTCCGACTCATCCCAAACCATCTCAATTGGAATGAAGTCGGGTGATGGTGGAGGCTAGGTCATCTGATGCAGAACTCCATCACTCTCCTTCTTGGTCAAGTAGCCCTTACACAGCCTGGAGGTGTGTTGGGTCATTGTCCTGTTGAAAAACAAATGATAGTCCCACGTAGCCCAAACCAGATGGGATTGCGTATCGCTGCAGAATGCTGTGGTAGCCATGCTGGTTTAGTGTACTTTGAATTCTAAATAAATCACAGACAGTGTCACCAGCAAAGCACCATCACACCACCTCCATGCTTTGTGGTGGGAAATAAACATGCGGAGATCATCCGTTCACCCACACCGCATCTCACAAAGGTTAGGACCAAAAATCTCAAATTTGAACTCCAGAACGAAAGACACATTTCCACCAGTCTAATGTCTATTGCTCGTGTTTCTTGGCCCAAGCAATTCTCTTCTTCTTATTGCTGTCCTTTAGTAGTGGTTTCTTTGCAGCAATTCCACCATGAAGGCCTGATTCACGCAGTCTCCTCTGAACAGTTGATGTTGATGTGTCTGTTACTTGAACTCTGTGAAGCAGTTATTTGGGCTGCAATTTCTGAGGCTGGTAATGAACTTATCCTCTGCAGCAGAGGTAACTCTGGGTCTTCCTTTCCTGTGGTGGTCCTCATGGAAGTCAGATTCATCATAGTGCTTGATGGTTTTTGCGACTGCACTTGAAGAAATTTCAAAGTTCTTGAAATTTTGTGTATTGACTGACCTTCATGTCTTAAATCTCTTTGGGCTAGGGGGCAGTATTCGGAAGTTCGGATGACTGACGTGCCCAAAGTACTCAGGCCCAGAAGCTTGGATGTGCATATAATTGGTACCATTGGATAGAAAACACTCTTAGAAACTTCAAACTGTTAAAATAATGTCTGAGTATAACAGAACTGATATGGCAGGTGAAAATCCGAGGAGAATTCATCCGGAATTTTTTTTTTTGGGGGGGTCACAGGCCATTTCAATGCTTGTCTATGGAATATTCAAAGGAATTCCTCCCAGATTGCAGTTTCTATGGCTTCCACTAGATGTCAACAGTCTTTTGAAAGAGTTTCAGGCTTGTTTTTTGAAAAATTAGCAAGTAGTTCTAGTTTTTCAAGGTGTCTCTCATTAGGACTGTAGTCTTGTGGTTCCGTGGATG
Organism: Oncorhynchus mykiss; assembly: GCF_013265735.2. NCBI lineage: Eukaryota > Metazoa > Chordata > Actinopteri > Salmoniformes > Salmonidae > Oncorhynchus > Oncorhynchus mykiss. The sequence goes on along the minus strand of NC_048582.1, from coordinate 58,815,027 downwards.
AGGCTGCACACTTCGTTATTTGTCTCTGGTATTGAACATACTACATTCCGTCTTAAATTGTATAGTTTATTGACATATTAGGGTACCTGAGGATTGATTAGAAACGTTGTTTGACTTGTTTTGACAAAGTTTACCATTAACTTTTGGGATTCCTTTGTCTGCATGTGGAATGGTGGATTACTAAATCAAACGCGCCGACTAAACGGACTTCTTTGAGATATAAAGAAGGACTTTATCGAACAAAACAACCATTTGTTGTGTAGCTGGGACCCTTGGGATTGCAAACAGAGGAAGATCTTCAAAGGTAAGGGATTTATTTTATCGCTATCTCTGATTTTTGTGACTCCTCTGCTGGTTTGAAAAATGTTTTTAATGCTGGTGTATGCGGGGCGCTGTCCTCAGATAATCGCATGGTATGCTTTGCCGTAACGCCTTTTTGAAATCTGATAACACGGTTGGATTAACAAGAAGTTAAGCTTTTAAACAATGCAAGACACTTGTATTTTCATGAATGTTTAGTATTACAATTTTTGTATTTTGAATTTCGCGCTCTGCAATTTCATCGGATGTTGTCGAGGTGTGATGCTAGCGTCCTACCTAGCCCAAAGAGGTTTTAAAGTGATGATGGACTGTAATTTGTCTTTGCTTATTTGAGCTGTTCTTGCCATAATATGGACTTGGTATTTTTACCAAATTGGGATATCTTGGCTCAAATGCTTAAGAAGGAAAGGAAGGAAAATGAAATTCCACAAATTAACTTTTTTTTTTTTTTTTTTTTTTTTTGAATTTTACGGGCTCGGGAGAGACGAAAGTTGAAAGTCATGCGTCCTCCGATACACAACCCAACCAAGCCGCACTGCTTCTTAACACAGCGCACATCCAACCCGGAAGCCAGCCGCACCAATGCGCCGGAGGAAACACCGTGCACCTGGCCACCTTGGTTAGCGTACACTGCGCCCAGCCCGCCACAGAAGTCGCTGGTGCGCGATGAGACAAGGACACCCCTACCGACCAAGCCCTCCCTAACCCGGGCGACGCTAGGCCAATTGTGCGTCGCCCCACGGACCTCCCGGTCGCGGCCGGTTACGACAGAACCAGGCTCTGGTTCGCGCCCAGCACAGCTGGCGCTGCAGTACAGCGCCCTTAACCACTGCGCCCTCCGGGAGGCCACAAATTAACTTTTAACAAGGCACACCTGTTAACTGAAATGCATTCCGGGTGACTACCTCATGAAGCGGTTGAGAGAATGCCAAGAGTCAAGGCAAAGGCTGGCTATTTGAAGAATCTCGAATATAAAATTATTTTTTGATTTGTTTAACACTTTCTGGTTACTAAATGATTCTGTATGTGTTATATAATAGTTTTAATGTTTTCACTATTCTACAATGTAGAAAATAGTAAAAATAAAGAAAAACCCTTGAATGAGTAGGTGTTCTAAAACTTTTGACCGGCAGTGAATGTAAGAGTGTATTGGTGTTTCCAGTATAGTGTCTAAAAAGTCGGAGTCATTACTTTTAATGCTCATTATGAGACAGTCACTGTAAATTGGCATGTAAGGTGTGGTGGTACAATGCATCAGGCAGTCATATTCAATGTTTAAATTGTATCTGTTCTTATGTAAATAAAAATGTTGTAATATGTTGTGTGTCAATTTGAATTTCAAGTCCCCCCCCCCCCCCTCTTTCTTGCTCTCTCTAAGACTGTATATATGAGAGAGACCGAAAGAGAGAGAGAGAAATAGGTGTTTGATTGAGGACAACCGTGGTTTGACTGTGTGTAGAATTCAGCTATTCTCAAATGACCCATGACCTTTGGGCTTTATATACTTGACAGGTGTGCTGTGTTTTTCAACAGGTGAAAAATAATTTGTGTTAATTCAATTTTTATTTAACTAGGCAAGTCTGTTAAGAACAAATTCTTATTTACACTGACAGCCTAGGAACAGTGGGTTAACTGCCTTGTTCGGGGGCAGAACGACAGATTTTTACCTTGTCAGCTTGGGGATTTGATCAAGCAACCTTTCGGTTACTGGCCCAACGAGGCTCCCTGCCGCGTTAAGATCATCTTAATTCCATTGAAACTAAATTGACGAAAGATGATCTTAGTGCTACGATGCTTTTGTGAAACCCAGCCTACTGTAATCAGTTACGTTACCAGCAGAAAATATTGTAATCATTACGGATACATTTGATTAAGTAAATTATTACTTCTTGAATCACTTTTCAATTTAGAAAGGATGTTTGCGAAATAATACATTTGGACAACTTTCTGTTTTCTCAATGACATTCAATTCAGCATTGAAAAAAGACTAAAGTTGAAGTTTGTTCCACCTGAGCGAGTTTGACCAGAAGTCAGAGACAACTATGATAACATTAAATTTGTTTGATGGTTCTTTTTTCTCTTCTTCCAATGCCTCTTAAGGGGAAAGTAATCAGATTACTTTAATGAGTTTGGGTAATCCAAAAGTTACATTACTGATTACAATTTTGTACAGGTAACTGTAACAGCTTACATTGAAAAAGTAACCTACCCAACCCTGCACAGCAGGTTAAGTATTTAACAGTTTTCTAATGTTACTTTTCAATTTTCCAAACATGACCAATGACCATCCCCATAGCGCTTAATCAAGTGGGTTGCCCATCATGATGCTGCACTTTAAGTAGAATGCTGAATACAATTTGTAATGGAATTCCCAAATGTTATTTATACTGAAGAAAAATGTAAACACAACATGTAAAGTGGTGGTCCCATGTTTCATGAGCTGAAATAAAAGATCCCAGAAATGTTCCATACGCAAAGAAAGCATATTTCTCTCAAATGTGCATAAATGTGTTTACACCCCTGTTAGTGAGCATTTCTCCTTTGCCAAGATAATCCATCCACCTGACAGATGTGGCATATCAAGAAGCTGATTAAACAGCATGATTTTGAAGTCCACTCTTAAATGTGCAGTTTTGTCACACAACACAATGCTACAGATGTCTCGAGTTTTGAGGGAGCCACCAGAGCTGTTCCCAGATAATTTCATGTTAATTTCTCTACCATAAACTGCTTTCCAATGCCGTTTTAGATAATTTGGCAGTGCTTACAACCAGCCACACAACTGCAGACCACTTGTAACAACGCCAGCACAGGACCTCCACAACCGGCTTCTTAACCTGCGGGATTGTTTGAGACCAACTGTGGGTGTGGGTTTGCATAACCAAAGAATTTCTGCGTTAACTGTCACAAATCATCTCAGGGAAGTTCATCTGTGTGCTCGTCATCCTCACCAGGTTCTTGGCCTGGCTGCAGTTCGACTTCCTAACTGACTTCAGTGGGCAAATGCTCACCTTCGATGGCCACTGGCACGCTGGAGAAGTGTGCTCTTCACAAATTAATCTGTTCAAATTGTACTGTGTGTGTATGACGTTGTGTGGGCAAGCGCTTTGCTGATGTCAACGTTGTGAAGAGTGCCCCATGGTGGTGGTGGGGTTATGGTATGGGCAGGAGTAAACTACTGACAACAAACACAATTGCATTTTTATCAATGGCAATTTGAATGCACAGAGATACTGTGATGAGATTCTGAGGCCCATTGTCGTGCCATTCATCTGCCCCCATCACCTCATGTTTCATGTCGCACGGATCTGTAAACAATTCCTGGAAGCTGAAAATGTCCCAGTTCTTCCATGGCCTGCATACTCATCAGACAAGTAATCCATTGAGAATATTTGGGATGCTCTGGATCGATATGTACGATAGAGTGTTCCAGTTCCTGCCAATATCCAGCAATTTTGCACAGCTATTGAAGTTAGCTGTTGTTGGGCAACATTCCACAGTCAACAGCCTGATCAACTCTATGCGAAGGAGATGTGTCACACTGCATGAGGCAAATGGTTTTCTCATCCACGCCCCTACCCTTTACCTTTTTTAAGGTATCTGTTAAGGTATTTCCAGTTGTAAAATCCATAGATTAGGACCTAATGAATGTATTTTATTGACTGATTTCCTTATTAACTGTAACTCACAAATCTTTGAAATTGTTGCATGTTGCGTTTATATAGTTTTTCAGTTTAAGCTACATAAACTTCTACATCCATCATTCATAATAGGACCTGTATCTACACTGAGTGTACAAAACATTAGGAACACCTACTCTTTCAATGACAGACTGACCAGGTGAATCCAGGTAAACACTATAATCCCTTATTGATGTCACCTGTTAAATTAGATAAAGGGGAGGACACAGGTTAATGAAGGATTTTTAAGCCTTGAGTCAACTGAGAGACAGATTGTGTGTGTGCCATGTAGAGGGTGAATGAGCAAGACAAAATATTTAAGTGCCTTTGAATGGGGTATGGTAGTAGGTGCCAGGCGCACTGGTTTGGGTGTGTCAAGAACTGCAACGCTGCTGAGTTTTTCACACTCAACAGTTTTCCGTGTGTTCAAGAATGGTCCACCACCCAAAGGATATCCAGCCGTGGGAAGCGTTGGAGTCAACATGGGCCAAAATTCCTGTTGAACGCTTTCGACACCTTCTAGAGTCCATGCCCCAACGAACTGATGCTCTTCTGAGGGCACAAGGGGGTGCAACTCAATATTAGGAAGGTGTTTCTAATGTTTTGTACACTCGGTGTATGTAGGCTTATGTATTACATTTTTCTGGGTCTATTTGGCACACTCCCAAACGTATAGCCTAGGTTTATGATATAGGCCTATAAACACAGAGATGTGCACATAAGGGATTAAGGACAACCTATTGATGAGGATTTACCAGAGACCCTGTACGTTTTCTTAGTCAACATGTAAGGGGATTCTGATCAGTCAGCATGCTGCACAGAACGGAGACAAAAAGGGGACTCAACAGATAGCGTCTCCATTGTGTGGCCGCTGAAACCCGAAACTGACCCTACGGCGGCTCCGCTCCAGGCTGTAAAGGGCGTGTGGGCATAAATTAATAAAATAGTGAGTGATCCACACAGAGACACCGCAAAGTCGCTCTATCAGGTTGGTGCCCGTAATAGTGACCAAGGAGATGGCTATGGTATTTTTGGGACTGGAGAGTTCATTGGCAATTCACGCTATTACGTTCAGGTAGTGGAGGAGGTGACAAGTCCGAGAACAAAATGACAGCTGGCCAGTCACATCACATTTGGCAACTTATCATATTACAGTACAAGCAACCGGACACATACCGGTATTAGGGCCTATGTAGGCCGCGTGTCTCCATGTCTGACTTAGTCCATGAAGGTGGAACCATATAAATGATTTAGACAGAATTCCGTATCAGATGTCTCCGTATAAATTACAGGAAAAAAAACTATCCGTCTTAGACCAGTTGTTGTGGAAAGCAGGAGAGGCTCATAATTGTATATATTCAGTCATGAAAAACTGATTGAAATACAGAAGTCTGCTCCATGATTTCCGACCGAGATAAAAATCACCAGTTTACGTCTTATTATCCTTGTCATTATCATTAGGCCTATCGTTAGGCTATGTTGTATTTACAAGCCCTTCAAGACCCACAAGTGGACTTTCATCTGACCTCAAGGCACTCCGGTACTAAAATATACAATGTAAAAATTTTGTATGATTTATAACCACACGCTTAAGCATTAAACGTTTTTTCTGAATATATGATCTTGAATGGACAGTGCAAAGCGTGCGCAACTGCTTCGGCCGCGTCTTTACGCACGCACAGATCTTCCATGAAAGTCACATATAAAGGTTATCATAAACAGCCTAAGATCCATCAACACTCGGTTGTATTCACTCCTAAACGCGTTTTACCATAGTTCAGTCATCAGTATCCTCATATGAGACATCAGGGGACCGGAAAACTGTAAATTGCTGTCCCGACCCATTGTCCTATATGCCTACATAGTCTTGGTATAGCAGTGTCCCGTGTTTGATAGTCCCAAACCAAACTAAACACGACGGTACTGCATTATTCTATAAAGAAACTCAATCTAATTGGCATTTTGGGGCCCAGAGATTACACCTGTCTTCATTGGTCACGCTGCACTGCTGTTGCCACTTAAACACATGCGTCCCTGGGCTGGCCACTGATCCTCTCCGGGCATAATGGGCGGTTCGGGCCGACCACCTGCTGGAAGGTATCCCTTGGGACAGGGAGAGAACCAATATGTTCATTTTTAAGTCATACCTTTATTGAGTATAATTGGGTATTGTCTGTGAGACTGTGGGTTAATGCCAAAAATGTACCCAACCATCCTCCCTCTGAGCTATACAGTTGGTGTAAGACCAGGTCATTTTAGGGTTATGAAGAAAAACATGATGACCATAACCGTCATGTTGGTTAAATATGTGGTAATATAGCCTATTCTTCCTCATCACATTGCAGGAATGGATATTTTTCATTCTGCGCGCTTCCCAGCTGTTTGCTGGAGCGTGTAGCGGAGCATGTGGGCGGGCAGCAATGCACGCGCTGTACCGCCCTTGTGCTTGGAACGGGGTGGAGTTATGGGCAGCGCTTTTAGGAATGGGTCCGAAACATATTTAGTTAGTCAAGACAGTTACGGAGAAGAGTTGAAAACACCTGATGATCTCTTGGACAATCCGCTCCATATCTCATTTAAGTGTTAAAAGATAATCTACCTCGAATCTTGATTTTTGTTGAGTTTTGTGTTATTTCTCTGAAGCCTCTCCAGTTGTAAATCTCATATTGCTAATTTTTATAGAAATACTTAAAAATAACGTAACTAGGTGATAAGGAAACATTGCACTATATTTTTAATTGTTTGTATTCTACTATTTTGCACTAAAATATTGGTGAAGATGCACACCACGCAGAAGGACACGACCTACACGAAGATTTTTGTCGGGGGTCTTCCGTATCACACAACGGATTCCAGTCTCAGGAAATATTTTGAAGTGTTCGGAGAAATTGAAGAAGCTGTCGTGATTACCGATCGACAGACCGGCAAATCCAGGGGGTATGGATTTGTAAGTATCAATATAGTATTTATTTGTCATAACTTTACGACACTTGCACTGTCTGTCAAATGCCTGCAATCTTTCAAATGGCAGCAAATCACATGTCATCGTTAAAGTGGGTGTTGGTTAGGCTAGGGAATTTCATAATATTTAATAGACATTGAAAAGTGTAAGTGTTTTATTGTTCATAAGTAGGCCTGTGTTTTCAGTTTGGAGCGTTCTATCATTGAAGATAACCGATAGGCTACATTACAACTTGTTGCGCCCTGGTATGTTCAGAATATGACTCTTGGGAAGACGATGTGCATGACGTCATCATTATGTCAACGATAAGAGCATTGATGAGAGAACGATAGGCTATACTATACAACTGTTTTAGGACCATGGTCCCCCCCTCTTTGATGCCATTTAGTTTGAAACACATTTATGTAAAAAATGATCCTGTAGAATCTGAGTTGAAAAGTTTTCCTTGGGTTTCTGGGTCAACTTATTTGAGAAAGACCTACCGCAGCCCCAAAAGCTCTTACATAGAGTAATTACTCTCAAATAGCATTCTTATAGTCATCAGCTCAGAAGCAGTTACGATCTTAATAAAGTAAGCTTGTCCTCAGCCAAGTACAGTGAAAAACTATGTACTGACATCGAGGTTAAATTATATAGAGTAAATAAATATCTGTGGATACAGAAGTCTTCTATCCAGTATCTCTTCTGGAAAACAAAGAAATAACTCAGCAGGGCCTAAGATCTCAACTTACTATAAAGAATGACGGTTACCTATATTTTATAAATATTGAGTGACAGTTGGGCCGAAATGTAATGTCCATATTTTCTCAAATGTTTTCCCCTTTGCTAATGAATGTGATCATTGGTGAATACTGATAGTTTTGATCATACTTTAACCATCCCCCTCACACTTCTTCTTCACCACCTTAACCTGCTTCTTCCCTATGCACTCTCCCTCTCTGTGTGTCCATACAGGTGACGATGGCTGACCGCTCGGCTGCAGACAGGGCCTGTAAAGATCCGAACCCCATCATCGACGGCAGGAAAGCCAACGTCAACCTGGCGTACCTGGGGGCCAAGCCACGGGTGATGCAGCCAGGTAAAAAATACCCCCGCCCCCGCCCACACACACACAGTACTTTATCAGCCACATGTCCAGTATCTTAATGTTCTGAGGACATTGAGGCTGTGTCCTAAAGAACATGCATCATGTCTGGTTCAGAATACCATCACGATGAGCTAAATGTTTATTTTAATCTGTCTGTCGCATAATTTTGGACAATTAATGTGTTCATTCAATACATGATTCAGGATGTTATTCAAATAACTTGTGTCTAGAATGTTCTGCATATCTGCGTCCCAAATGGCACCCCCTTTTCTCTATATAGTGCACTTCTATTTGTCCTGATGAAAAGTAGTGCACTAAAATGTAGCGTACTAAAATGGGCAATAGGGTGCCATTTGGGACACACTCAATGACATGAATAAGATCATCTTTCATTTTGACCATTCCACATCTCCATCCAGGTTTCACCTTTGGTGTTCCACAAATTCATCCTGCCTTTATCCAAAGGCCTTATGGGTAAGTACTGCAGCATCTTTGTGTTGAGGGGATGGTTGGGTGTTGATGAGAATACATTACAAATGACCTCATCATCATTGAGCTACTGTATATGAAACCTCACTGGTGTAACTACACAACATCTAAAGACCCAATGTTCCTCATTTGGCTAAAGTCTAGCGTTGTTAGACATGTTCATACAATGACATGTATGTTTATATAATCTGTTTATTTAATTGTTTTGTGCTTACTCTGATTTTTCTCCATACTTGCATGATAATTATGTTGAAACAAAACATTTCACAAATCCTCTTTCTTTTTATCACTGACTACAGTTGACCAAAATGTACATTTAAGGTTTGTGTGAGTGAAAGAGAAAGTGTGCGTTCACAGTATGAGTGTGTGTGTGTGTGTGTGTGTGTGTGTGTGTGTGTGTGTGTGTTATTTGTTGAATACAACTGATGGAAAGTTACAGCCTCAATGACTCAATGTTATCTATCTCTCTGGTCCGACAGGCTCGATATGGGTTAAGATAACTGGTGGTTTCAGGATTAGTGCTGTGAGCATGTCACAGATCAGACCAGGGGAATTACCTGTAATCTCAAACACACACAAACAAGCTCAAATGGTGATTATAGATGCATGTATGTTGATTTTAAATTTTGGTTTTGAGTTTAAATTTGTTATTTTGAATAGCAATTAGAGCTTTGTGTGCTGTTTTACTGTTATGAAGTGGTGTTGATAGCTAAACCGTGTGTTTTCTATTTAATGAAAAAAACATGAATTTAAGATTTTTGGGGGTGTTCTTTTCCATTTTTCTGGAAGAATGTGGACGTCAGTAGGGAGAAAGTTTTAAAAGTTTTTTTTACATTTCTTTATTTGATTTGATGCTTTCGTGCTGTAGCTTGTTGTTGACCTTTTCTTTGGTAACAGGATGTTCTTTATATGTTTTTGGATGTCTTGTTGGAGTGAGTGATGATTTGCAGTGTGATTTAAAAAAAAAAACTTCCCACCACTCACCCCTACTCCAAACTGACCCCACCAAAACCCATCAACTCATTGCTTGCATGTGTCTTTTTTAATAATTCTAGCATTAACACCTAAACTCTCAAACTCACCCTCTCTGTCTCTCTGTCTTTCTCTCTCATTCTCGTATTCACTCTCTCATTCTTGTATTCTCTCTCTCTCTTTTCTCTCTTTCTCTCTCTCTCTCTCTCTCATTCTCATATTCACTCTCTCTCTCTCTTTCTCTCTCATTCTCTTATTCACTCTCTCGCTCTCTCTCTCTCTCTCTCTCTCTCTCGCTCTGTCTTTCTCATTCTCGTATTCTCTCTCTCTCTCTCTCTCTCTCTCATTCTCATTCTCATATTCTCTCTCTCCCTTTCTCTCTCTCTCTCTCTCTCTCTCTCTCTCTTTCTCTCTCTCTCATTCTCATATTCACAATCTCTCTCATTCTCATATTCTCCCTCTCTCTCTCTCTCTCTCGCTCTCTCATTCTCATATTCTCTCTCTCTCTCTCTCATTCTCATATTCACTTTCTCTCTCTCTCTCATTCTCATATTCTCTCTCTCTCTCTCTCTCTCTCTCTCTCTCGCTCTCTGTCTTTCTCATTCTCATATTCACTCTCTCTCTCTCTCTCATTCTCATATTCTCTCTCTCTCTCTCTCTCTCCCTCTCATTCTCATATTCTCTCTCTCTCTCTCTCTCTCTCGCTCTCTGTCTTTCTCATTCTCATATTCACTCTCTCTCTCTCTCTCTCATTCTCATATTCACTCTCTCTCTCTCTCTCTCTTGCTCTCTGTCTTTCTCATTCTCATATTCTCTCTCGCACTCTCTCTCTATCCCTCTCTCACTCTCTCATTATTTCTCTCTCCCTCCATCTATCTATCCCTATATGGTATACTTCAGGCCCTTACGACTCTCAGGAGAGCTGCTGTGTCTCATTCAGAGATAATGATGTCTGTTCACAGGAAAGTAATCTTTGGAAAAATGACTACCAAGGCACATGGGATGAGTACATATACAGTGCCTTCGGAAAGTATTCATACCCCTTGACTTTTTCCACATTTTGTTAGGTTACAGCCTTATTATAAAATTGATTACATTTCCTCATCAATCTACACACAAACCCCATAATGACAAAGCAAAAACAGGTTTTTAAATTTTTTTTCCAAATGTATATTGCAATATATACTGCAATATAGACAAGTTATATATATATACATACAAAATAATAATAATAATATCACATTTACATATGTATTCAGACCCTTTACTCAGTACTTTGTTGAAGTACCTTTGGCAGAGATTCCAGCCTCAAGTCTTCTTGGGTAACATGTTACAAGCTTGGCACACCTGTATTTTGGGAGTTTCTCCCATTCTTCTCTGCAGATCCTCTCAAGCTCTGTCAGGTTGGATGGGGAGCGTTGCTGCACAGCTATTTTCAGGTCTCTCCAGAGATGTTTCGATGGGGTTCAAGTCTCGGTTCTGGCTGGGCCACTCAAGGACATTCAGAGACTTGTCCTGAAGCCACTCCTGCGTTGTCTTGGCTGTGTGCTTGGGGTCATTGTCCTGTTGGAAGGTGAACCTTCGCCCCAGTCTGAGGTCCTGAGCGCTCTCGAGCAGGTTTTCATCAAGGATCTCTCTGTACTTTGCTCTGTTAATCTTTGCCTCGATCCTGACTAGTCTCCAAGTCCCTACCACTGAAAACATCCCCACAGCATGATGCTGCCACCATGCTTCACTGTAGGGAATGTGACAGGTTTCTTCCAGATGTGATGCTTGTCATTCAGGTCAAAGAGTTCAAACTTGGTTTCATCAGACCAGAGAATCTTGTTTCTCAGGGTCTGAGAGTCTTTAGGTGCCTTTTGGCAAACTCCAAGTGGGCCGTCTTTTGCATTTTACCGAGGAGTGGCTTCCGTCTGGCCACTCTACCATAAAGGCCTGATTGGTGGAATGCTGCAGAGATGGTTGTCTTTCTGGAAGGTTCTCCCATCTCCACAGAGGAACTCTAGAGCTCTGTCAAAGTGACCATCAGGTTCTTGGTCACCTCCCTGACCAAGGCCCTTCTCCCCCAATTGTTCAGTTTTCAATTTAAGAATGATGGAGGCCACTGTGTTCTTGGGGACCTTCAAAGTTGCAGACATTTTTTGGTACCCTTTCCCAGATCTGTGCCTCGACACAATCCTGTCTCAGCTATATGGACAATTCCTTCGACCTCATGGCTTGGTTTTTGCTCTGACATGCACTGTCAACTGTGGGACCTTATGTGTGGTGTGTGCCTTTCCAAATCATGTCCAATCAATTGAATTTTCCACAAGTGGACTCCAATCAAGTTGTAGAAACATCTCAAGGATGATCAATGGGAACAGGATGCACCTGAGCTCAATTTCGAGTCTCATAGCAAAGGGTCTGAATAGTTATGTAAATAAGGTGTTTCTGTTTTTATTTTTAATCCATTTGCAAACATTTCTAAAAACCTGTTTTTGCTTTGTCGTTATGGGGTATTGTGATGTCATTATGGGGTATTGTGATGTCGTTATGGGGTATTGTGATGTCATTATGGGGCATTGTGATGTCATTATGGGGTATTGTGATGTCGTTATGGGGTATTGTGATGTCATTATGGGGTATTGTGATGTCATTATGGGGTATTGTGATGTCGTTATGGGGTATTGTGTGTAGATTGCTGAGAAAAAAACATATTTAATCCATTTTAGAATGATGCTGTAACGTAACAAAATGTGGAAAAAGTCAAGGGGTCTGAAGTCGTTCCGAAGGCTCTGTATCTCCACACTGAAGGATATATTTTTACTAGTTTAGTTGATGCAAAACACCTTACTATCGTGTGTTTGTGTAAGTATGTGTGTGTCCTGTTGTGTGTAGTCCAGTGCAGTGGTACAGCAGTGCCCCACAGTCTCTACTGTGACACAAACAAATGTCTGGATGCCACAGCCTCTGAAAAAGCTTTCGTCACATGGGCTGCAGCGTTAAGGAAAACAAGCTTCTCCATTGTGCCACACAAAGGCTGGAGTGCTGACGGCGCAGTCGTATGAAGTGTGCGCTGGGGAGCAGGGGGCTAGGGCTCTCTCTGTCATGTCAAAATCGTCCGCTCTTTAAAAACAGCCCAACAGATGCTGGCTAGAGGCCCCGGGGTGGTTTGAAGGGCCACAGGCATACATAGATACAGCTGTGGTAGGTCAACCACTTCTATACATTATAGCCCAAGGCCAGAGACATAGGGTATGTCCCAATGCTACCATTTTCCCTATATAGAGCACTACTTTTGACCAGTGCCCTAATGAAACATAGTGCACTATGAAGAGAATTGGGTGCCATATGGGACACAGCCATAGAAACAGCTGTGAGAGGGCAGCAACCAGCTCCTTGGCTATCACCACACTATAGCATGTAACAGCACCAACCCGGTCCATAATTGTTATTATAGCACCATGCTACCCCTCTACACTTCTCACATTTAGTTAAGGCCTGGCTCCTCAGATAGCAGAACGGTTTTAATGGGGCAGAGAACAACAGGTGTGTACCCCCCCCCCCCCCCCCCCCCCCCAATCGATGATGTCACCCACATGGTATGTGATGGGAACAGACCTTTATTTAGCCTGAACTTTACCAACCACTGATCGGCAGGACTGCAACGGTCCAAACACAGGAAGATAATATATTTACATAGAGCATTGAGAAACATAGTAACCTTAGTATTTTTTTACCTCACTTGTATCCATAGGGAAACTAGGTCATTTTAATGGGAGTCAGAGGGTAGACAGTGCTTCCCATGCTCAACAGTGATACAAACATGATTTTGTGTGTGTGTGTGTGTGTGTGTGTGTGTGTGTGTGTGTGTGTTTGAGTGTTAGGTGACACAGCATTTGCCAACATAGAAGAGGTTTATGCTGTTGGAGATGGAGAAACAGGTTGTGGTCGTCTAATGTTGAATGGGAGAGATAAATAGTAGGAACGAAGGAGGGAGAGAGAGAGAGGATGGGATAGATAGAAAGAGAAAGTGAATAAAGGTAGGGTGGGATTTAATCCCAGATTACTTCTAGGGATGGGAACATTCCACAGTAAGATGTATGTAGGATGATAGGCAAGCAGAAAATAGCTGGGGCCCAGCCTCCAGTCTCTCCTGTCAATCATAAATGAGGCCAGGCAACAAAGAGCATGTCTGAGACCAGATCCACATTAAAGGAAAGGCTTCCTGCAGTTACATGACTACTTATGGAAACATACTAGTTTGTACCTTGCCTATACTGGACTATGATATATTTCTAAAAAACAAACAGGGATGATTCTCTCTTGGGCAGAATGATCACTTCTAACAGTCCAATTTAGGCTTACGAGCATGGGCCATTTTAGCGTCTGTGTCTTCTTCAATCTTTGTATGTGCCCAAATTGCACCATATTCCCTATATATTACACTACTGTTGGGCCCCGGTCAAAAGTAGTGCACTTTAATGGGAATATCGTGCCATTTGAGATGCAAGCTTTATATCCAACACCAGCATGTTTCACCACCATTGAAACATACAAATTGAATGCTGTTGAATGCTCATTCTCTACAATTGTGAATGTGCTACTACAGAACACCTGAATGTGTGTTGTAGCTCTGCATAACATGTAGGGTGTCCACCCTTTCTGCACAGAGTGGGTGAAAACCCGTTTTGGTGATGAAATTTCACCCATTATGTTATAAAATACATTTTACCCAGACAAATATGATTATTCATGCTCTGAATCGTTCAGTCTTTATCTAACATTTCATAGGATTTAACATGTTGTGGCATGTCTGCAAAGTTGTTTCCGTGGGTCGCAAAAAGCAGAATTAGCATAACACGAGCTAAATTAAATTTAAAAGTCTCTGAAAATAAAAAGCTTGCGGTAATCTCAGTGCTCCGTTAACATTTCACAGAGATACGCTTGTTTTTGTGAGAAATAATCGAAAAATAACAGCAATTTCGCATTTATATGAGAAGTTTATACTAAAAGATTAAAATACTACGTAATATCTCAAAATCAATATCTATCTTACCTCTATATTGTTTAATGCCCTGCCGATTCGATAATCAATCAAATTCAATCAAATTTGATTTATAAAGCCCTTTTTACATCAGCCGATGTCATAAAGTTCTAATCCAGAAACCCAGCCTAAAACCCCAAACAGCAAGCAATGCAGGTGTAGAAGCACGGTGGCTAGGAAAAACTCCCTAGAAAGGCAGGAACCTAGGAAGAAACCTAGAGAGAAACCAGGCTATGAGGGCTGGCCAGTCCTCTTCTGGCTGTGACGGTTGGAGATTATAACAGAACATGGCCAAGATGTTCAAACGTTCATAGATGACCAGCAGGGTCAGATAATAATAATCACAGTGGTTGTAGACGGTGCAACAGTTCAGCACCTCAGGAGTAAATGTCAGTTGGCTTTTCATAGCCGATCATTTAGTTAGACAGCAGGTGGGGTAGAAAGAGAGTCAAAAACAGCAGGTCTGGGACAGGTAGCACGTCCGGTGAACAGGTCAGGGTTCCATAGCCGCAGGCAGAACAGTTGAAACTGGAGCAGCAGCACGACCAGGTGAACTGGGGACAGCAAGGAGTCATCAGGCCAGGTAGTCCAGAGTCATGGTCCTTGGGCTCAGGTCCTCTGAGAGAAGAGAGAGAGAATTAGAGGGAGCATTCTTAAATTCACACAGGACACTGGATAAGACATGAGAAATACTCCAGATATAACAGACTGACCCTAGCCCCCCGACACATAAACTATTGCAGCATAAATACTGGAGGCTGAGACAGGAGGGGTTGAGTTCAACGGGAAAGTGAGCCTGTCAGGTAGCCTTCATTCTTGCACAGCATCCAGCCTAGCTGAGGCGAAAACATCTTCCTTATTTGTTACCACTTAGTATCTCTGGCCTCCATTGATTTACTCAACATCATTTTGGCCATCCCACAAGGGTAAAACCTCTAACGTTTGAACGGATTGTGATAGAGACATGAGGTTTGCACTATTGGTTTTCTTAGAGGATTATCTACACAATACGCAACACATTGGTCAAAATATGCCTTTTTGATTTGATAGCCTATAACATGTTTCATATGTGGTGTGAAAGAGCTTCTTTTTGTGTAAGTTTTCTCCATACTGTAAAATATAATAGTGTCGAAAATAGCATTATGAAATACCTGTTTGACCCCACGGGAGAACATGACTGGGTAGCACTCTATTCCCTATATAGTGCACTACTTTTAACACGAACCCTATGGGAATGCATCCCATGTCTTAATGTAGCTGTTAATGGGGAGGCACAACAATATCTACTTAACTACGGAGGCCAAGGGTGTTAGTTGAGGAATTTACCAAAGTGTCTGAATGTGTTTAAATTCTTCTCTCTGCGGTTTAGAATGGGTAAGGCAGTCTGGGTGTTTGTGTTGTCTTGCGGTGGATACCGCATTTTATATTTTGTTGTGTCACCATCCTTTGCGTGCCTGTTTGTGTGTGAGAGTTTTTCTTTGTAATCGCCCTTGTGTCTCATGTTGTGTGAGTTTGTTGTGGTCTGTGTACATCCACTGTGTGTGTGTTTGTTGTGTTGTTTTGTGTCGTCCAGCCTGTGTGTGTGTGTGTGTGTGTGTGTGTGTGTGTGTGTGTGTGTGTGTGTGTGTGTGTGTGTGGTGTGTGTGTGTGTGTGCACGTGTGTGTGTGTGACTCCAGCCTGTGTTGTGACTGTAACACTGTGCTGAGACAGAAGCGTGCTAGCAGGCCAGGCCGAGGCATCTGCCAAGGATGTGATGTCATAGGAGCACCTCTAACCTCTGACCCCGTTTAGTTTATTTCCTTTTTGTTTCTTTCAGTGAGTGGTTGTGGTTGTGGTGTGTTGGTGATCTATGTGGACTGTGTTGACATTTCTTTTTTTTGACGCCTGTGTTTGTAGACTTGCTGTTGTTTTTTCCTGCTTCCTCTTTGGGGCTAGTGTTTTGCGATGTGATTGGTTGGGTAATGGAGTCCTGACAATAGGGTTGCCACGATAGATCTTGTCTTTCATTTCTCTTTTCTCCTCCTTCCATCCAGATTTCAAACTGAATGACAGTAAAAAAAAAGCTTCATCTCGCCATCTTGTTTCTTATTGGCTTAATTAATGTCAGTATATTTTAGGTCCAATCAAATGTTAGGTTGTTTCTCAAAAGATTTTAATGAGCTGTTGATGCACAATATTCCAGACTGTCAAAAATCCACACCAGACCAGAACTCATCTAAATCCAACATTCACAATTGATTAAATGGTGATAAGCCAATTCTAAAGTGATTGTGTCACTCATGATGTCATAACACTGATTGTTACTCATTCCTTTGAATCATGAATCATGAACTTGACTCCAGTTTAGTTTTGTCTAGTATTTTGAGGAATTTGATTCTTGATTTCCCCATCCAGGTCAACAACTTGAGTTTCCAATCAAATCAAATCAAATCAAATTTTATTTGTCACATACACATGGTTAGCAGATGTTAATGCGAGTGTAGCGAAATGCTTGTGCTTCTAGTTCCGACAATGCAGTAATAACAAGTAATCTAACTAACAATTCCAAAACTACTGTCTTGTACACAGTGTAAGGGGATAAAGAATATGTACATAAGGATATATGAATGAGTGATGGTACAGAGCAGCATAGGCAAGATACAGTAGATGGTATCGGGTACAGTATGTACAAATGAGATGAGTATGTAAACAAAGTTTCCTCCACCAAAACAATAATATAACTTTCCCATCATCATGCTAGCTGATAGCGCGAGAGAGAGCCTAGGGAGCCGAGCCTCACGGTCAGGATATGTCATGAAAGGCAGAATGTGCTCATTGTTCCTGATTGCTTATTTAATCAAAAGGTCCCCCTGAGTGCAGCTAGCCTAGCACCCCGCCCGGGGCTCTTTGTCTCAGCACAGAAGTGGAAACAGCCAGCAGTGTACTTTTTGAAAGCTGTCCAGCTGTCAAAATGACAGTGACATTTTCACAATGCCCCCCTCATCTCATAGACCTCCCTCCCTCCCTCCCTCCCTCCCTCTTTACCCCATCCCCTCCCTCCCCCTTTACCCTATCCTCCCCTCCCCCCTCCGCCCTCCCTTACTCTATCCCCTCCTAAATAGTAATGGCACCAAGGTCAAATCGACATGACAAATCATGTTCTCTTCTCTCTCCATCAACCAAACTCAATCCTGTAAAGTCAGCTAAGCTTAGTGTACATGGATTGTCTCTCCAAGATGGCGTTAATGCTACCAAACACTTCCTTTGCCTAAATCTCTTACAACATGTGATAGGCAGGCAAGGTCATTGAAAACCCAAAATGTCTTTATATCCCTTATCAGAGAACACAACCCCTCTGAGCTTTGAACACCTCACCATTTTTCCACAGAGATATCTCTATTTTGGCAACCCTATATCTCTATTAGCTACTAGCAGGTGTCTCCGTTGTGTTGCCGACTGGTGTTTTGATGTATTGGGGGGCTCTTGGCCGCAGTGTGGTTGGGTTGGCTGTGGTTGGTTCTGCTGTCAGGCTGGGGGGTTGTTGCTGTCTGTCGGTGGCTGTGTAAGGCCAGGTCTGGGATCTCTACCTCTAACTCCCTGTCTGTCTCTGTCCTGCAGGATCCCTGCTCACTATGTGTACCCTCAGGCCTTCATGCAGCCAAGCACCATGGTCATCCCTCACGGCATGCAGCCCAGTGCCGCCTCTGCCTCCACCGCCTCCTCCCCGTACATCGACTACACTGGAGCAGCCTACGCTCAGTACTCTGCCGCCGCGGCTAGCGCTGCTGCCGCCGCAGCCTACGAGCAGTATCCCTACGCCGCCTCCCCTGCGGCGGCCGGGTACCTAACCGCAGCCGGATATGGCTATGTTCAGCAGCCCCTGGCTACGGCCGCACCGGGTTCAGCCGTCGCTGCGGCCGCAGCCTTCGGTCAGTACCAGCCTCAGCAGCTGCAAGCAGACCGCATGCAATAGCAGCCACTGCAGCCATTGGACACAATGGGATGGGAGGCCCGCGGCCGGCCTCGGCTGATTGGCTGTGAAGAGGAGAGGACGATGAAGAGGAAGAGAGAGGGGCCGTGTCGGTAAGAGGGTGAAGATGATGATGATGATGGTGAGGTGGGAACTCCATACAGTAGCTTTCCAACTTGCTGTGTTTAAACCAAAAACTTTATAAATTCACAAAACTAAGTAAGGAAGGTGGATTTATCCTTATGATTATTATTGTTGTTATTAATATAAATATTACTATCATTATAATTGTAGTAGAGTATTTATTTCTAGAGGAGAAATGCAACAACTAATCACAGTGGTTGTAGCTTGGTGTAAAACATGACTTTATGTTCCATTGCTGTCATTAACATAGGAGAGAGAGAGCGTTCTCTTTATGGGACACTTAGACGTGTCCCGAAGTGCCCTTGCAACCTATATTTACTATCACATTTCGAGGGCTCTTGTCCTTCTGTCTTTTCAAGTGCATTGAAGTAAATTGTCTGATAATCAGGGAAATGTATCAGTTTCCAGTGTGTTAGTAAAGACAACCTCTGCATGTCAGGGAGTAGTTGAAATAACTGTGGAGAAAAGGAGAAGATTTGTAGCTCGTGTCACACGTTAAGAACTACCTTTTTAACTTCCTGATGCTGAATGTCCCTTTTTTGACTCTGTATCTTGACCTCTTGACCTATGCAAAGCAAACAATTTACCAGGAGACAAAAAAACTGCAGGAATAACCGAAAATGTCGTCAACTCTTCAAAGGGCATCACTAACAATATGAAGGCAACTCACAGAGAGAGAAAGAAAAGCATGTTTTCAGACAATGAGAAGCACCAAATCAGTTAGTCTCAAACACATGGCTGCATGCAAACACACGCACACACACACACGCATACACAGTTGCGTACATAGTGGTAAAGGTCAATGGGACCGGTCGTGCTCTCTGCCTCTGTGCAATGGGATCTAGTCAGAGAGAAAGAGAGAGGGAGGGAGAGGGAGAGAGAGAGGGAGCAGCTGGGGAGGGGGCTGGCACAGTTCGCCCAGCGCCACACAGACGGATCACTCTGGAAATAACGCATCACTTGTCCTCATTTGTTGAGCTGTCACATTTTAATCCCAGGGCCCATTTGGGAACTGTCTCTTCTCTGTCCTGCCTGCCTGGCCCTGTCAGCACTTCCACCTCTGTCCTCTATCCTCTGTCCTCTGTCCTAGAGCCGACCGGCTGGGCTGGTGTCAGGTACACACACACTTCCCTCCTATGCTAACCCTCACCAACCCCCTGGCCCTGTACCCACTCCTCACAGCCTCACCAATCCCCTGGCCCTGTACCCTGGCCCTGTACCCACTCCTCACAGCCTCACCAACCCCCTGACCCTGTACCCACTCCTCACAGCCTCACCAACCCCCTGGCCCTGTACCCACTCCTCACAGCCTCACCAATCCCCTGGCCCTGTACCCTGGCCCTGTACCCACTCCTCACAGCCTCACCAACCCCCTGACCCTGTACCCACTCCTCACAGCCTCACCAACCCCCTGGCCCTGTACCCACTCCTCACAGCCTCACCAATCCCCTGGCCCTGTACCCTGGCCCTGTACCCACTCATCACAGCCTCACCAATCCCCTGGCCCTGTACCCACTCCTCACAGCCTCACCAACCCCCTGACCCTGTACCCTGGCCCTGTACCCACTCATCACAGCCTCACCAATCCCCTGGCCCTGTACCCACTCCTCACAGCCTCACCAATCCCCTGGCCCTGTACCCACTCCTCACAGCCTCACCAATCCCCTGGCCCTGTACCCTGGCCCTGTACCCACTCCTCACAGCCTCACCAATCCCCTGGCCCTGTACCCACTCCTCACAGCCTCACCAACCCCCTGGCCCTGTACCCTGGCCCTGTACCCACATTTCTCACAGCCTCACCAATCCCCTGGCCCTGTACCCACTCCTCACAGCCTCACCAACCCCCTGGCCCTGTACCCACTCCTCACAGCCTCACCAACCCCCTGGCCCTGTACCCACTCCTCACAGCCTCACCAATCCCCTGGCCCTGTACCCACTCCTCACAGCCTCACCAACCCCCTGGCCCTGTACCCTGGGGTGGTGATGGGGGATGTAGAGAAGGGGGGGGGGGGGGGGCTGCAGGCGCTTGACATATGAATCTATGGGTTCTTAGTGTGCCTTACATTTGTATTGCTATTTAAGAGAGTAAGAAAGGAGATCTACTATTTAAGAGAGTAAGAAAGGAGATCTACTATTTAAGAGAGTAAGAAAGGAGATCTACTATTTAAGAGAGTAAGAAAGGAGATCTACTATTTAAAATATTTATTTTCAGATTGGACTATGTTCTATGCGCTCTAAGGACAGAGAATTAGTGGTGGTACTGTATTCATTTTATTATGTATTCATCTCAAGGTATATAAGTTATTGGGTAGATTTAGTTGTATTATAATTATTATTAACATACTCAACCAAAAATGTTAATGTAGGATTTATACAAGATACAATTCTGTATGTGCACTGTACAATTATACTTTTTGCCTTTTGAAATCTTAGAATAAATATTGGTTAGTTGAATGCCTTTTCTATGAAACCTTATTTAAATGCAGGCCTGTTTGCGTGCAGACTGTTACTCTTTTGTGTTTAGAACGGTTGGAAAAGACAAACAAAATCCTGACAAAAATGAGCTAATTGCTGCTTTATACATTAGAATGTATAGTTATTGTCATGGTTCGGATAGTTGTGCTTCTATTGCTTTTAATATACATCAGATGAGCTATTTTACACTGTTGGGAATTTTTATACTTGAACTATTTCTTACAAGGGAAAATATGAAAAATAAATGACAAAAAAAAACATTTTAAGGAAGCTTTTTATTGTCACTGGATTAAGGCATGTACAGTGTTATTTACTATATTTAAATGCAAAGGTCCTGTTGGTAGTAAAACTGTATTTCAGAATTTCAACACTATTTACTCTAAATTGAAATAAAAGGTTCTATATTTAAAAACAATACTGTTGTTTTTTTTAAGATGGATGTTGAATTGATGTTAAGTTGATGTCAAATTGATGTTAAATTGATGTTGAATTGATGTTGTCTTCAGGTTGGGTGTCTTTTTGTGGGCCTTAGTATGGAGGCCTGAGACAATTGATAGTCTGCAGAGCAAATTAGGTATGAAGCTGCCAAAGCTGTTGATGTCTATTAAACACCTATAAACAGACTTGCTGTTTTTTTGTGCAAACATAAACATAAAGCATAACCAAAGTTGTTAATATGGTTGTAAAACCTTTTGGGGGACTGGTGTTTAAAAACAATGTTCTTAGTTTAGTTGGTTTAGATAGCTGAGTACATTTCACTGTGTGGGTGGTTGTGCGTGCGAGTGACCACAGAGCGGCCAGTAGGTAGTCAGGAGCCTTATGGGATTACACACAAAATGTCCGCCGGGTGTCCGCTGCCTGGTGTGTTGCTGCTCTTCATTGTCTAACACTGTCACCCAAGGCCTCTCCACCATTTTAGCCGGGCCGTCGATGACATGGGACAAGCATTGACCTCACACTCAAACAAACCTGTCTGGAAGCAGAGAGTTAGAGAATGGAGTCCTCTGGGAAAGCAAATGAATCATTCAGAGGCTTTCTAATCAATAAAAGATGCCAAGAGACCTGGATGCTGGCTGCCAAGCCTCCCTACCCTCTCCTCCCCTAACCTAGCATGGAGGCAGCATGGGCTGTGTCCCATTGGGCCCTGACCAAAGTAGTGCACTGCATAGGGAACAGGCTGCCATTTGGAACACAAATGGTCTATTTCAGCCTGCAGTGTAACTAGATGCTGGCCAGACAGCCAGGCCCAGGCAGCTGCCATGACACAGCAGAGATAGGCCTTTCGCATGACATCACTACGGCTTCCATGGAATCTGACGTCCGCCATGATGGAATTCAGAGGCAGGTTGTGAATTGGGATATGACAGTCAGGGAGTAGAAGGAGCCGTTAACATGATCAGGGTCACGGTGAATTGCCCTGTTGAAATTTCCTTCTCACTTTTATTTTGGTTAATGTGAACTAATGGTGTGGCTGTTGAACAAGTTGAGGAGACTAAATTACTTGGCGTTACCTTAGATTGTAAACTGTCATGGTCAAAACATATAGATTCAATGGTTGTAAAGATGGGGAGAAGTCTGTCTGTAATAAAGAGATGCTCTGCTTTTTTAACACCACACCAAAAAGCAAGTTCAGAAGGCTCTGGTTTTGTCTAAACTTGATTATCGTCGTGGGTCCAGTGCTGCAAGGAAAGACCTAGTTAAGCTGCAGCTGACCCAGAACAGAGTGGCATGTCTTGCTATTCATTGTAATCAGAGGGCTGATATAAATACTATGCATGCCAGTCTCTCTTGGCTAAGAGTTGAGGAGAGACTGACTGCACCACTTCTTTTAATAAGAAACATTAATGTTTTGAAAATTCCAAATAGTTTGCATAGTCAATTTACACACAGCTCTGACACACACAATTACCCCACCAAACATACCACCAAGGGTCTTTTCACAGTTCCCAAATCCAGAACAAATTCAATAAAGAGTACAGTCTTATATAGAGACGTTATTGCATGGAACTCTGTTCCATCTCATATTACTCGAATAAAAAGCAAACCTGGTTTTAAAAAACAGATAAGGCAACACCTCACAACGCCTCTCCTCTATTTGACCTAGATGGTTTGTGTGTATGTATTGATATGTAGGCTACATGTGCCTTTAAAAAAATGTATGTAGGTCTGTCCTTGAGCTGTTGTTGTTTATTAATGTTCTGTTCTATGTGATTGTTTCATGTTTTGTGTGGACCCCAGGAAGCTTTTGCTACAGCTAATGGGGATCCTAATAAAATAACAAATACCAAACTAGCTATAACCATTGATTATATCAGTGCAGAATGATCCCCGGCCTTATGATTTTGGAGGCGATGATGATGGTGGTGGTAATGATGATAGTAGTAGTGGTGGTTGTGGTGATGATGTTGTCGGTGGTGGTTGTGGTGATGATGATGTTGTCGGTGGTGGTTGTGGTGATGATGATGTGTCGGTGGTGGTTGTGGTGATGATGATGATGTCGGTGGTGGTTGTGGTGATGATGATGTGTCGGTGGTGGTTGTGGTGGTGATGATGATAGTAATGGTGGTGGTGATGATGATGTTGTCGGTGGTGGTTGTGGTGATGATGATGATGTCGGTGGTGGTTGTGGTGATGATGATGATGTCGGTGGTGGTTGTGGTGGTGATGATAATGTGTCGGTGGTGGTTGTGGTGATGATGATGATGTCGGTGGTGGTTGTGGTGATGATGATGTGTCGGTGGTGGTTGTGGTGATGATGATGTGTCGGTGGTGGTTGTGGTGGTGATGATGATGTCGGTGGTGGTTGTGGTGATGATGATGTGTCGGTGGTGGTTGTGGTGGTGATGATGATAGTAATGGTGGTGGTGATGATAATGTGTCGGTGGTGGTTGTGGTGATGATGATGATGTCGGTGGTGGTTGTGGTGATGATGATGTGTCGGTGGTGGTTGTGGTGGTGATGATGATAGTAATGGTGGTGGTGATGATAATGTGTCGGTGGTGGTTGTGGTGATGATGATGATGATAGTAGTGGTGGTGGTGATGATGATGTCGGTGGTGTTTGTGGTGATGATGATGTGTCGGTGGTGGTTGTGGTGATGATGATGTCGGTGGTGGTGGTGGTGATGATGATGATGTCGGTGGTGTTTGTGGTGGTGATGATGTTGTCGGTGGTGGTTGTGGTGGTGATGATGATAGTAGTGGTGGTGGTGATGATGATGTGTCGGTGGTGGTTGTGGTGATGATGATAGTAGTGGTGGTGGTGATGATGATGTCGGTGGTGGTTGTGGTGATGATGATGTGTCGGTGGTGGTTGTGGTGATGATGATAGTAGTGGTGGTGGTGATGATGATGTGGTGGTTGTGGTGGTGATGATGATAGTAGTGGTGGTGGTGATGATGATGTGGTGGTTGTGGTGGTGATGATGATAGTAGTGGTGGTGGTGATGATGATGTGTCGGTGGTGGTTGTGGTGGTGATGATGATAGTAGTGGTGGTGGTGATGATGATGTGTCGGTGGTGGTTGTGGTGGTCATTATGATGATGTTGTCGGTGGTGGTGATGATGATGATGTCGGTGGTGGTTGTGGTGATGATGATGATGTTGTCGGTGGTGGTGGTGGTGATGATGATGATGTCGGTGGTGGTTGTGGTGATGATGATGATGTTGTCGGTGGTGGTTGTGGTGATGATGATGATGATAGTAGTGGTGGTGGTGATGATGATGATGTCGGTGGTGGTTGTGGTGATGATGATGATGTTGTCGGTGGTGGTGGTGGTGATGATGATGATGTCGGTGGTGGTTGTGGTGATGATGATGATGTTGTCGGTGGTGGTGGTGGTGATGATGATGTTGTCGGTTGTGGTGGTGGTGATGATGATGTGTCGTGGTGGTGGTGGTGATGATGATGATGTCGGTGGTGGTTGTGGTGATGATGATGATGTTGTCGGTGGTGGTGGTGGTGATGATGATGTTGTCGGTTGTGGTGGTGGTGATGATGATGTGTCGTGGTGGTTGTGGTGATGATGATGTGTCGGTGGTGGTGGTGGTGATGATGATGTTGTCGGTGGTGGTGGTGGTGATGATGATGATGTCGGTGGTGGTTGTGGTGATGATGATGTGTCGGTGGTGGTTGTGGTGGTGATGATGATAGTAGTGGTGGTGGTGATGATGATGTGTCGGTGGTGGTTGTGGTGATGATGATGTTGTCGGTGGTGGTTGTGGTGATAATGATGATGGTGTCGGTGGTGGTTGTGGTGGTGATGATGATGATGTTGTCGGTGGTGGTTGTGGTGATGATGATGATGGTGGTGTCGGTGGTGGATATGGTGATGATGATAGTAGTGGTGGTGGTGATGATTATGATAGTAGTGGTGGTGGTGATGATGATGGTGTCGGTGGTGGTTGTTGTGGTGTTGATGATGTCAGTTGGGGTTGTGGTGATGATGAGGGTGTCAGTTGGGGTTGTGGTGGTGATGATGATGGTGGTGGTGGTGGATGTGGTGATGATGATAGTAGTGGTGGTGCTAATGATGATTATAGTAGTGGTGGTGGTTGTGGTGATGATGACGATGGTAGTGGGGGTGGTGATGGTTGTGGTGATGATGATGATGATGTGTTGGTGGTGGTTGTGGTGATGATGATGACGATGGTAGTGGTGGTGGTGTCGGTGGTGGTTGTGGTGATAATGATGATGGCGTCGGTGGTGGTTGTGGTGATGATGATGGTAGTGGTGGTGGTGATGATGATGACAAGCTTTTAGAATTTGATTGTCCACCCAGCACTATGGAGAAACTAGGCTATAGTGCTTTCTCCCTTGAGTCATGGGCAAGTCCATTGTTAGCCTGCCTACACAACATTAGACTTCAATTAGACATTCCATATTTAGGTGTCTGGGGCTCCCATTACTGCTTCTCAAGACCGGGCAGTGGGGCAGGGAAAGATTGGTGTCACCAACTGGTACTTTGCCATTGGTCCACTTAATCCACTGTTTTCTCAGGTTCACCAATGTTACTTAATTTGGAAGTCCCGGAAACTCAAGAGTTAGCTGCGCGATTGACTGACAGGGAGGCTGGGTACAGCGGAATACCCAGGGACAAATCTTGCCGGGATATTACAAAAGCGAAAGAAAACACTACGCCAGGATCTGATAGGGACTAGTCGAAGGTAAATATGTCACTTTGTTGGTTAGTTTGTTTTCAACCGACTGTAATGTTTTTGACGAGATGGGAACGGGAGGGAGGTGGGGGCCAGGGCAGTACGTTTGTAGCTGGCTCAGCCTCATTGAAACGCGTGCGGTTATTCTATTCGCTGTGTTGGCAGGAGAAAAGAAGACACCGATAACCACAAAGGTCTGAACAATCGCCCTTTTCATATTCTTTGTGTGCGGTCTGTGTGTCTTGTGTTTGTGTTTTTTTATGGCTAGTTACATCATTGCGTATTCGCGGCGTTTCAGTGTTTTCCAGAAAACCGGTGAGGTGTCAAATAGGCTACCGTTACTGTTAAGACTATAATAATTTCTAACTTTATTTCATAAATGTTTGTCGATGTCATTGCAATTGGTGTATGTGATGACAACGGTAGCTTATACAATGTAGCATGCCAATGACGCAGGATGAAACTGGAAAGATGACATATCAACATAGTTGTATTATTATTATGGTGTAATGTGTGGCGCCGAGTCCATAATCGCTTTTAGTATGCCTATGTTAGGTGATGCTAATGTCATACCTACTTTCTATGTGATGTGAGGACACATAAACACACCATACTATATTTCTCACACAGAATCAGTGCACCTGTGTCACACCAACAACCTTGAATGAACCTTTTCGGGAACACAATGAATGTTGACACAGTTTAATGCTGTCCAAAACAGTATGAGCTTCACAAAGATTGATGTCTAGAAATATTATTTCACTGATTGACCATTTTTCAATTCTCACATGTAAGCCTTTCTGATTATTTTCATATTCTCACATGTACTATTCATAAGCCCTATAACTATACGAGTTTCCAGATCTCCAGGTAGAAGGCCCATCATCATGTCTAAGAAATAGATGGTCCTTATCCCAGAGA
Organism: Oncorhynchus mykiss; assembly: GCF_013265735.2. Taxonomy (NCBI): domain Eukaryota; kingdom Metazoa; phylum Chordata; class Actinopteri; order Salmoniformes; family Salmonidae; genus Oncorhynchus; species Oncorhynchus mykiss. The sequence continues at coordinate 58,787,845 of NC_048582.1, read as the reverse complement.
CCTTTGGGGCCTATCAAGCACCAACCATAGAACCTTCAGACTTAGAATAGATGACAGTATATCACCACCACTCACTTGAAGCAGGGGCCCAATATAGCTCTGAGATCAGATATGCAGGGCATAGAGTTATGAGACCCCATGGGGATCTGGAAGTAAAATGCCATTCTCATTTCAGTAGAATAATAACACATCCCCAATGTCTGCTTTCACAGCTGTTGGGTCTAAATCCCACCCCATTGGTCAGACAATTGTTAGGTGCTTTGTTTGCTATGAAAACAATATTCCTTACGGTGCCTCCAGTATATAATTCTATAAATCTCTAACCTCAGGGTTGCGGGTTCAAATTCTGTGCTGGCTCTCCTCCCTCAATCACTGTATACAAATAACATATTGTAACACTGTATAGCTGGAGTCCAACAGCGAAAGAGCTAAACATGTCATTCCCATGCAATTTCGATCGCCATGGATTCTTTAGCCAACTCACAGTGGTGAAGAGATGCTAATCAAGTCATACTGTGCCAGATTCTAGCTGTTGCTTTCACTCAATTTTCAATTTGAATGTTTTCAACATATCTTCCAGGGAAAACTAATTATGAATAGGGCTTGGGAAAAGAGTGTCAGACTGTACTCTGTTCAATAGCACGTTGCAAGGCTTGTCAAATGTTTTTATTTAAAACAAAGCACATCTTGATATTTTGGAATAAATAGGATTTTAATTTGATCACCATGTTGTTGCAAGAAGTGCAAACTTGTAGTGTTTTTAAGCTTTAAAAAAAAGTATAACTTAATTTGCTCTAACAATAAACGTGTCAACCCCTAAACAAATATCCATAATTCACATTTCCTGTTGCTGAAGGATTATTTTCCTGATGTGAGAAAATGGTCCATTAAATTAAGAGCTTACATCTGTACACTCTTTGATCAGTGTTATGTATGCCAGTGAGCACTGGTCTAAGATCAGCTTTCCCTACATTTGACCTTATCTCACCCATTGGAACACAAGCACAACAACAGACTCAAGATCAGTACTTAGAACATCTCCACCTATCAGTCATTACCCTACACAGTCCATATATATACACAGTTGAAGTCGGAAGTTTACATACACCTTAGCTAAATACATTTAAACTCAGGTTCACAATTCCTGACATTTAATCTTGGTAAAAATTCCCTGTCTAGGTCAGTTAAGATCCACACTTTATTTTAAGAATGTGAAATGTCAGAATAATAGGAGAGAGAGTGATTTATTTCAGCTTTTATTTATTTCATCACATTCCCAGTGGGTCAGAAGTTTACATACACTCAATTAATATTTGGTAGCATTGCCTTCAAATTGTTTAACTTGGGTCAAACGTTTTGGGTAGCCTTCCACAAGCTTCCCACAATAAGTTGGGTGAATTTTGGCCCATATCTCCTGAGAGCTGGTATAACTGAGTCAGGTTTGTAGGCCTCCTTTCTCGCACACGCTTTTTAAGTTCTGCCCACAAATTTTCTATAGGTTTGAGGTCAGGGCTTTGTGATGGCCACTCCAATACCTTGACTTTGATGACCTTAAGCCATTTTGCCACAACTTTGGAAGTTTGCTTTGGGTCATTGTCCATTTGGAAGACCCATTTGTGACCAAGCTTTAACTGACTGATGTCTTGAGATGTTGCTTCAATATATCCACATAATTTTTATTACACATGATGCCAGCTATTTTGTGAAGTGCACCAGTCCCTCCGGCAGCAAAGCACCCCCACAACATGATGCTGCCACCCTGTGCTTCACATTTGGGATGGTGTTTTTTGGCTTGCAAGCCTCCCCCTTTTTCCTCCAAACATAACAATAGTCATTATGGCCAAACAGTTCAGACCAGAGGAAATTTCTCCAAAAAGTACGATCTTTGTCCCCATGTCCCCAGTTGCAAACCACAGTCTGGCTATTTTTATGGCGGTTTTGGAGCAGTGGCTTCTTCCTTGCTGAGCGGCCTTTCAGGTTATGTCGATATAGGACTCATTTTACTGTGGATATAGATACCTTTGTACCCGTTTCCTCCAGCATCTTCACGAGGTCCTTTGCTGTTGTTCTGGGATTGATTTGCACTTTTCTCACCAAAGTACGTTCATCTCTAGGAGACAGAATGTGTCTCCTTCCTGAGCGGTATGAGGCCTGCGTGGTCCCATGGTGTTTATACTTGCGTACTATTGTTTGTACAGATGAACGTGGTACCTTCAGGTGTTTGGAAATTGCTCCCAAGGATGAACCAGACTTGTGGAGGTATACAAGTTTTTTTCTGAGGTCTTGGCTGATTTCTTTTGATTTTCCCATGATGTCAAGCAAAGAGGCACTGAGTTTGAAGGTAGGCCTTGAAATACATCCACAGATACACGTCCAATTGACTCAAACAATGTCAATTAGCCGGTCAGAAGCTTATAAAGGCATGACATCATTCTCTGACATTTTCCAAGCTGTTTAAAGGCACAGTCAACTTATTGTATGTAAACCTCTGACCCACTGGAATTGTGACACAGTGAATTATAAGTGAAATAATCTGTCTGTAAACAATTTTTGGAAAAATTACTTGTGTCGTGCACAAAGTAGATGACCTAACCGACTTGCCAAAACTATAGTTTGTTAACAAGAAATGTGTGGAGTGGTTGAAAAACAAGTTTTAATGACTCCAACCTAAGTGTATGTAAACTTCCGACTTCAACTGTATATTTTAAGGAGTCACTTTGATGAAGGTACATTGCCATAACACATTTGTTTTTAACAAATATATATAGTTATATATATATATATATTTGTTAAAAAACGAATGTGTCCCCCTTTGCTGCTATAACAACAGATTAACAACAGATTATTTCATATATATATATCTTTCAATTTACACTGTCTTCCAAGGGTGTATGAATATCTCTCAAACATCCAGTTTGAAGACCTCAAACCAAATCTTAAACAGACTCTTTTGGGCCCTGTACTGTCTGGCAGCCCACATAAATATACAGTGAAGCCCATGTCAGACATTTGGCACTGCTGAGAGAATTCTCTAGTGTAATTAACAGATTACGCCCAGGCTGCACCTCCCATCCACCACCAATGAGTTCGTGAACTCACAGGACTGCCGGTTTGAGTCCTGCTGCAGGCTCACTGATAGGGCGGCAGCGTAGCCTAGTGGTTAGAGCGTTGGACTATCAGTAAACGAAAGGTTGCAAGTTCAAATCTCCAAGCTGACAATACAGGTGTATAAAATCAAGCACACGCATCTGTCACTCTGCCCCTGACTAAGGCACTGTTCCTAGGCTGTCATTGAAAATAAGAATTTGTTCTTAACTGACTTTCCTAGATACTTTCCTTGCGAAAGTATTCGGCCCCCTTGAACTTTGCAACCTTTTGCCACATTTCAGGCTTCAAACATAAAGATATAAAACTGTATTTTTTTGTGAAAAATCAACAACAAGTGGGACACAATCATGAAGTGGAACAACATTTATTGGATATTTCAAACTTTTTTAACAAATCAAAAACTGAAAAATTGGGCGTGCAAAATTAAGTAAATGTAAATAAAGGTAAAAGAAACTGATGAACGCTAGGTCCTACTGTAGCAGATGTCCTAATATTTCTTTATTTTACTTTTAAATTTGTGTGTATCGTTGTGTATTGTTAGATATTACTGTACTGTTGGAGCTAGGACCGCAAGCATTTTGCTACACCCGCAAGAGCATCTGCTCAACATGTATGTGACCAATACGATTTGATTTTAGCTAGGAGGAAGGCCGAGGCTATGGTCTAAAACCCTGTTCTGCTTCTTATTTAAGTACCGGTGAGGGATGTTAATATGTTGAAGTGCAGGTGATGTCGGGAGACACAGCACAGCTCCTTCTTTGCTCATCTGGACTGAACTTGACTGTCCTGTGACAAGTGTCGAAGTGTGAGTGTTTGTGTGTCTGTCATTCTGTTGTGTGTGCATTGACCATTTTTGCACAAACTCTTTTGACTCATCACATACACTGCTGCTACAATTTATTATCTATCCTGTTGCCTAGTCAGTCACTTTATCCTATATGTACATGCTCTATATAAACAAAAGTGTGTGAACACCCCATAATTAGTGGATTCGGCTATTTCAGCCACACCTGTTGCTGACAGGTGTATAAAATCGAGCACACAGCCATGCAATCTCCATAGACAAACATTGGCAGTAGAATGGCCTTACTGAAGTGCTCAGTGACTTTTAACGTGGCACCGTCATAGGATGCCACCTTTCCAAACAGTAAGTTTGTCAAATATCTGCCCTGCTAGAGCTGCCCCGGTCAACTGTAAGTGCTGTTATTGTGAAGTGGAAACATCTAGGAGCAACAACGCTCAGCCATGAAGTAGTAGGCCACACAAGCTCACAGAAAGGGACCGCCAAGTGCTGAAGCGCATAAAAATCATATGTCCTCGGTTGCAACACTCACACAAGCCTAAGTTCACCATGCGCAATGCCAAGCGTTGCCTGGAGTGGTGTAAAGACTATGGAGCAGTGGAAACGCTCCATAGTCACCATCTGGCAGTCCGACGGACAAATTGGGGTTTGGCGTAATCCAGGAGAACGCTACTTGCCCCAATCCATAGTGCCAACTGTAAAATTTGGTGGAGGAGGAATAATGGTCTGGGGCTGTTTTTCATGGTTCGGGCTAGGCCCCTTAGTTCCAGTGAAGGAAAAGCTTGATGCTACAGCATAGAATGACATTCTAAACGATTCTGTGCTTCCAACTTTGTGACAACAGTTTGGGGAAGGGCCTTTCCTGTTTCAGCCTGACAATGTCCCAGTGCACAAAGCGAGGTCCATACAGAAATGGTTTGTCGAGATCGGTGTGGAAGAACTTGACTGGCCTGCAAAGAGCACTGACCTCATCCCCACCGAACACCTTTGGGATGAATTGGAATGCTGACTGCGAGCCAGGCCTAATCACAATCAATGCCCGACCTCACTAATGCTCTTGTGGCTGAATGGAGCATATCACCGCAGGAATGTTCCAAAATCTAGTGGAAAGCCTTCCCTGAAGAGTGGAGGCTGTTACAGCAGCAAAGTGGGGACCAACTCCATATTAATGCCCATGATCTATCAGGTGTCCACATACTTTTGGTCATGTGGTGTATCTACCTCAATTACCTCATACCCCTGCACATCAACACTGTACTGGTACCTCGTGTATATAGCCAAGTTATCATCAACTCAGTACTGGTGCCTCGTGTATACAGCCAAGTTATCATCAACTCAGTACTGGTGCCTCTTGTGTATACAGCCAAGTTATCATCAACTCAGTACTGGTGCCTCGTGTATACAGCCAAGTTATCATCAACTCAGTACTGGTGCCTCTTGTGTATATAGCCAAGTTATCGTTACTCATTGTGTAGTTATTCTTTGTGTTATTCTTTTTCTATTATTTATATTATTTTTCTCTCTGCATTGTTGGGAAGGGCCCATAAGTAAGCATTTCACTGTTAGTCTACCCCTCTTGTTTATGAAGCATGTGATAAATAACATTTGGATTTGAAATGTGTGTATTTGCAATTGTCTTTGTTCATGTGCTCGTGCATGTGTCCTTCCATTCGTGTCCCTGTGTGTCTGTGTGTGTGTTAGAAGGGCTAATAATCCAGTCTGTGTGACAGTGACATCACTGGTGCAGATCCCTGCATGGGGATGGCTTCCTACCGCAGTCAGGCGAATGGCCTGGCCAGTGAGGTCAATCTACACCGATAACAACCAGATCAGGTGACCAATTTGATAATGTTTCTCCCCGACCAAGAGAGGGAAGAACTTCTATGAGTCCCAAATGGCACCCTATCCCCAGACCCCTGTATAGTGCACTACTTTTGACCATAGAGTTCTGGTCAAAAATAGTGCACTATATACATCTAGCATAGACCCCACTACTACCCCACTACGGTAGGCTACACAAACTATTAAAAGCTGTGTGTGCTGTTATATTCTGTTTATTTCAGCCTCACTGCTTTACGTAATAGATTGAGAACGCTTGAAATGCACCCTTCTTTCCTTATATCCTTCTTTCCTTCTAACCTTCCTTGATCACTGGTGTTTGAAGCCTGAATGAATGAAAGTAGAGAAGGAAATGAAAGATGAAGTAATGTGTACCGTAGTTTTTACTTCCCCTGTTCATCCAGAAAACTGATACAGCGGAGAAGTAAATTGGACAGGGCTGGCTGAACAATTCTATCAAGTCACAGATCCATCTTCTACACTTGGCCTCCTGTCAATCTCCCTCTACCTTATCTTTGTCTGTGTCCCAAATGGTTCCCTACTACCTGTATAATGCACTACTTTTGACCAGGTTACCATTTAGGACAAGGCTCGTATATTTGTAATGTACACAATGTTCAGATAGATGGCTACATCCTTAGAATAAAGTAAACCCTTACCCTAGCTCTCCACTAAAACCTGACCCCAAACACTCTTCTGTATCTGTACAAATCATATGTTTCTGTGAGCATTATATCATTCTGATGAATAATGACGTGGATGGAGTCAACTGCACTAGAAATAGCTTTTGATGTATTCAATCGATTACGTAAAGCAGTGAGGCTGAAACAGACAGAACAGAACAGCACACACAGCTTTTAATACTGTCCTTTGTGTGTAGCCTATTGTAGTGGGGTCAATGCCTGATTTATAACATCTTGAGTCTTGGAGAATGACACAAGTTTGGAATAAAACACCTCGAGTGGAATGGGATTCTCATTTCTTCAGAACCCCTAACAGATATCTTAGCGCTGCCTTTGTTCCTGTCCCTGAATAATCTAATAGCTAGTGACATTCCAGTAGATGGAGCAGCATCCAGCTGAAGGTGTGGCTCTGTGGCTGGGGGCCTGACAACTGAACTGACCCTCCTTCAGACCTGGGTGCAAATTCTGTTCGAAATCTTTCAAATACTTTTGAGAGTTTGTTGCTCTAGCCTGCCTGGAGTACCGGATAGGTGGAGTTTACGGGCTACTATTATATTGGTTCATTAACTCAGGCATACTCAATCAACATGATTCAGCCATGACTCATGACCCATGTCATGATCAGTGGTGTAAAGTACTTAAGTAAAAATACTCTAAAGTACGACTATGTAGTTTTTGGGGTATCTGTACTTTACTTTACTATTTATATTTTTGACAACGTTTACTTTTACTTCACTACATTCCTAAATAAAATAATGTACTTTTTACTCCATACATTTTCCCTGACACCCAAAAGTACTCGTTACATTTTGAATGCTTAGCAGGACAGGAAAATGGTCCATGTCAAGCACTTATCAAGAGAAAATCCCTGGTCATCCCTACTGCCTCTGATCTGGCAGACTCACTAATGCTTTAAAAATATTTTTATTTTTTTATTTTTTTGTAATTATAACTTTCTTATATTTCTTTATTTGAAACAAATATATATTTATTTTTTAGGGGGTGCTTTGTTTGTAATTTATGTCTTGAGTGTTGGAGAGTACATCTGTCAATTTAAAAAAACAAGAAAATTGTGTTGTCTGGTTTGCTTAATATAAGGAATTTGAAATGAAGTTTTTTTAAACTTTTACTCAAGTATGACAATTGGGTACGTTTTCCACCATTGGTCATGATACACCTATTGTCATGTACTGTCATGTTGTGTCTTGTCTCTGTCCTTTCCCTTCACCCTGTCTCCCTCTGCTGGTCGTTGTTAGGTTACCTTTTCTCCCCCTCTTTCCCCCAGCTGTGCCTTGTCTCCTCCTAACCACCTCGTCACCCCTTTTCCCACCTGTTCCCTTTTTCCCTCTGATTAGGTCCCTATATCTCTCTCTGTTTCTGCTCCTGTCCTTGTCGGATTCTTGTTTGTTGTGTTTCATGCCTGAACCAGACTGTCGTCATGTTTGCTGTAACCTTGTCCTGTCGGAATCTGCCGGTCCGTCTGAGCCTACTTATGTTTGGTAATTAAAGAAGCTCTGTTTAAGTTAATTCGCTTTTGGGTCCTCATTCACGCACCGTAACACCTATGGTATGGTATGCATGATGTGATATGATTGATGGGTAGCAGAATTTGAAGTCCAAGATAAACTCTGACTACATCCCAAATGGTTCTCAATTTATTTCCTTTATAAGGCTCATTGAAAGGACCAGGCCTGGCTACAGCTCCAGTGCTGAATTTATCAAGGATCATTGACAGGACCAGGCCTGGCTACAGCTCCAGTGCTGAATTTATCAAGGATCATTGACAGGACCAGGCCTGGCTACAGCTCCAGTGCTGAATTTATCAAGGATCATTGACAGGACCAGGCCTGGCTACAGCTCCAGTGCTGGACACATCAAGGATCATTGACAGGACCAGGCCTGGCTACAGCTCCAGTGCTGGACACATCAAGGCTCATTGACAGGACCAGGCCTGGCTACAGCTCCAGTGCTGGACACATCAAGGATCATTGACAGGACCAGGCCTGGCTACAGCTTCAGTGCTGGACACATCAAGGATCATTGACAGGACCAGGCCTGGCTACAGCTCCAGTGCTGGACACATCAAGGATCATTGACAGGACCAGGCCTGGCTACAGCTCCAGTGCTGGACACATCAAGGATCATTGACAGGACCAGGCCTGGCTACAGCTCCAGTGCTGGACATATCAAGGATCATTGACAGGACCAGGCCTGGCTACAGCTCCAGTGCTGAATTTATCAAGGATCATTGACAGGACCAGGCCTGGCTACAGCTCCAGTGCTGGACACATCAAGGCTCATTGACAGGACCAGGCCTGGCAACAGCTCCAGTGCTGGACACATCAAGGATCATTGACAGGACCAGGCCTGGCTACAGCTCCAGTGCTGAATTGATCAAGGCTCATTGACAGGACCAACGTCAACAAGGCAAAGGAGCTGATCGTGCACTACAGGAAACGGAGAGCCAAGCATGCCCCATTCACATCGACGGGCTTTAAGTTCCTCGATGTCCACATCACTAAGGATCTATCATGGTTCAAACACACCAACACAGTCGTGAAGAGGGCACGCCAATGCCTCATCCCCAGCAGGTGGCTGAAAAGATTAGTCATGGGCCCTCAGATCCTCAAAGTTCTACAGCTGCACCATTGACTGGCTGCATCACCGCTTGGTATGTCAACTGCTTGGTATCCGACCACAAGGTGCTACAGAGGGTAGTGCGTAAGGCCCAGTACATCACTGGGGCCAAGCTCCCTGCCATCCAGGACCTCCATACCAGGTGGTGTTAGAGGAAGGCCCTAAAAATAGTAAAAAGCTCCAGCGACCCAAGTCATAGACTGTTTTCTCTGCTACTACACGGCAAGCCGATACACCAAGTCTGGAACCAACAGGACCCTTCAGCTTCTAACCCCAAGCCATAAGACTGCTAAATAGTTAGTTAGTTAAATAGTCCGGGTAGCTATTTGGTTATTTGCATTGACCCTTTTTGTACTAACTTTTTTGACTCATCACATACGCTGCTTTAACTGTTTTTAGTATCTATCCTCTTGCCTAGTCACTTTATTCCTAGTTATATATAAATATCTACCTCAATTTCCACGTACCCCTGCACATCAACTCGGTACTGATACCCCATGTACACTACCGGTCAACAGTTTTAGAACACCTACTCATTCAAGGGTATTTCTTTATTTTTACTATTTTCTACATTGTAGAATAATAGTGAAGACATCAAAACTATGAAATAACATTGAATCATGTAGTAACCAAAAAAAGTGTATAAAATATATTTTATATTTGAGATTCTTCAAATAACCTTTTGCATTGTTGACAGCTTCGCACACTCTTTGTATTCTCTCAACCAGCTTCACCTGGAATGCTTTTCCAATAGTCTTGAAGGAGTTTCCACATATGCTGAGCACTTGTTGGCTGCATTTCCTTCACTCTGCGGTCCGACTCATCCTAAATCATCTCAATTGGGTTGAGTTTGGGGGATTGTGGAGGCCAGGTTGTCTGATGCAGCACTCCATCACTCTCCTTATTTGTCAAATAGCCCTTACACAGCCTGGAGGTGTGTTGTGTCATTGTCCTGTTGAAAAACAAGTGATGGGATGGTGTATCGCTGCAGAATGCTGTGGTAGCCATGCTGGTTAAGTGTGCCTTGAATTTTAAATAAATCACAGACAGTATCATCAGAGCCACCCCCCCCCCCCCCACACACACACACCGTAACACCTCCTCCATGCTTTGCGGTGGGAAATACACATGCAGAGGTCATCCGTTCACCCACACCTCGTCTCACAAAGACACAACAGTTTGAACCAAAAATCTCAAATTTGGACTCCAGACCAAAGGACAGATTTCCACTGGTCTAATGCCCCAAGCAAGTCTCTTCTTATTATTGTTGTCCTTTAGTAGTGGTGTTAGTGGTATCTTTGCAGCAATTTGACCATGAAGGCCTGATTCACACAGTCTCATCTGAACAGTTGATGTTGAGATGTGTCTCTTACTTGAACTCTGTGAAGCATTTATTTGGGCTGCAATTTCTGAGGCTGGTAACTCTAATGAACTTATCCTCTGCAGCAGAGATACCTCTGGGTCTTCCATTCCTGTGGCGGTCCTCATGAGAGCCAGTTTCATCCTAGTGCTTGATGGTTTTTGTGACTGCACTTGAAGAAACTTTCAAAGTTCTTGAAATTTTGCGTATTGACTGACCTTCATGTCTTAAAGTAATGGACTGTTTCTCTTTGATTATTTGACCTGTTCTTGACTAAATATAGACTTGGACTTTTACCAAATAGGGTTATCTTCTGTATACCAACCCTACCTTGTCACAACACAACTGATTGGCTCAAACACATTAAGAAGGAAAGAAATTCCACAAATGTACTTTTAACAAGGCACACCTGTTTAATTGAAAAGCATTCCAGGTGATTACCTCCATGAAGCTGGTTGAGAGAATGCCAAGACTGTGCAAAGCTGGCATCAAGGTGGCTATTTTGAAGGATCTCAAATATAACACATATTTTGACTTGTTTATCAATGTTTTGGTTACTACATGATTCTAGATGTGTTATTTCATAGTTTTGTTGTCTCCACTATTATTCTACAATATAGAAACCCTTGAATGAGTAGGTGTTCTAAACCGTTTGACCGGTAGTGTGTATATAGCCATGTTATCGTTACTCATTGTGTATTTATTATTATTTTATTAATTTGTGTTTTACTTTTCAATTATTTCAATTATTTTTCTCTCTGCATTGTTGGGAAGGGCCAATAAGTAAGCCTTTCACTCTTGTTCTAAACCTGGTGTTTACGAAGCAAATAAAATGTTGTTGATTTGATTGATTGATTGACCAGGCCTGTCTACAGGCCCACTGATGGACATATTAACGCTCTTTGACAGGACCAGCCATGGCTACAGCCCCAGGCTCTTTGATTGGACCAGCCATGGTTACAGCCCCAGGCTCTTTGATTGGACCTGCCATGGTTACAGCCCCAGGCTCTTTGACAGGATCAGCCATGGCTACAGCCCCAGGCTCTTTGATTGGACCAGCCATGGTTACAGCCCCAGGCTCTTTGACAGGATCAGCCATGGTTACAGCCCCAGGCTCTTTGATTGGACCAGCCATGGTTACAGCCCCAGGCTCTTTGATTGGACCAGCCATGGTTACAGCCCCAGGCTCTTTGATTGGACCAGCCATGGTTACAGCCCAAGGGTCTTTGATTGGACCAGCCATGGTTACAGCCCCAGGCTCTTTGATTGAACCATCCATGGTTACAGCCCCAGGCTCTTTGACAGGATCAGCCATGGTTACAGCCCCAGGCTAGTTGGACCAGCCATGGTTACAGCCCCAGGCTCTTTGATTGGACCAGCCATGGTTACAGCCCCAGGCTCTTTGATTGGATCAGCCATGGTTACAGCCCCAGGCTCTTTGACAGGATCAGCCATGGCTACAGCCCCAGGCTCTTTGACAGGATTAGCCATGGTTACAGCCCCAGGCTCTTTGATTGGATCAGCCATGGTTACAGCCCCAGGCTCTTTGACAGGATCAGCCATGGTTACAGCCCCAGGCTCTTTGACAGGATCAGCCATGGTTACAGCCCCAGGCTCTTTGATTGGATCAGCCATGGTTACAGCCCCAGGCTCTTTGACAGGATCAGCCATGGTTACAGCCCCAGGCTCTTTGACAGGATCAGCCATGGTTACAGCCCCAGGCTCTTTGACAGGATCAGCCATGGTTACAGCCCCAGGCTCTTTGACAGGATCAGCCATGGTTACAGCCCCAGGCTCTTTGATTGGACCAGCCATGGTTACAGCCCCAGGCTCTTTGACAGGATCAGCCATGGTTCCAGCCCCAGGCTCTTTGACAGGATCAGCCATGGTTACAGCCCCAGGCTCTTTGACAGGATCAGCCATGGTTATAGCCCCAGGCTCTTTGATTGGACCAGCCATGGTTACAGCCCCAGGCTCTTTGACAGAACCAGCCATGGTTACAGCCCCAGGCTCTTTGATTGGATCAGCCATGGTTACAGCCCCAGGCTCTTTGACAGGATCAGCCATGGCTACAGCCCCAGGCTCTTTGACAGGATTAGCCATGGTTACAGCCCCAGGCTCTTTGACAGAACCAGCCATGGTTACAGCCCCAGGCTCTTTGATTGGAGAAGCCATGGTTACAGCCCCAGGCTCTTTGACAGAACCAGCCATGGTTACAGCCCCAGGCTCTTTGATTGGAGAAGCCATGGTTACAGCCCCAGGCTCTTTGACAGGATCAGCCATGGCTACAGCCCCAGGCTCTTTGACAGGATCAGCCATGGTTCCAGCCCCAGGCTCTTTGACAGGATTAGCCATGGTTACAGCCCCAGGCTCTTTGACAGGATTAGCCATGGTTACAGCCCCAGGCTCTTTGATTGGACCAGCCATGGTTACAGCCCCAGGCTCTTTGACAGGATTAGCCATGGTTACAGCCCCAGGCTCTTTGATTGGACCAGCCATGGTTACAGCCCCAGGCTCTTTGATTGGATCAGCCATGGTTACAGCCCCAGGCTCTTTGACAGGATCAGCCATGGTTACAGCCCCAGGCTCTTTGACAGGATCAGCCATGGTTACAGCCCCAGGCTCTTTGACAGGATCAGCCATGGTTACAGCCCCAGGCTAGTTGGACCAGCCATGGTTACAGCCCCAGGCTCTTTGATTGGACCAGCCATGGTTACAGCCCCAGGCTCTTTGATTGGATCAGCCATGGTTACAGCCCCAGGCTCTTTGACAGGATCAGCCATGGTTACAGCCCCAGGCTCTTTGACAGGATCAGCCATGGTTACAGCCCCAGGCTCTTTGACAGGATCAGCCATGGTTACAGCCCCAGGCTCTTTGATTGGAGAAGCCATGGTTACAGCCCCAGGCTCTTTGACAGAACCAGCCATGGTTACAGCCCCAGGCTCTTTGATTGGAGAAGCCATGGTTACAGCCCCAGGCTCTTTGACAGGATCAGCCATGGTTACAGCCCCAGGCTCTTTGACAGGATCAGCCATGGTTACAGCCCCAGGTTCTTTGACAGAACCAGCCATGGTTACAGCTCAAGTCTCTTTGATTGGACCAGCCATGGTTACAGCTCAAGTCTCTTTGATTGGACCAGCCATGGTTACAGCTCAAGTCTCTTTGATTGGACCAACCATGGTTACAGCTCAAGTCTCTTTGATTGGACCAGCCATGGTTACAGCCCCAGACTGACTTTCTCCACTTCCTTCTAGGGCCGCCACCATGGAAAAATTAGTTCAGAGGCTGGAGCAGGCCGTGATTCGCTTAGAGCAGGTGTCCGTCAACATGCAGGTGTCCAATGGCATGGCCAACGGGGACTGTAACGGGATCAACGGAGGTGAGTAGTAGAATTCTCATGGTCCAGGTTACGACAGCGGTGTTTAGCATTGGCTAGTGAGGCAAAGTAACCAGGAGGTTCAATGTTTAAGGTTCTAGGTTCAACTGGGAACTACTTTATGCAATGAACATTTCTGAACATATAATACTGTATGTAAAAGTAGAGTATAGTCATTGTTTTATCCTGCTTCTTCCTCTCCTCCTGTCTCTACAGGTCTGTCCCAGTGTATGGATGCCTTTGACCTGCTGCTGTTGGGGCCAGTGTCAGAGTACCTGAAGAATAGCAGAGCCATAGGAAACGATGTGGAGAACCATGTGAGTGGTGTGTACGTGCGCGCGTGTGTGTGCGTGTGACTGATTCTCCTTAAGTGTATTTGAGTGGCGTCTTGCAAAGGCTGCAAATGAGAAATGGCTCTGCGCCATTAAGAGCACAAAGTCTTCTCCTCAATCCCCAAATCCCTCAAACGTTCTCACTTACACAAACACACTCACACACACCAGCTGTCTCAGACAGGGGGCTGTCCGCAGCTGCTGTCTTGGTTAACACACTGGTGTTATATTTGGGCTTTATCTGAAAATGTTAGTCTAGAGTAAGTGAAACGAAGCAGTCCCTTTCCCTTTACTAGAATATGTGGACAACTACAAATACCTGGGTGTCTGTCTAGACTGTAAACTCTCCTTCCAGACTCACATTAAGCGTCTCCAATCTAAAAATTAAATCTAGAATCGGCTTCCTATTTCGCAACAAAGCCTCCTTCACTCATGTTGCCAAACATACCCCCGTAAAACGGACTATCCTGCCGATCCTTGACTTCGGCGATGTCATTTACAAAATAGCCTCCAACACTCTACTCAGCAAACTGGATGCAGTCTATCACAGTGCCATCTGTTTTGTCACAAACGCCCCATATACTACCCACCACTGAGACCTGTATGCTCTCGTTGGCTGGCCCTCACTACATATCCATTGCCAAACCCACTGGCTCCAGGTCATCTACAAGTCTTTGCTAGGTAAAGCTCCACCTTATCTCAGCTCACTGGTCACCATAGCAACACCCACCGGTAGCACGCTCCCCAGCAGATATATTTCACTGGTCACCCCCAAAGCCAACACTTCCTTTGGCTGCCTTTCCTTCCAATTCTCTGCTGCCAATGACTGGAACGAATTGCAAAAATCTCTAAGGCTGAAGCCTTGTATCTCCCTCTCTAAGTTTAATCTGTCAGAGCAGCTTACTGTACCTGTACACAGCCGATGTGTAAATAGCACACCCTACCTCATCCCCATATTATTACTTGCTCTTGCTCTTGCTCTTTTGCACGCCAGTGTCTCTACTTGCACATCATCATCTGCACATCTATCACTCCAGTATTAATGATCAATTATTTTGCCTCTATGGCCTATTTGTTACCTACATCTCCCGACTCTTCTACATTTGCACACACTGTACATATATTTTTCTATTTTTCTTTTCTATTGTGTTATTGACTGCACGTTTGTTTATGTGTAACTCTGTGTTGTTGTTTTTGTCACACTGCTTTGCTTTATCTTGGCCAGGTTGCAGTTGTAAATGAGAACTTGTTCTCAACTGGTCTGCCTGGTTAAATAAAGGTAAAATAAAAATAAAACGGACAGAAACTCAAAGTATGTGATATTTGTAACAGAGTAGGCGCTGAGAATACACAAAAAAGATCATTAGGATTTGAATTGAGTTGAGTTTTATTTAAGGTACTATGGCAGCTACAAGCTGAACAGCATTAGCACATTCCATAGCACATACCAGGAAACACAGTTAAACACAGTTAAATCAATAAACTGAGAGACAAGAACATCTAAAAGTAAAGAAAGGGAGTTGAAGGAAAGAACGGATCACCACAGAATGATATAAATAAATAAATATGAAACTAAGAAAGTCACCTACCCTGTTCTCACAGGCTACTATTCTACTTCTACTCTGTTCTCACACTCTACTATTCTACTTCTACTCTGTTCTCACAGGATGCTATTCTACTTATACTCTGTTCTCACAGGCTACTATTCTACTTCTACTCTCTCTGTTCTCACACTCTACTATTCTACATCTACTCTGTTCTCACACTCTACTATTCTACTTCTACTCTGTTCTCACAGGCTACTATTCTACTTCTACTCTGTTCTCACACTCTACTATTCTACTTCTACTCTGTTCTCACAGGCTGCTATTCTACTTCTACTCTGTTCTCACAGGCTACTATTCTACTTCTACTCTGTTCTCACAGGCTACTATTCTACTTCCATTGAGAGAAACTCTGTGTGTAACTTTAATTCATGATACTGTATATCAGGGTTCCACGGGTGATTTTATTTGCCCTCCCAAGTTTTCTGAGCAAAATGTTATTGTTGGACATAAAAGACTGTAAAAACACCATCAAATCTGTTTCAAAGTATATACCCACGTATAATAGAGAGACATGTGATCGAATCCAAATGTAAGCTAGGTTTAAAATATTATATATGTTCTTGTTGTGGTCAATTTGAAGTCTACAGATTATTTGTCATTATGTACCGGTCCCCTGACCATCCGCTCAAGAAAAAATTGTCCCGCGGCGGAATCTAGTTGATGATCCCTGATGTATATGTTGTCACCCAGCCAACTCTAACGTCACTAACATGTAATAGTAATTTCTCTCTAACACAGTGAGATTCTCTCTAGATCTACCAGTGACCATAGGGATGGATGAATGTTGAGCACTTAGTGACCACTTCACTTCCCTGCCAGCTGTCTGTTATTGGGACTAGTTTTATAAAAAGACATGGAGGATTCCCCTTGTTTTATCTCTTATAGGTCTGCCTGGCTTGGGAGCTGGCCAGGGAAAACCACCAGAGCTGGGAAGAGGAAGAGTGATTTAAATGACAGTCTGTTTCCTGTTCCCTACAAAGCCAATGGCGGGAGTGTGTTTGAACTTTAACCCTGAGTTCCAATATTAAACTGCAACACAAGCACCTTTTCCTCCCTGATGTCAGGCCGTTTTCCACAAAGAGATGGGGCGTAGTTTGTGGCTAGTAATCATGTTGGCAACCACTTTGATGAATTCTCTTTTGACTCCCAAAATAGAGCACACATGTTTTTTTTACCTTTATTCATACCAGGCACTGACAGGATGTCCAATTTGAAAAAATCCCTTTCTCAAGGGAGACATGATTACCAATGGGAATGAAATAACTGAGTACGTGTTAAAGCAGAATGACAGAGAAATAGACCCAATCTGTGGTGAAAATGGGACTGGGGGACAGGGCGAGGATATTCCTTCACAGGTCTTTCCCTCGTAAGACAACATTCACTGAATCTCCTTCTCCCATCACAGTGAAGGAGGGAAGAGGAGGAGGGGGTATTTGGGTTAGAGGTAGGGGTTTTTATGTTAGGAAAGCTCCTTTTATGGGTTCCTCTGGAGGTCTTTTCTCAAACATGGGACATGCCTCATGGGACCTGACTAATGCAGAGTTTTATATCAGCATGATGCAGTGCAGGTTTCGTTAGAGAGGGAAATGTGGCTTATAATGCCCTCAGATTTGGCCTTTTAACCTTTTCCCGCTGTGCTTGACAGGCGGAGATGGTGAACAACGCTCTACAGCTTCAGAGAAGCTTCCTCAAAATGGCCACCACACACCAGGAGCCTGCTCAGGTAAGGATGATATGTGCAATGGCTTGGAGGACTGTTCTGAATGCAAATACTCAAATCAAATCAAATTTTATTCTTCACAAACACATGGTTAGCAGATGTTAATGCGAGTGTATCGAAATGCTTGTGCTTCTAGTTCTGACAGTGCAGTAATATCTAACAAGTTATCTAGGAATTCCACAACAACTACCTTATACACGCAATGTAAAGGGATGGACTAAGAATATGTACATAAAAATATATTATTGAGCGATGGCCGAGCAGCATTGGCAAGATGCAATAGATGGTACAGTATATACATATGAGATGAGTATGTAAGATATGTAAACATTATTAAAGTGGCATTATTTAAAGTGACTAGTCATCCATTTATTAAAGTGGCCAATGATTGAGTCTGTATGTAGACAGCAGCCTCTCTGTGTTGGTGATGGCTGTTTAACAGTAAAATGGCCTTGAGATAGAAGCTGTTTTTCAGTCTCTCGGTCTCAGCTTTGATGCATCTGTACTGACCTCGCCTTCTGGATGGTAGCGATGTGAACAGGCAGTGGCTCGGGTGGTTGTTGTCCTTGATGATCTTTTTGGCCTTCCTGTGACATTGGGTGCTGCAGGTGTCCTGGAGGGCAGGTAGATTGCCCCTGCTGATATATTGTGTAGACCGCACCACCCTCTGGAGAGCCTTGCGGTTTCTGGCGGTGCAGTTGCCGTACCAGGCGGTGATACAGCCCGACAGGATGCTCTCAATTTTTGTGCATCTGTAAAAGTTTGAGGGTTTTAGGTGACAAGCCACATTTATTCAACCTCCTGACAGTGCAATAATATCTAACAAGTAATCTAACAATTCCCCAACAACTACCTAATACACACAAATCTAAAGGGGTGAATGAGAATATGTAAGTATATGGATGAGCAATGGCCGAGGGGCATAGGCAAGGTGCAATAGATGGTATAAAATACAGTATATAGATGTGATATGAGTAATGTAAGATATGTCAACATTTATTAAAGTGGCAGTATTTAGAGTGCATTGTATAAAGTGACTAGTGATCCATTTATTAAAACCTCTTACTGCTACCCCCCTACTGTTTTTCAATTTCCGCCTGAAGACATACCCAAATCTAACTGCCTGTAGCTCAGGCCCAGGACCAAGGATATGCAGAATATAACACAATAGATCTGGTTTAGATAATACAATGAAAAAACCATAAGTTTTTTCATTTTTATTGTTGGATCATCATCTTTAAAATGAACAAGACAAAACAAACATTCAGATAGGATGATGGGGACAATTTCAGTGAAAAACATAATAGAGCAACAGTACTTGTGCAAAGTTTCAGAATGATAACTTCCAAAATGAGTGTGCTACATGACATTTATCATGAAGTCACCCAGGTGTCCCACAGAAGTAGCCCAAATGTACCCAAGTGGCCAAATTGGTGAAGTTATAAATTTTGAATGGAATCATTTTGAATTTTGAATTCAACACCATAGTATCGCCCATTTCAGTATTGCCCATTTCAGTATCGCCCATTTCAGTATCACTCATTTCAGTATTGCCCTTTTCAGTATCGGCCATTTCAGGAACACCTTTTCCAGAGTTCTAGTGGCAGACCTTTCCTCTCTGTGTTTCCCTGTGCTGCTGGGCCAGTGGGCAGCCATGCGGTGCCCCGGAGCTCTGTTCACATAGGATTACCCCTTTTAAAAAAGAACGCTAATACAACACATTCCCAATGCATTCATGTATGGGGAAGGGAGGGGGGAAAAGGGGGGGGGTATGGAGAGGAAGAGGGGTTAACCTGTTATCATCCCGTCAGCCTTCAGTTTGTATTGAACCAGGCGGGAGCTCAGAGCTGTACAGGAAGTGTTTAACTCCTATCTCGCAGGTCATTGGTCAAGTGGCAGTGAGAGAGAATTCACCAATTGTCTGATAAACAAACAAGGAAGAAGGGTTTAAACGGAGGGAGGGAAGGGAGAGTAAGGGAATAAGAGATAGTGGAGGAAGAGAGGAAAGAAGGGGAGGGGAGAGGAATGACATGTCCTGTATCTTTACTGTAGCCTGTAGAGACTGTAGGCTGTGGAGAGACTGTAGGCTGTGGAGAGACTGTAGGCTGTAGAGAGCCTGTAGCCTGGAGAGACTGTAGCCTGTAGAGACTGTAGCCTGTAGAGACTGTAGCCTGTAGAGAGCCTGTAGAGACTATAGCCTGTAGAGACTGTAGCCTGTAGAGAGCCTGTAGAGCAGGGGTGTCAAAGTCAAATGGACGGAGGGCCAAATAAAAAAATCAGCTACAAGACGAGGGCCGGACTGTTCGAATGTTCATTGAAAAATTTTTAAATGACGCATATAGTCTAGTGAACCTAATTGAACCTACTGAAAACCTAACAAATATATTACAATATGATCAGATAAATAAAGCAATATTTTCTTATGGCTCTGTCAGTAATCTTTAATTTTCAACAGACACAAAAGACAAATTTCCTTTATATAAATATCCCCATAACATGAACATTAAATGAAAGAAACCGGTATTCAAGGCACCATCAGTAGACTATATTTTCTATTTTAGCAAAAGTGGGCTAAATTTACTTCAAAGAAAAAACAATAATAGCAATTTTCTATCATCCACTCAACTGAAATATTTTTAAAATATAATTGGATTGAAATACAAAAAAATAAAGTGCAAAAATCTATTAATCAAAAACAACACTTTGTTTAAGGAGAAGTAACATGCAGTGAAAACAAATATTAAATTTTAACTTTTAAACTTGAACTGAGTAAAAACTCTAAATATGTGATTGCACAGTAATGTTCACTTGTTTGAGGTTGAGGGTGATACTTGGTGGTGTCCCATCTTTTCCACAAGTTCATCAATGTTCGGGGTAAGGCTCTGAGCTGAAGAAATCCTCAGAATTGAGTGGAGGTGTTCAGCAGTAAGTCGACTTCTGTGTGATGTTTTGTTCAGGTTCATCAAAGAAAACAGTTGTTCACACAGGTATGTGCTGCCAAACATAGACAACGTTTGAGCAGCCTGGATGCGCAGCTGGGGCATTGTGCCGGGGAGGAAACGGGCGAACTCCGCAGCACCCACTGCCGCATATTTTGCCCTCAGTGCATCATTGCATTGGAGGTCAATCAACTCCATTTGGAGGTTTGGTGGTGAGCTTTCCACGTCAACAGCAAATGGGTTACCGAGCAGTTCCAACCTGCTTTTTTGTGCTTCAAAGTCAGCAAATCGGCGTCGAAAGTCAGCGGCAAGCATACCTATTTTATCAGCCAACTGTGTGCTCGGGAACGCACTGGTAGAGAGCTTCTCTTTCATGGTCTGGCAGCTGGGAAAGTGGCTCAAATTTTCTTTCCGCATCTGCGTCTCCCACAGAGTCAGTTTGGTTTTAAATGCCTTCACTGTACTGTACATATCAGAGATGACACGATCCCGACCCTGCAGCTGCAAGTTTATTGCATTCAGATGACTCGTAATGTCACACAGAAAAGCCATTTCACACAAACATTTCGTCTCGGAGTTGTGTTGTGTCTTTCCCTTTGCTGTCCAAGAACAGACAAATCTCCTCACGAAGCTCGAAACATCTTTGAAGCACCTTTCCCTGGCTTAGCCATCGCACCTCTGTGTGATAAGGCAAATCACCATGCTCCGTTTCTAACTCCGTCAGAAATGCCTTGAACTGGCGGTGATTCAAACCTTTGGCTCTGATAAAGTTAACTGTGCGCGTGATGATGCTCATTACATGCTCCATTTTCAAGGCTTTACCGCACAACGCTTCCTGGTGTATGATACAATGATAAGCTGTCAGCTCACCTGTCGCGTTTTCCTCTTGCATCTTTTCCCGTATCTTCGCCACCAGTCCGCTCCTGTGTCCACACATCGCAGGTGCTCCGTCGGTTGTCAAACCCACAAGTTTTTCCCAAGGCAGCTCCATCTCATTTACACATCTTGACACCTCTTCATACAAATCATGCCCCGTAGTTGTGCCATGCATAGGACGTAAAGCCAAAAACTCCTCTGTCACGCTTAGGTTGGAGTCCACTCCGCGGATGAAAATTGACAACTGGGCAATGTCAGAAATGTCGGTGCTCTCATCCACAGCCAAGGAATATGCAATAAAATCTTTTCCCTTTTTCACAAGCTGCTCTTTTAGATTGATGGACAACTGGTCTACTCTCTCGGCAATGGTGTTTCTGCTCAGACTCACATTTAAAAAGAGTTGCCTTTTTTCTGGGCAAACTTCGTCACAAACTTTAATCATGCAGTTTTTGATGAAATCCCCCTCCGTAAATGGCCGGGCTGATTTAGCGATCTCTTCTGCCAAAATAAAACTGGCCTTGACAGTTGCGTCCGCGTGTGTGTCCGCGTGTTTCGTTTCATAATGTCGTCTCAGATTATACTCTTTCAGTACCGCCACACTTTCTCCACACAGAAGACACACAGGTTTTCCAGCTACCTTCGTGAACATATACTCCGACTCCCACCTTGTTTGAAACCCCCGGTTCTCAGTATCCACCTTCCGTTTTGCCATTTTTGATGGGTATCTGAAAGTTAATTTTACTGTGATGCTGACGACTGCTGTGCCAATAAATATTGAAATGAAGCAGCCTACTGCTCGGTGCGTCACCTTTGCATTGTGGGAAATGTAGTATTGGTGCGTGTAAAAGATCTGCGGGCTGCCGGCTTGCTGCGGGCCGGTTCTAATAATAAATCAAGATCATCCCAGGGGCCGTAAAAAACCTTCTTGCGGGCCGGATGTGGCCCGCGGGCCTTGACTCTGACATATGTGCTGTAGAGAGTCTGTAGCCTGTAGAGACTGTAGCCTGTAGAGACTGTAGCCTGCAGAGACTGTAGCCTGTAGAGAGCCTGTAGAGAGACTGTAGCCTGTAGAGACTTTAGCATGTAGAGGCTGTAGCCTGTAGAGAGCCTGTAGCCTGTAGAGAGCCTGTAGCCTGTAGAGAGACTGTAGCCTGTAGAGAGACTGTAGCCTGTAGAGACTGTAGCCTGTAGAGACTGTAGCCTGTAGAGAGTGTAGCCTGTAGAGAGACTGTAGCCTGTAGAGAGACTGTAGCCTGTAGAGAGACTGTAGCCTGTAGAGAGACTGTAGCCTGTAGAGAGACTGTAGCCTGTAGAGAGACTGTAGCCTGTAGAGAGACTGTAGCCTGTAGAGAGACTGTTGCCTGTAGAGAGACTGTAGCCTGTAGAGAGACTGTAGCCTGTAGAGAGACTGTAGCCTGTAGAGAGACTGTAGCCTGTAGAGAGACTGTAGCCTGTAGAGAGACTGTAGCCTGGAGAGAGACTGTAGCCTGTAGAGAGCCTGTAGCCTGTAAGTAGCCTGTAGAGAGCCTGTAGCCTGTAGAGAGCCTGTAGCCTGGAGAGAGCCTGTAGCCTGTTGCCTGTAGAGACTGTAGCCTGTAGAGAGCCTGTTGCCTGTAGAGACTGTAGCCTGTAGAGAGCCTGTAGCCTGTAGAGACTGTATCCTGTAGAGCCTGTAGCCTGTAGAGCCTGTAGACTGTAGCCTGTAGAGAGCCTGTAGCCTGTAGAGAGCCTGTAGCCTGTAGAGAGCCGGTAGAGATCCTGTAGATACACTGTAGCCTGTTGAGATGTTGGATGGGGCGTTCCTGCACAGTTATTTTTAGGTCTCTCCAGAGATGTTCGATGGGGTTCAAGTCTGGGCTCTGGCTGGACCACTCAAGGACATTCAGAGACTTGTCCCGAAGCCACTCCTGCGTTGTCTTGGCTGTGTGCTTAGGGTCGTTGTCCTGTTGGAAGGTGAACCTTCGCCTCAATCTGAGGTCCTGAGCGATCTGGAGCAGGTTTTCATCAAGGATCTCTCTGTAGTTTCCTCCGTTCATCTTTGCCTCGATCCTGACTCGTCTCCCAGTCCCTGCCGCTGAAAAACATCCCTGCAGCATGATGCTGCCACCACCATGCTTTACCGTAGGGATGGTGCCAGGTTTCCTCCAGACGTGACACGTGGCATTCAGGCCAACGAGTTCAATCTTGGTTTCATCAGAACAGATCATCTGGTTTCTCAGGGTCTGAGAGTCCTTTTGGTGCCTTTTTGCAAACTCCAAGTGGGCTGTCATGGGCGTTTTACTGAGGAGTGGCTTCCGTCTGGCCACTCTACCATAAAGGCCTGATTGGTGGAGTGCTGCGGAGATGGTTGTCTTTCTGGAAGGTTCTCCCATCTCCACAGAGGAACTCTAGAGCTCTGTCAGAGTGACCATCAAGTTCTTGTTCACCTCCCTGACCAAGGTCCTTCTCCACCGATTGCTCAGTTTGGCCAGGCGGGCAGCTCTAGGAAGAGTCTTGGTGGTTCCAAACTTCTTCCATTTAAGAATGATGGAGGCCACTGTGTTCTTGTGAACCTTCAATACTGCAGACATATTTTGGTACCCTTCCCCAGATCTGTGCCTCGACACAATCCTGTCTCAGAGCTCTACGGACAATTCCTTCGACCTCGTGGCTTGGTTTTTGCTCTGACACTGTCAACTGTGGGACCTTATATATACAGGTGTGTGCCTTTCCAAATCATGTCAAATCAATTTTCCACAAGTGGACTCCAATCAAGTTGTAGAAACATCTCAAGGATGGTCAATGGGAACAGGATGCACCTGAGCTCAATTTCGAGTCACCTAGCAAAGGGTCTGAATACTTATGTAAAAAAGGTATTTCAGTTTTTTTTAAATAAATGTGCAAACATTTCTAAAAACCTGTTTTCACTTTGTCGTTATGGGGTATTGTGTGTAGATTGCTGAGAATAATGTTTTATTTAATCAATTTTAGAATAAGGCTGTAACGTAACAAAATGTTGAAAAAGTCAAGGGGTCAGAATAGTTTCTGAAGGCACAGTAGTTTTATAAGTAGTTTTATATTAACCTCAATCATGGCCTTTGTCTTCCATTTGGAGCAGCCTTTGGTGGAACAGGGATTGTGACCCTGTACATCTCTCCCATAGGGACCCCAGAGCCGCCGGTAAACCTCTGGCTTTTCTCTCCGCCGCTCCGGCCCGGAGTTGTGCTCTGTGGCTTTTTATGGGCATGTTCTATATTTGAGCTGCTCCTGCTCCTCTGTGTGTGTGTGTGTGTGTGTGTGTGTGTGTGTGTGTGTGTGTGTGCGTGCGTGTGTGTGTGAAGCTGGGCTCACGTGAGGCTTTTCACTCTGTGTCTGTGTGTGTGTGTCTCACGCTATAGCTGTCTCGCCTCGACAGCCCTCTGCGCTTCTGTGAGGCTTTACACTGTAGAATCACACTGTTGGTTTCTCCTTGGTCACTTTCCACTGGGAGCTTTGATCTCATGTTTTGCATTATAACTCATAGCCTGGTCGTTATAGCTCATAGTCTGGTCATTATAGCTCAGACGTGGCCAGTCAGTGAATATCAACATAGTGGACGCCAAGCCATGGTATCAGATAGTGTGCTTGTACGGTACAGATCAAATAACTTGATGCTGCTCTTTGTTCCTTTTTTTCTCTTCTACTTTCTCTCTCCCTCTCTCTCTACCGTCTCTCTCCCTGTCTTTGTCTAACTCTCTCTACCATCTCTCTCCCTGTCTTTGTCTAACTCTCTCTACCGTCTCTCTCCCTGTCTTTGTCTAACTCTCTCTACCGTCTTTCTGTCTAACTCTCTCTACCATCTCTCTCCCTGTCTTTGTCTAACTCTCTCTACCGTCTCTCTGTCTAACACTCTCTACCATCTCTCTCCCTGTCTTTCTGTCTAACTCTCTCTACCGTCTCTCTGTCTAACTCTCTCTACCATCTTTCTCCATGTCTTTGTCTAACTCTCTCTACCGTCTCTCTCCATGTCTTTGTCTAACTCTCTCTACCATCTCTCTCCCTGTCTTTCTGTCTCTCTCTACCGTCTCTCTCCGTCTTTGTCTAACTCTCTCTACCATCTCTCTCCCTGTCTTTCTGTCTAACTCTCTCTACCGTCTCTCTGTCTAACTCTCTCTACCGTCTCTCTCCCTGTCTTTCTGTCTAACTCTCTCTACCGTCTCTCTCCCTGTCTTTCTGTCTAACTCTCTCTACCGTCTCTCTCCCTGTCTTTCTGTCTAACTCTCTGTCTCTCTCCCTGTCTTTCTGTCTAACTCTCTCTACCGTCTCTCTCCCTGTCTTTCTGTCTAACTCTCTCTACCGTCTCTCTCCCTGTCTTTGTCTAACTCTCTCTACCGTCTCTCTGTCTTTCTGTCTAACTCTCTCTACCGTCTCTCTCCCTCTCTTTCTA
This sequence comes from Oncorhynchus mykiss, assembly GCF_013265735.2. NCBI lineage: Eukaryota > Metazoa > Chordata > Actinopteri > Salmoniformes > Salmonidae > Oncorhynchus > Oncorhynchus mykiss. Next base: position 58,762,161 of record NC_048582.1, on the reverse strand, counting down.
ACTCTCTACTGTCTCTCTCCCTCTCTTTCTAACTCTCTCTACCGTCTCTCTACCGTCTCTCTCTCATTACACATTCTTTCTCAGTGAATGGTGTGTAATGTAGGCCCCTGACCCACTCATAGCCTGGAGATATCCTGGCTATTTATGTCTCTCTTCATTGGAAGTGGAGGATGATTGAGAGGGGGGTATTTGGGGCTCCTGTCTTACCAATGTGGCTGAAATAAAAGATTTGGGCCATCAGATACCCCTGGTACAGTAACTGAAAGAGTTGAGGGGAGGGAGGGAGGAAGATCTTTAGCCTGAAAGATATGTACAACTCACAGATTAATCGTCACTAGGCCCAGGAGATCATCATCACAGATAAATTGGTCATAGCATCACTTTATCTCAGTGGGTATTTCCTCCATTTCATGGAGAAGTTGTTTTCTTTTAAGGATGCTCTAGCAGGCGAATTATTTTCGATGGGATCTGGAGAGAGTGAAAGTAAGACAGTCGAGGTTGGTCCTCCCTATGAAAGGACTGTCTATCTCATGTTATGAAAATCATGTGCATCTGATTTGGGCAAGAATTTGCTAAAAAAAAAATAGTTATCTCTTTCTGTCTCTCCCTCTGACACACAAGGAGAAACTGTAGTATGTAAATTGCAGCAAACTATGTCGGAGTGTATAAGATTCTTATTCAAATCAAACCGATACACTTAGGAATAGAGCTGTATAGTACTTCTGACCATTTCATCCTCTCCACACCTGTAAACATTTTCTAGGAGAGGCTCTCTTTGAGGATTTAAGCCACTGATTGGATGACCTAAGAAAGTAGTTCCCAACTCCAGACCTTGAGTACCCCCAACAGTACGCATTTTTATTGTAGTCACAGACAAGCACACCTGATTCAACTTGTCAATTAATAATCAGGCCCTCAATGAGTTGAATCAAGCATGATTGTCCGGGGATACAACAAAAATGTGTGCTGTTCAAGTCCAGGCTCTAGCTGGGCCACTCAAGGACATTCAGAGACTTGTCCCAAAGCCACTCCTGCGTTGTCTTGGCTGTGTGCTTAGGGTCATTATCCTGTTGGAAGGTGAACCTTCGCGCTAGTCTGAAGTCCTGAGCGCTCTGGAGCTTGTTTTCATCAAGGATCTCTCTGTACTTTGCTCCGTTCATCTTTCTCTCTCCTGATTAGTCTCCCAGTCCCTGCCACTGAAAAACATCCACACAGCATGATGCTGCCACCACCACCATGCTTCATTCTAGGGAATGTGCCAGGGTTCCTTCAGATGTGATGCTTGGCATTCAGGCCAAAGAGTTCAATATTGGTTTCATCAGACCAGAGAATCATGTTTCTCATAATTTGACAGTCCTTAACGGTGCTTTTTGGCAAATTCCAAGCGGGCTGTTGTGCCTTTTACTGAGGAGTGGCTTCCATCTGGCCACTCTACCATAAAGGCCTGATTGATAGAGTGCTGCAGAGATTGCTGTTCTTCTTGAAGGTTCTCCCATCTCCACAGAGGAACTCTGGAGCTCTGTCAGAGTGACCATTGGGTTCTTGGTCACCTCTTTGACCAAGGCCCTTCTCCCCCGATTGCTCAGTTTGGCCGGGCGGCCAGCTCTAGGAAGAGTCTTGGTGCTTCTTAACTTCTTCCATTTAAGAATGATGGAGGCCACTGTGTTCTTGGGGACCTTCAATGCTGCAGACATTTTTTGGTACCCTTTCCCAGATTTGTGCCTTGACACAATCCTGTTTCTACGGACAATTCCTTTGATCTCATGACTTGGTTTTTGCTCTGACATGCACTGTCAACTTTGGGACCTTATATTGACAGGTGTGTGCCTTTCCAAATCATGTCCAATTAATTGAATTTACCACAGTTGGACTCCAACAAAGTTGTAGTATCATAACTCAAGGCGAGACCCAGATGCAGATGGTTGGAGTCTTAGATGTTTAATAATCCAAAGGAGTAGGCAAGAGAATGGTCGTGGACAGGCAAAAGGTCAAAACCAGATCAGAGTCCAGGAGGTACAGAGTGGCAGACAGGCTCGTGATCAGGCAGGCGGGTACACAGTCCAGAAACAGGAAAGGGTCAAAACCAGGAGGACTAGAGAAAGGAGAAATTCAAAAGCAGGAGAACGGGAAAAAAACGCTGGTTGACTTGAACATACAAGCACAGGGATAAATACACTGTGGAAAACGAGCAACACCTGGAGGGGGTGGAGACCATAACAAGGACAGGTGAAACAGATCAGGGTGTGACATGTAGACACATCTCAAGGATGATCAATGGAAACAGGTTGCACCTGAGCTAAATTTTTAGTCTCATAGCAAAGGGTCTGAAAACTTATGTATTCAGACCCTTTGGTATTTCTGTTTTTTATTTTTAATGCATTTGCAAAAATGTCTAAAACATGGTTTTGCTTTGTCATTATGGGGTATTGAGGAACATTTTTTATTTAATACATTTTAGAATAAGGCTGTAATGTAACAAAATGTGTAAAAAGTCCGGGGGTGATTACTTTCCGAATGCACTGTATTTAACCCATAATGCAATTAAATCAGTTGCCATAGCAATGGAAGAATAATCACATCCTTTCTCAAAATAAAGCTAAATAAATAAACAGAAATTATTATATTTATTTATCTTTCCCACAGCATATCGACACTGCGATATTTAGTTAAAATGTCATAGCAACATCGGCTTAGGTACAGGTCAAAATAAGAGAACTGTACTACAGTGTCACTAGGGAAACAATGTGTTCCTTTACCCAGTTGTGTGAAGGTAAACTGTAAACATTAGACCTGCTCAGTGCCTTACAAGGCCAGAGGGATCTCCCAATGAACAGAGGAATGCTGGGAGGAGAGGGAGGAGGGAGGGAAAGAGGGATGGAAGCTAGCAGGGATCTGGAAGTTCCAATGGAAAATGGATCCTTCTAATAAAATTCCAGTTGGCCAGTTATAAAATCACAGTGCCTTCGACTAGCTGGCATGCATGGCAGAGTTGCTTGTGGGCAAGGCAGTAAGTGAAACTGCTATATAACGGGTAGCATGAGGTAACTGGCCCATTGAGACTGGTGCTCTCACTCAGGTTCTGGAGAGCACTGTGAGAGCTGCTCAGAGCACTATTACAGATGAATGTATGGGTGTTGAGTTATACTTAAGTCATTGATAAATGCTATTTGCATATTGTCGGTCATATAGAAAAGACACTACCTGTGAGATTGTTCAGTTTTTGTTGACAAGCATTCTCTCTCTCTCACTATCTTTCTCTCTCTTTCATTTTCCCTCTCTTTCTCTCCTCCCCCTGTCTCTCCCTCCCAGATGGAGCTGTCTGACCTGCTGAAGCCTATCTCAGAGAAAATCCAGGAGATTCAGAACTTTCGGGAATGTAACCGTGGCAGCAGCCAATTCAACCACCTATCAGCTGTCAGCGAGAGCATCCCAGCACTGGGCTGGGTCGCCGTGGTGAGGAGACATCACTCGCTCATTCACATCTTCTTCACTGTGTTTCTGTGAATGCAGAGCAGAGATGTCTAAATTCATACATAGGGTCAGCTTTGTTTAACTACCTCTCTCTCTCTTTTTTCTATTTTTCTCGCTCCTTCTCTCTTCCAGAGCCAGAAACCAGTTCCCTATGTGAAGGAGATGAATGATGCTGCCATTTTCTACACTAACAGAGTTCTGAAAGACTATAAAGACTTGTGAGTATGACTGCTAGTGTATTACATCAACTTTAGCTTATTAGATACTTTGCAGATTATTATTGGTATGTAAAAATAACTGTCTGTGTCTTTTTCTCTCTCTGTGTATTCGTCCTAATCCATCCCCCTTTTTCCTTGTCACCCTCTCTCTCTCCCCTTCTCTCCGTCTGTCTGTTGATCTCTTTCTCTATAGAGACAAGCGTCATGTGGAGTGGGTGGGGTCCTACCTATCCATCTGGACTGAGCTTCAGGCCTTCATCAAACAGCATCACACAACAGGCCTAGTCTGGAGCAAGATTGTGAGTAGCAGCGACACTTAAGATTTACAAAAATAATCACCCAGTCCAGCAGAGGCTCCTCAGAGGAGAAGGGGGAGGGCCATCCTCCTCTGTGAATTTCATATTTTTTTAAATGTTTAAACATGAAAAAAGTTATCCTTTTTAGATGAAACCATACTAAATATAATCACGTCACCCCAAAACGTCACCCCTATTTTGCAATGAAGGTCTACAGTAGCCTCAGCAGCGCTCTGTAGGGTAGCACAATGGTGTAGCCGGAGGACAGCTCGCTTCCGTCCTCCTCTGTCCTCCTCTGGGTACATTGACTTCAATACAAAACCTAGTGAGCTCATGGTTCTCACCCCCTTCCACAGACCTACACAGTAATTATGACAACTTCCGGAGGGCGTCATCCAACCTATCAGATATCTTGCAGCATGAACTGACGTTGTCCACCCAATCAAAGGATCAGAGAGTGAATCTAGTACTGAAAGCATAAGCATAAGCTAGCTAGCACAAAATGTAGTGAGTAGTTGACTCGAAGAGAGAGAGAAAGACTAGTTGAACAGTTTTGAATAAATTCATTTCTTCCAAAATGAAGGAGAAGTAAGAGATTTCGTTTAAAAAAATAACTTTCAGTTTTGCTTACTTAGCTAGCAAATGCAGCTAGCTAGTTTAGCCTGCTCAAATAGAGGGATGCTATGTTAGCTAGCTGGCTATGTCTATCCAACACAACACTGGAACTCTTCCAAGTCAAGGCAAGCTTTTGGTTTGACTAATTTATTTCAACCGGGGCCCGCTGGGTTAAGTGCCAAACTGTTTACTGACTGTACACTGTAATGTTACTGCATGATAATGGCGGATTTACTAACGCGTTAGTTCTATTTGCTATGTTGACTATGATGTTACTTTGTCCAATACGATGACAACGATGTAGGCCGTGTGTAGCGGTTTGGCTTGGAAAGGTTTTTTCGCCTGGTCACATACAGCTGATGTGTTGTGCATTGAAGTCCACAAGCGAAGGGAAAAGGTGAGAGGAGAAGAGCGCATAAATGCGAGAAGGAATACAATGTGCTATGAAAATGAACTGTGTTTATGCGTGATCAGGGGTGTATTCATTCTGCCGATTCTGTTGAAAAACTTTTCTTAAACGGAAGTAAATGGAACAAAACAACAAAAATTTGGAAATTATATTATTTTATACTAATACAATTGCTCAGAGAAATACATTTTGTTTAACAAGTAATACATTTTTTTTAAAGGTATGGTTCAAATGATTGACACCCCTCTTTTCAATACCTCACATTAGGATAATAACAGATAACACTGAGACTTTTTCTACAATGTTTTATGAGGATTTTAGACCATTCCTCCATACAGAATCCTTCCAGATCTTTGGTTCAAACCACAGGTTTTCAATAGGGTTCAAGTCTGGAGACTGAGATGGCCATTGCAAAAATATTTGTATGATGTATTTTATACAGTCATTTTGCTCATCTGTATTAAGGGTATCAATCATTTCGGACTCCACTGTATACCATCATCATGTTGTAGCTGTCCTGTAAAACAGTTACATGAGACATATAATGGATATTTAATGTCTTATACTACAGCACTTCAGCAGCACTCCGGTCCTCTAGCTAGCTAACGTCCAGTGGGGCATTCCCTCCACATTCTATTATCCATGTGTTACAGCAGCAAAACCTGATCCAACCTCCTCAACACTGCCCTGAACACTGCTCCTCCCTGAGCCAGGAGTTTTTCATGACTCTGTGACCTGAGAAGGAACAACTTGGGTCCCACTGCCTGACTTCTCAGGACTTTCATCTGAGGTTGGATAAATAGGCCCAGAATTCATGGCTTTTTCCGTGATCAGGTCACACGGTCAGGAAACGCTCCTGGCCCTATGGATGAACTATAACCTTGCTTGCCATGCAGGTTTGAACAGGCAGGAACAAGACTGAATGAATTACAGCTCGCCTCGAGAAATAATTGTCTCTGACTCTGTTGGAGTCAGTTGTTTTCATCTGCAGCAGAGCCTCAGATGTTGTTTTCTGTTTCCTTATTTTTTACAGTGGTACAGGGCTGCTGTCCAAATGGCACCATATTACTTACATGGAGCCCATAGGGTCTGGCCAAACGTAGTGCACTATATAGGGAATATGGTGCCAGTTGGGATGTCGTTCTCATGTTAATTACCCCACAGTGTATATTTTTATGTGTAGTTATGCAGGCAGGCAGCTGGTTGCTTAAGGACCAGCTTGTATGAATGACTTGGTCCCTGGTGTACTGGTGGCTGCTTTGTGGTTCTCAATTGAGCAATTGTAGAGTTTGCTGGGAATTCATGCTCTTCTTCTATCGTCTGCTTTCTGTTTTCTTCCTCTACTACTCTTTGTCCTTTTCTCTTCCCCCCTTCTCCTTCTCTCTTCCTCCCTTCTCCCTCTCTCTCCCTTCCCCCCTTCTCCTTCTCCCTTCCCCCTTCTCATTCTCTCTTCCCCCCTTCTCCCTCTCCCTTCCCCCCTTCTCCCTCTCCCTTCCCCCCTTCTCCCTCTCTCTTCCCCCTTCTCCTTCTCTCTTCCCCCTTCTCCTTCTCTCTTCCCCCTTCTCCTTCTCCCTTCCCCTCTTCTCCCTCTCTCTTCCCCTCTTCTCCCTCTCTCTCCCTTCCCCCCTTCTCTCTCTCTCTTCCCCCCTTCTCCCTCTCTCTTCCCCCTTCTCCCTCTCTCTTCCCCCCTTCTCCCTCTCTCTTCCCCCTTCTCCTTCTCTCTTCCCCCTTCTCCCTCTCTCTTCCCCCCTTCTCCATCTCTCTTCCCCCCTTCTCCATCTCTCTTCCCCCCTTCTCCTTCTCTCTTCCCCCCTTCTCCCTCTCTCTTCCCCCCTTCTCCTTCTCTCTTCCCCCCTTCTCCCTCTCTCTTCCCCCCTTCTCCCTCTCTCTTCCCCCATTCTCCCTCTCTCTTCCCCCCTTCTCCCTCTCTCTTCCCCCCTTCTCCCTCTCTCTTCCCCCCTTCTCCCTCTCTCTTCCCCCCTTCTCCCTCTCTTCCCCCCTTCTCCCTCTCTTCCCCCCTTCTCCCTCTCTCTTCCCCCCTTCTCCCTCTCTCTTCCCCCCTTCTCCCTCTCTCTTCCCCCCTTCTCCCTCTCTCTTCCCCCCTTCTCCTTCTCTCTTCCCCCCTTCTCCCTCTCTCTTCCCCCCTTCTCCCTCTCTCTTCCCCCCTTCTCCCTCTCTCTTCCCCCCTTCTCCTTCTCTCTTCCCCCTTCTCCTCTCTTCCCCCCTTCTCCTCTCTTCCCCCCTTCTCCTCTCTTCCCCCCTTCTCCTCTCTTCCCCCCTTCTCCTCTCTTCCCCCCTTCTCCCTCTCTCTTCCCCCTTCTCCTTCTCTCTTCCCCCTTCTCCCTCTCTCTTCCCCCCTTCTCCATCTCTCTTCCCCCCTTCTCCATCTCTCTTCCCCCCTTCTCCTTCTCTCTTCCCCCCTTCTCCCTCTCTCTTCCCCCCTTCTCCTTCTCTCTTCCCCCCTTCTCCCTCTCTCTTCCCCCCTTCTCCTTCTCTCTTCCCCCCTTCTCCCTCTCTCTTCCCCCCTTCTCCCTCTCTCTTCCCCCCTTCTCCCTCTCTCTTCCCCCCTTCTCCCTCTCTCTTCCCCCCTTCTCCTTCTCTCTTCCCCCTTCTCCTCTCTTCCCCCCTTCTCCTCTCTTCCCCCCTTCTCCTCTCTTCCCCCCTTCTCCTCTCTTCCCCCCTTCTCCTCTCTTCCCCCCTTCTCCTCTCTTCCCCCCTTCTCCCTCTCTCTTCCCCCCTTCTCCCTCTCTCTTCCCCCCTTCTCCCTCTCTCTTCCCCCCTTCTCCCTCTCTCATTCCCCCCTTCTCCCTCTCTCATTCCCCCCTTCTCTTTCTCTCATTCCCCCTTCCCCCCTTCTCATTCCCCCTTCCCCCCTTCTCCCTCTCCCTTCCCCCCTTCCCCCTCTCTCTCACTTCCCCCCTTCTCCCTCTCTCATTCCCCCTTCTCCTTCTCTCATTCCCCCTTCTCCTTCTCCCTTCCTCTCTTCTCCCTCTCTCTCCCTTCCCCCTTCTCCCTCTCTCTCCCTTCCCCCTTCTCCCTCTCTCTCCCTTCCCCCCTTCTCCCTCCCTCTCTCTTCCCCCCTTCTCCCTCTCTCTTCCCCCCTTCTCCCTCTCTCTTCCCTCCTTCTCCCTCTCTCTTCCCCCCTTCTCCCTCTCTCTTCCCCCCTTCTCCCTCTCTCTTCCCCCCTTCTCCCTCTCTCTTTCCCCCCTTCTCCCTCTCTCTTTCCCCCCTTCTCCCTCTCTCATTCCCCCCTTCTCTTTCTCTCATTCCCCCTTCCCCCCTTCTCCCTCTCTCATTCCCCCCTTCTCCCTCTCTCATTCCCCCCTTCTCCTTCTCTCATTCCCCCTTCTCCTTCTCCCTTCCTCTCTTCTCCCTCTCTCTCCCTTCCCCCTTCTCCCTCTCTCTCCCTTCCCCCTTCTCCCTCTCTCTCCCTTCCCCCCTTCTCCCTCTCTCTCCCTTCCCCCCTTCTCCCTCTCTCTCCCTTCCCCCCTTCTCCCTCTCTCTCCCTTCCCCCCTTCTCCCTCTCTCTCCCTTCCCCCCTTCTCCCTCTCTCTCCCTTCCCCCCTTCTCCCTCTCTCTCCCTTCCCCCTTCTCCCTCTCTCTCCCTTCCCCCCTTCTCCCTCTCTCTCCCTTCCCCCCTTCTCCCTCTCTCTCCCTTCCCCCCTTCTCCCTCTCTCTCCCTTCCCCCCTTCTCCCTCTCTCTCCCTTCCCCCTTCTCCCTCTCTCTCCCTTTCCCCCTTCTCCCTCTCTCTCCCTTTCCCCCTTCTCCCTCTCTCTCCCTTTCCCCCTTCTCCCTCTCTCTCCCTTTCCCCCTTCTCCCTCTCTCTCCCTTCCCCCCTTCTCCCTCTCTCTCCCTTCTCCCTCTCTCATTCCCCCCTTCTCCTTCTCCCTTTCCCCTTCTCCCTCTCTCTCTCTCTCTCTCGCCCCCCCCTTCTCCTTCTCTCATTCCCCCCTTCTCCTTCCCCCTTCTCCCTCTCTCTCCCTTCCCCCCTTTCCCCCTTCTCCCTCTCTCTCCCTTCCCCCCTTCTCCCTTCCCCCTTCTCACTCTCTCTCCTTCCCCCTTCTCCCTCTCTCTCCCTTCCCCCCTTTCCCCCTTCTCCCTCTCTCTCCCTTCCCCCCTTTCCCCCTTCTCCCTCTCTCTCCCTTCCCCCCTTCTCCCTTCCCCCTTCTCACTCTCTCTCCTTCCCCCCTTCTCCCTCTCTCTCCCTTCTCCCTTCCCCCTTCACCCTCTCAGTTCAATTCAAGGGCTTTATTGGCATGGGAAACATTTGTTAACATTGCCAAAGCAAGTGAAATAGATAATAAACAAAAGTGAAATAAACAATAAAAATGAACAGTAAACATTACATTCAAAATAATGAATATATTTAAAATGTCTATATACAGTGTTGTCGCGATATGCAAATAGTTAAAGTACAAAAGGGAAAATAAATAAACTAAAATATGGGTTGTATTTACAATGGTGTTTGTTCTTCACTGGTTGCCCTTTTCTTATAGCAACAGGTCACACATCTAGCTGCTGTGATGGCACACTGACGTATTTCACCAATTTATCGAATTTATCGAAATTGGTTTTGTTTTCGAATTCTTTGTGGATCAGTGTAATCTGAGGGAAATATGTGTCTCTAATATGGTCATACATTTGTCAGGAGGTTAGGAAGTGCACTTTAGTTTCCACCTCATTTTGTGGGCAGTGTGCACATTGCCTGTCTTCTCTCTCTTCCACCCTTCTCGCTTCCACCCTTCTCGCTTTTACCCTTTCCACCTTCTCCCTCTCCCTTCCCCCCTTCTCATTCTCCCTTACCCCCTTCTCCCTCTCCCTTCCCCCTTCTCCCTCTCCCTTCCCCCCTTCTCCCTCTCCCTTCCCCCCTTCTCATTCTCCCTTACCCCCTTCTCCCTCTCCCTTCCCCCTTCTCCCTCTCCCTTCCCCCCTTCTCCCTCTCCCTTCCCCCCTTCTCCCTCTCTCTTCCCCCCTTCGCCCTCTCCCTTCCCCCCTTCGCCTTCCCCCCTTCGCCCTCTCCCTTCCCCCCCTTCGCCCTCTCCCTTCCCCCCTTCGCCCTCTCCCTTCCCCCCTTCGCCCTCTCCCTTCCCCCCTTCTCCCTCTCCCTTCCCCCCTTCTCCCTCTCCCTTCCCCCCTTCTCCCTCTCCCTTCCCCCTTCGCCCTCTCCCTTCCC